>NC_143437.1:98876250-99185625 GCF_987193195.1 Phasianus colchicus | reverse complement strand
TATACCTACTGCAACAAGTAATTAATCTTGGGCTCAAGATTTCCTGATGGGAGCCTATTGACCCCAGCACAATACATGAAAGTATTTTATCCTGTGTGTTCCCCTGTTGACCCCTTGTCACCTTTTTTCATGCACTGCCTGCTCTCATACCAAACTGAAGAATTCGTCCTTCACTCTGATATTCTAGGCCTGCTTGACCCTCTCTTGCTTCATGGAAGCAGATTTCTTGATTTCACTTAAGGGGATTATTCAATAGAAAAGTCTGGCTGAGTTTTACTATACATTCAAATACACATGAATAAGTACAGACCTATCAGGGACACTGGATTTTACCCACAACCCTGATCTCACACCAGTGTTAATAGGGAGTCATGGCATGTAATAAGGCTGCATTCCATCTCTTCATACACGGAGAAGAAGGCAGGGGAACCATTGGGCATGCTCAGGACTGACGGTACAGAGGAGGCATCGCTTCAGTTTCTCACCAGTTACCATCATAGTCCTTCTAGGATGGCTGATGTGAGCTGTGAGCTTGGAAAATCAGCCTTTGAGCATTCTGGCATATAAAGTACTCATATAGGTAAATTGGAAAGTGGTATATTGTGTCTTAGCCTATCCTTCTGTATTTTATATTGATAAGATCCACCTCAGATCTGGGTGCTGCTGTAGAGGGTAAACACACAGGAAGTGTGAGTCCTCTCTTGTGCCTAATGCATGTAATAAGGTAAATAAAGCTACATCTTTGCAGATATCTGAAGTGAACCTGATTTTCTGAGAATGGTTGCTCAGGGCTATTGAATTCAGGAATCTTTGGGAGGTGTTTTGGACTGCAGAGCCAGGAATGGAGGTACTAAAACTGAGCACTGAACTTGAGTATCCCCCAGAAATTCACCAATGAAAATAGTGGAGAGTAGTTTACACACCCTACTCATCAAGTGGAAGGAATGCACCACTACTGCCATTTTAAGAATAGTGTAAAAGCAAAAGTTTAGCTTAAATTTAAAAAATTGTTTCAACTTCTCTCCTGTAGAAGCAATTACATTCTGCTGGAAAAGCTGTGCTTCAGGGTCCCTTAGTAACAGTGACAGCAGAGCTCCAACTGTTTCCCACAACATACTTCAAAGGCCATCTTGGGTAAATATGTGAAAACTGTCCTAAATTCTTATAGAAACTGTAGACCCAGAGTGAATACACCCCCTCCCATTCCTGCCCGTCAGGCTCCCATCTACTGTAATTGTTTCATCTCCATACTCTTCTGAATCTGTCCTTGGGAATACTTTCTAACACAACATATCCACTCTCCCACACATTTGAAAAAGGGTGAAAATGAAAATAACAAATGTTTCCAGTACAGATAATCAAATTGTCAATAGAGCCTTTAAATACTCCAGCATCTTCCATATTTAATTAATAAATGACCTTGGGCCCAGATCCTCACTTCATTAAATTAAAATAACATTGTTATTATCAATGGCATTTGTCCTGTTTAGCCCAGCTGCATATCTGGATTGCCTGAACTCAATGGAAGTTTGCCACTGATTGAAGCAGAATGAGAACTTAAATCTGGATCTTTTTATTTATTAAAGACTGTACTCTCTTAAATAGTTCACTATGATATAGCAAAGAGTAATATAAACAGAAGGCTGAAAACAGAATTCTATAATGGGTTGGAGGTTGGACCAGATGACCTCCAGAGATTCTTTCCAACACCACTCTGTCATTCCACAATTTTGTAACACAGTTTGTGTAGTGAAACTGAACAATGTCAATGCATAATGCAGTAATTCTGATTTGAGGGTCACTTACACCTTTCTTTGAAGGAGCAGTGAATAACAGGTGAAGTGCAGGAGCTGGTGTGACTCCAAGTGATTGCACAGCAGCATGATGAAAAGCTAATTTCATTTTGAAAAAAATGAAAAAAATATGGGTGAGAGCAGACTCACAAGTCAGACTAAGGAGTTTTAGGAAAGGGAGGACACAGTGGCATAGCTGTGGAAAGAGCAAGGGCTCATGAATATGGGTATACATAGAAATACATATTAATATGTATTAATATGTACAAGTAAAAATCTTCCTCTGCTCTTTTCGACTGAGTTAGGAAGTTGGAGTGTGTGTGGGCAGGGAGGAATGCTGTGGTCAGAGAGCAGAGACCTGATATCAGCCCTTCAGTATCTAAAAAGGAACCTGCAAGAAAGAAGGCAAACAGACTCTTTAGCAGTCTGTTGTGAACAGAACAAGGGGAAATGGTTTCAACTTAAGAGAGGAGAGATTTAGACTGGATATAAGGAAAAGGTTTTTAACAATAAGGGTAACAAAGCACTGGAATATGTTGCCAAAAGAGGCTGGTGGTGCTCCATTTCTGGTGACATTCAGGCTGGACGGGATTCTGAGCACCCTGATCTAGTTGTAGGTGCCCCTGTTCATGGCAAGAGAGTTGGACTAGATGACCTTTAGAGGTTCCTTACAACTCAAACAATTCACATTTTCTTCATGTTGTGCTGTAAGAGATTATTCTTCATGCGCGTTTATATGGATATGTGGACACATGAATGTGTATTCAAAAAAGAGTTAAAAAGAAAGTTTGATATTTCACATATATCTTTTTTTTCAGACATTTTATATGAGTGCTATGAAGCACCTGGTGTCCTCTTCCCACAGACTTTTTCTTCTTTGCTTGGAGCTTGCTGGAGATTCCCTGTCCCATCAGTCCCTCCCATCCAAAGCAGATATTGGTGATGAAGACTGAGATATTTTCTTTGAGTATTTGGTGTGTTTACACAATGTTCATGGGACTTATGCACCCCAAGGACTGGCAACTAACATCATGGCCTCTCTGGAGGCAGCTGTCTTAACTTAATGTAAAGATCATACAATACTGACTGCCTGGTGAATAATGATTTCAAACAGGCAGTTACCACATGGCATTTTTGGGTCTCCTCTGACAAACTTTATCCTTAGTAGTCACAGATCACTGCTGTTTAACACAAACATACTTTTTCATCACAAAATCAAATAATCTAAACTTACAAATGTAAAGCAAGGGGTGGTGTTACTTCATATTTGTAACATCATCTTGTGTGCATTTTTTTTTCCAGACCTTTACTTTCTTAATTATTTTTTTCTGATTATCAAGTGAATATTGATATGATTAACATTCACTAAGAGTAGGTAACCTTGTTGTATCTAAGGTACATGATTCCATCTAAATCATCTCATTTTTATGTGCTGATTTTCTTTTTTTCCCTGGGTATCTTGCATGTATTATGAATTTGGCCAAATTAACTACTTGCCAAGCATTTGCGCCACTGGATGAAAGTGTAATAGGCCATATTTGTTTGCTCCTTTTCTATTGCTCTACATACAACAACTATCCTTGAGCTACAGACACTGAGCTATTTTCTAATTGCTTCATAAAACTGTTTTTAACAAAACTTGTCTGGATGTTCCTAAATAACAATATCTTTTCTTAGCTGAACTTTATTTTAAGTCTAGAAACAATCTATATTCATATTATAGAGAATTTTCAGTTGACAGTTTCTGAAGAAATAAAACTCTTCTCCCTAAAACATTTCATCTATCTATAAAAAGTTACACAGTAATGTTTCAGATATGTTAGTTTGCATTGAAGCAAGAGTCACTTTTGCATATGTTTAAATAGTATAAAAAACTTAAAATTATTCACCTAGATAATAAATAACAAAGGGGAAGTTAGAGGATGTAAATTTATGCTATGGATATTCTAAATACTGTATGACTGAAGGTGATGTCCTCTCATCAGAAGTGAGATCAGACAACAGAGGATGTTTTTCCAGGTTTTTAGAAGGATGTGGCACCAATATGGTTCTGTCAGGGCAGAGATATGACACTCTGGGAGACTTCCAATATAAAAGCAGGATCAGATCTGATAGATTTTTCAAGGAAACTTATTTTCTTAAAATGCCTAGGAAAAAACTTAATACAATATAAAAGGAGTTTCCCTTCAGTGACTCTTAACAACGCTTTTTTTTCTTTTAAAGAGGAAAATACAGTTAATTGGTTGCTCAGTTCATATGAAAGATAAGCAGTGATTATTTCCTGGTTTATAGATTTAGTGACTCCATGTGACTGTCTGAAAATAATACTTATTTTTCAAGCAAAGAATCATCTTGATTCTTAGACTTTATTTTTTTCTTTAAAGTCATAGTGCATCTTTAGGCTCCTAAAAACTGTTAATTTGTAAGTGTTCACAACAGACTAGAGAATCCTCGTGACTGTTTCTTGTTGGGAGGAAAGTGAACAGAAATCATTTTGTAACCTTGAACAAACAAGGCCGAAAACTTTGGTTAAGGAGAGCTCAATACCAACCATGAGTTACTGCACTCCCGGACACCTCTCCGAAGGAGAAGATAGGCTTGGCAGACAGCTGATGGATTCCTGATATTATGAAGTTTATGCTGCTGTTAATCTCCAGAAATAGTCCATGAAAACGTAGGTAAAGAATTGGTAAGAATTTCTGAGGTTGGAACTCACTGCTTCATGTACCATTTTTCTCTGACCATATACAATTGGTCAGATTTCTGAAATATTTGCTGGTAAAATTTTGCTGGAGAAGCTTGTAATTAGAAACCTGATATGTATGGGGCATTTATATATCATCTGGGTCATTTATAAGTATACCATGGTATACTTAATTTTACCATCATACGTTTCTTTAACCAGAAGTCACATTAATTCGACAGTACTCTCTTCAGTGTTGTTATTTCAGGTAACCACAGTAGCTAAATGGTCATAAGTGCAACTGGATGGCAGTTCCCATTTCCTGCTGCATTGGTGGAACCTGATCAACAGTAATAAACTGTCAGAAGTACCATGTAGTCTCTTATTCTTTCTCTTGGAAGATTTCAGGTAGCATTTTGCTACTGCTTTTTCAACTGGCACAATTCCAATTCTATACTGAAAAAAAAAACCCTTTACTGGGATTGCACTGATGATTCATAACCACCACTTGCTTTCAACTTACAGTGTAAGCCTTTAAGGTCAGATTCATCACAGCTGAAATTAGGTTAGCAGACATGTAGATCAAGAGTACAGACATAATATTATCCTTAAATAAACAATGGTGGGACTGATTCCGAAGAAAGGTAGGGGGTTGTTCTTTATCTCCATGCCTTAGCTGGATGCCTGAAATTCAATGAACTGAATCTAGTTCTGCATCCTTGTATTTTGAATTACTGCCTGTTTCATTTTTTCACTTCATTTTCATTACTGCCTTGTTCATGAAGGTCTTTTTCTGCCTACCATCCTAATCCTCCCTTGCATTTACAATACTTCCCATTTTGTGCTAAATTTGTTATGAAATATATTCAACTATATATATATATGTATATATATATTTTTTTTGTGAGAGGGGAATGTCAGTACAAAGGCTAGTTATATGAAAAACTGTTAACAATTCTTGCAGTATGAATTGTGGTTATACAGCCTTGAAAGTTTACCTTAATTTTACTAATGTGCTTGTGTTAACACTAACCTTTCCCTAAGTAGCTAACACTACATGGCTATACTTCCACAGCATTCTCTTATGTGCCTTACCAAAATGGCTTATTTGGAAGTTTTGTTTCCCCACTGAAAAAAGATATCTAACTGTATTACACCTAGGACTAGAATGTTACCTTTTATTCAGAATCAGGCTACACTTTAGATATGCAAATGTACCTGTGACCCATATCTTCTACTCATTTTAATTATATCATTACAATAATAGAAGGTGTGAGAAAAAGTCTTCTAGACATTTTTAGAAAAGTCAGCACTCATCTGCTTGTCCTTGAAAGATGCAATAATATTTACAATGATATTAAGTAGTAATGATAAAAGTGGTCATAATAACTGACAAGTAATAAGGATATACATGTAATCTTTGTGACAAGAGGATTCTGAGGTCAATTCAATTGACGTTTGCAGTGAATCTTGGATTAATCCAGGTCATATAATAAGAGTCTTATTGTTTGACAACCAGTATATTTTGTAATCCTTGTTGATTTTTAAGATATAAAAGAAGAGAATAGTAATTGGCTTAAACTAGCCTTAACCTTGCCAAAAAGAGTAGTGTTCTAAATTAATAAATCTGCCTTTCATTAATCCTGTATCAATTACAGAAATAAAAAATCCTGGGATCCTTTTGTTTAAAAATGCGAACTGCATAATTTAATGACAAATAAATAGAATGAGAACTGGAATGTTTGCTCACCACTACTATTAAGAAACAGAAGTGTCTTTTCACATTTCTACAGCGTATTTCACCCTTTGAAGATTTTCCCTCACAGAACTCTGAGCATATTTAACCACACACAGTCCATAACTGGATGCTCAAATCAAAATTAAGCCTACTTCATTTTTAACCCTACATTCAGCAACAGTAATGACCGAGTATTTGGCAAAACTCAGCAAAAGGAGCTCGTACTTTAAGGGTCCAAACGTTGACTGTGCTGAAGCAAATGGAAAGCTGAGGTGACCTGATCTGCCTCTGCCCATTAGGGACTTTTTGATAGTCATTGTCTTCAAGAAAAATAATTGCTTCCCAAGAATGCTCAACTAAATCATTTTATTAGTGTGAACTGGATTAAGGTTATAGGAAGGTCCCTGTTGCTTCTTACCCAATAATATCTGACCATGCATATCAAAGAGTGGAGGAGGCAAATTATTCATTATTTCACCAGCATAATGAAAGCATAAGAGAGGTTTAAAAGGACGCTATCTGCAGCAGGAAACTGTCAAAGAACGTGGGAACACAGCCCTCCTGCATTTTTGTTTCAGCTCCGTTGATCAGAAGATTGAAAGGCCTGCTCTACCTACAGGGGTCCTCTGTTCAGGCCCCACAGTGCAATTATAATCCGTCCTCACCTCCTTTAGAATGACAGGCCAAAAACAAAGCCTAGAGCTTTTGTACAGCTTAGCATTCCTAAGAAACACAAATCTTCATTTCTTTCTTTCTTTCTTTCTTTTTTAACTTTTAGGAATTAATTAAAATTGCTCTTATATAATATCGAGGGATAAAACTGCTTAAAATTATCTAATATGTTTTAAGAGTGGAATTTTTTTTGTATAGTGCCCACAGAAGGATCAGTTGCTAACTGCCACAAGGTAGAGCAGCTCTGCGTTTGTCTTCGTGCTGCCTGCAGGAGGAAGGAGCCCAGTTGGCAGAATTTTGCATGAGGCTGTTTAATTTCATTATTTTTTTTTTTCCTGCCATTACTCCTGTTGTTTACACATTTTGGTGTCAGAAATTTGCAAGTAGTTAAATCCTCAACAGCTCTTGTAGTTAATCTTGTAGTTGAGCCTCTACTTTTCAAGGGCTGTCTGAACAAAAGCCATACCCCCTCGACAGCTAACATGTATACTTGAGCACTGCAAGAGCCTTAAATGGTCGTGCTATTGGGACTGCGATAACCTAAGTATATTTAGAGTCAAATGATCTATGTTAAAAAGTAATATTTGGTCTTAGTTTCAAACAGCAGAGTAGTTTAGAGGTAACAAAGACCTGTCCAATTTTAAAACAACAGCAGTGATCTATTAAATGTGTTGCACAGACTACTTGTTTTATCATCATGCGGCTGGCCCACCACATCATTGTGCTTCTCCCGAGGAATGCTGTAGATTGCATGGTTATAATACACAGGAAAATAATGTGTTCAGCATTAAATTTTCAGGCCACCTTGCCTTACCCTGCATAAACTAGCCCTAAGCATGCTAAAGTGAACTGACAGGTTACATAGTAAAAAGAGCACACAGAGTACCTTCAGCAAGCAAATCTCAAATAGTGTGTGTGACCTTTAAATGCATACATTTGCAGAAGGTTAGATAAGATTCCAGGTTTCTTGAAAGCTTTAGTGGGAGGGATCAATTTGGGATGTTGCTCTGTACTCCAGTTGTGTGCAAGTCTGCACTGAAAATGTAAAACCAGGTGCTAACAAAAATATTGGCAATGGCATGAATTTATTTTGCTGTTCTCATCGTCTGATTTCTTATTTCTCAACCAAGACAACCCAGAATTACTTTTAAACTGATTTGATTTTTTTTAATATCTTTCAAATGTTGTATAGATACATTATTAGTAGTGAAATCTTCCAAGTACATGAGTGCAGAAGTGAGGCTGTGTGTTAGTTCTTAACAGTAAAGTCACACTTGTCTTGTATCGTTTTGCTGTGAATATTATTTAATAATTGCATTACAAATTGCACTTTTTTTTTTTTTTTTTTTTAAATTAGATAATAAACTTTACAGGGGTTAAGATGACTGAATTAAGACCATTTGCAAACACTTAAGAAGGAAATAATGGCATCATTATCGAGGTTTGTTTTGCTGCGAGGAAGTGTAAGGCAATGTAAATCAGGCCTCTCCTTCACAAAGCCACCTCCTTTTATTTGGTTCGTTGGTTGTTTTTCTGTTTTGGTTTGGTTTTTGACTTGGTTGTTATAGGCTGATTTCCTTTGTTTGAAGGGGGCACTGTTTTATTCTTATTCACTTATGGTTTATCTCTTTGCCCTTTAAGTGACACCAGTTGTATTGTTCATGTAAGATACCAGGAGCTTCAGGACATGAGGCAACCAAGCAGTAAATAGCCAGTAGGGGAATATCAAAAGCCAAATGTTTGGTTTGTCATTCATGACTGATTCTATTACCTTCAGCAGGACTACAGCATGGAAAATCAACTTCTGGAGCAGCAGATACATGCTAGGACTTGGTGGAACACCTATCCCTGCTACATTTCTTCACAGGAGCCTGAGAAATAATCTGGAGTGATTCTCTAGCATAGTCCCACTAGAGATGCATTTGTAGAGAAATGTTCAGAAAGTCATACATTTATTCAAGCATGGAGAACTCCCACCCTTTGGGTTAAAGCACTAGCTATATCATTCTATATTTGAGCAACAATATTTTGTACCTAGAATCCTTTTAAAAATATATCTGCAAATTTGTATGTAAGAATAGATGTAATGTCTGTCTGACCTTCATTTAACTGATGCAAACATGTCCTTCTCTGGCATTCAAAGAACTTCTTTGATTATCTTTAAAAAATGTGTTGGACCTACCACAATCCAAAGACCTTAACACTAAAAGAAACCTGCAAGAGGAATGAATCCATCTTGAGGAAGTGTATAATTCCCTGAACTCCATGTTCCATCTGAGTGTGAAGGTCTACATGGAAAAGTAGCAGCTTTAACTGAAGCTGTACTTCATTATAAATTATATTTAATTCTGCAGAGCTTCAGGTCTTCATTACTGGCTAAATGAGCCAAAAAGATATTAACTGCAGATTTATTCCTACACTTCTTAATTAAATTTTTTAGGAAGTTTCTAGCTATTTCCAGTTTAGATTTCCATTCAACTACACAAGATCCATTTAAATCCATTACAAAGGTCTACTTATTGGTAGTGTTCATGAGCAAAAAAGAAACTGTGGACATTATTTGTTCCTGTTGGCCTTAGTGGAACTAATAAATTTTTAAAAAATATTTACATATGTGTTTCTTTCCTTTAACAAGAACTAAAAATAAAAATCTTCTAAGAAATTCTGAAACCCTTGAAGGAACTACAAGAGATTTTTAAATTTGAGAAAATACATCCAGGCCATAGTGATAAATCTTCAGGGTCTTAGCCCTTCTACCATCAAAATATTGTCCCAAGAGGAATGTTTGGCCACGAAATTTTAATTTAAGACGCCTTTTCCAACTTCTTTAATTTTTTCTCTAGCCATGTTTTTCTCTGGTAACTTCCCTAATGTCAAATGCTTGTATTTTTCCAGGAAACACATTTAAAATGAACAAAAGCATAGGCATATGATGTTATCTTACATGTTCTTTCTCCCCTTGCATTTCAAGTATATTTCCTGCGGAATGGCTTTTCAGATACAAAGCATCTCACGATTTTAACTTTAAAACAAAATGATAATGTCACCGTGTCTCTGTAAACTAAGGGAATCGAAAGAACAAAGCAGTACCATTGACCCCACAGCTGATGGGTGAAAGCCAGAAGGGACTGCTAATGCTCTCTAGAGGTATCTGTCTGCCTTCCTAATGCAAGGAAATTGCCTCAAACTGCATTTGAAAAGAAATACATCATTGAGAGTTGGTGGACTATTAGTAAGAAAGCAGGCTTTTAGGGACTATAGGGAGATCTTCCTGAATACTCTTTACTCCCCGGTTATATCTGTGAACAGATGTGAACTGGTTCCTTTTTAAGAAAATAAAATGAAAATAAAAATAAAAAATTCTGAGTTCTTTTTTTTTTTTTTTTTAGCTGGGTTTCTCGTAGATTTCCTTGAGCCGTTTCATCCAAAAACTTTCTTGCTCCTTTATACCCTTGTGCCACCATTAGATCAAACTGCATGTACGGATGTGTTTGCATTCACTCGTGTTCTTCTCGAAGGGAGGCTGAATTTCTAGTACTCAGACAGTTCAGGTCACTCTCAGCTCAGCCGAGACACCTATCAGTGACAGATGTGACTATAACACCTATAGAAGGCCGTATCAGTATCTGTAATGGACTCTGTACCCAGAATCTCTTCTGCCTCCTTAGTTTGACTTGTTCTTTGCAATATAGCAAAGATAAATTCTCAATTACACTGACCTTTTCCTCTTTCCTAAAGCTGTCAAGAAAACTCGAAACAGAAATCCAATGTTATGTATCTTTGCTTTGTCTGATAGGATCTGAGAGAGAGCTGGTTGGGTTTTCTTCTTTACGAGCTCTGATGTTGCAATTAGTGAAAGATCCTACTTAGAATGTTTTCAAATGTGCCCTCCGTGTTCCTACAGAAAGATGCAGTGGCTAATGAAATGACGTGCTAACTGTTAAAGTTCCAAACACAGTTAGATATGTATAATGTATGTTTTATGCAAGTATTTCTTGGAAATGAATTACTCCAATTCTGCAAATATTAATTCATTTATTTCCATGCATATATGCTGTGGCAAGGGTTGTATCTATATGTTGAGTGTTGTTTTCCACAACCTACTGGAATCTACCTGGCAATCTTATTTTTTAGTGTGCTGTAAAGCTTTGTCTGAGTGCAGAGATTTACTTAAAATTAATATACCCAATATCTGTTTGTCATCACTTTTCACGTGTGAAAATTATGTTTTAAAAATAAATGCTTACCTGTTGCAATATGATTGAAGATGATTTTTTTTTTTTTTTTTTTTTGTCCAGTAGTCAAATGTTTTTCATCTGGATATGTTCTCATCACAAGTCACTTTCACTTGTTAAAACCTTAAAGAAAGAAGTGAGAAAAAACATGGCAAGACAACATGAAAAGGGATTGTTGTCTCCGTGTCATCTGTCTGTATTGCCAGATTTATGGAGTTTCTTTTCATGATTCTAGAACCTGGAGATCTTCAATTCAAATTCACCTTTGTAGGCAAAAGGAAATCCAATTCATTTCAGCAACAAACATGCCAGATTAGTAGTTTCTTGAGGGTTACTTAAAATCATTTTCCATTGAACTTGCAAAGGTGCATCCATGGCCAAGAGATGCTTTCTGAACGCACATAGTCTGCATACCCAGACCTGACATACCTGACATACCACCATGCAGTTTAAACAAGTTCTCTGTAAGCCATTTATGTACTTGAAAATTGGAGGAGCCACAGAGCATGATGTGTTTATGCCATGTGTCAGGAGCCCGTCAGTAAGCTCTGGTGGAGATATGCCCTTCCATTTCTAATCTGTAAAATAACATCTATATGGTTCTGAAATGGCCCACAGGCTGCTGTCTACAGAATAAAAATACCATGGTACCGTTGAAAGAGAGAAATATCACACCTTGTCCACAAAATTTACCTTCCTTCTTTGGGACTTCTTCAGAAAGTAAAGAGACTTATAAAACTGTAGGCTCACAAAATGGTTTGAGTCGGAAGAGACTCTTAGACATCATTCAGTCCCACCAACCCTGCCTTAGACAGGGATGTCTTTCACTAGATGAGATTACTCAAAGTCCTGACTGTAAATATGCCTATGTATGAGGTAGCCATGACTTCCCAGGGCAACCTGTTAACAGTGTCTCACTCTTCTCATCATGAAAATTTTCTTCCTTATATCCTGATATGCTCCTTATATAGGCTTCTGCAATAATGCTTGGATTGCTTGGGTTGAACTAGAAGTTCCTGATGGGTAATGTCAGTGCAGAAATCAGCTTAAGCTGATGAGAAGTGTAAGCATGCTGTTCTATAGCATGTCATGTATGTATACAATATAGAAATTATGTTGAAGGCACTAATTCTAAGACATACCAGTCAATGAAGTTGCAAAATATTACTGCTAAGTGAAAACACACTAAACACTTCTATTTAATTGCTTCACTCATGAAGTGAATATCAAGCAATTTCAGTCTCGTTTGATTTTACTATATTTGTCTGGAGCTTTTCAACAAATGTAGCTTATGGTGTAGAAAAACAGGAACTACATTAAGACTTTTGCTTCAAATACTTATTTTTAGATCAGACATGATAGTACTTGCAGAGAATATCAACAGTTTTATTAAGCTTTAGCAATTCTCTTCCCCTCAAGCAAGAGTTTCCTCTGCCTGTTGATGGTTTTACGGGCAAAAGAAGTGGCATATTTACTGGCTGTAGCCTGTCAGAGGAAGGACAGCTGTAGTGACATCATGGTAAAATTTTGGAAGCAGAGAGAAGGAAAACTTCAGGTAAAATGTTGAAATTTGGTGCCAGACTTTAAAGTGGAGCACACTAAGAAGCAAAACATCTGATTCACTGTTTGTTAGCCCTTTTGAAGTTATGTTGATTGTTTCCATGCAAGATAAACTTAAAAAGGTTCCTCAAAGACACCTGCTTGAATCATGACCTGTATAACTTTTGCCATAATCATTTGAAGCAAACATAAATGAAGACAACTGCTTTGTAGTGTCAGATTCTGACTGCAATGCCAGCAGAAAGTGCCAGGTTCTGTGCCCAAGGTGACACAAAATAAAGCTGAAGTAGAGTTATAGCATTACAAACCACCAGATCTCATAATTTCTTTGTAGAGGTGAAGATGGGCAGGGCAAATCTGTGGCCAGGGCCTTGGGAAAGCACTATAAACTGTCTTTTGTAGATCTATAAGGTAAAATCCACTAATGCAACCTGTATCATCATGAAAGATATCATAAGGGTTACTGCATCCTCCCACTGCCATAGATGTATCACCTGTGCTTACAGTAATGGGTCAAATCCACTGTCTGAAAAATGTTTTTTGTGCTTCTGTTTCGTAAGAAAGCCTTACGAAAATGTTTTCTTTAATACCAACTTTCCTGAAACTATTCTAATATAAAATGATAAAGAAGATGCTTCCTATGCTTGAGTTTGCAGCCCCATGGGCACTCTGGGCTACCAGAGGATCTCTGTAAACTCTAAGGTAACATCCATAACACCACATAGATCATTATATCATCTGGTTTAATCAACCATAAAATGATTCCAGTGTGAATATGTTCTACTTTAATTGGCAATTGTGTTGCTATCTGTGCTTACAAGTGGAAGTCAGAATAGTCATGTTAACTACTGTTGCGCCATTCTGCAGGCTAATCTGAGCTATCTTAGCAAAGGATTTTGATTCTTCCAAAGCTACAGGAAAAGTTTTGTTGTGATCAGGATAACAATATTTTAATAGAGGAAAATGAATAAAATTTGGTGAAATGGGAAAAGCAGGAAAGTATTTCAAATTTTGGTTGTTTTTCAAGTAAATTGACAGATGCAACTGAAGATGTTATCTAACCTTATAGTTGATTCTGCTTTGAGACGACCTCAGATGATTCCTTCCTGTCTGAATTATTCCACCTTTAAAAAAGTTGAAAACAAAAAAGATCCATGAAAAAAAAAAGTTCTACAGTTTCTGCTTTCTGCATTTTAACTCAAGACGTGGTATAGAATAATTATGATTGATACAAGTGTGCTTTATGTCCCAATTTTGATTATACCATACTTGGTATATTTAAAGAAAATGCAACACATTTTAAAATTATTGATCTGTTACATTCCTATTTAAAATGTTTCATACACTGGTATAGAGGACGGGTTTCAGAAAAGATGTGTCTGGGAAACTCTCTCTGTCCATTATAGACCTTGCTTTTCCTTTTATCCAAGTTAGAGATAAATTTAACTTATTACAGCAATGCAGGATCACTCAAACCTACAAACTGCAAAGGAAAACAATTGACATTCAATACACTTGATTAATAGCATAAGACTTCTCTTGCACAGTTAACCTAATTTTCCTACCCAATGTTTTGGAGTGAATTCAAGAAAAATGTTAAAGTAACTGATGCAAAAATCACTCTGAGTATTTACTACTGAGTATTCACTATATTGTCACCAGCTTTTATATTGTCTTGATGGTTGAGATACAAAAACACAGATTGAAAAAAGGATGGAGGAAAAAGAGTCATTACTCCTCCACATACATTATCATCATTGTGTGGACTATAATAGCAATAATTAGAATCAAGTCAGGTATCTCCCACCTTGACACTGTTTGCTTTAAAGAATAAAGGTGTACTTTGTTGTATTCCCAGTGAGGAAGAAAAGTTTGGGCTTTCTTTATGAAAAAATGTTCTTTAGAGCATGGAAGTCAGGTGCTTCTTGAACTAATCTTTCCTCTCAAGAAGAAGCCTAGGAAGGTCAGAACAGACAGGCACCTGACTGCATATGGAGAAACACAGTGACTCAGTCAACATTACAATTTTAGCTCTAAGGAATGAAGATTACATAAGTAGAACAAACTCTACTTATGTAACCCAGGTGAAAACATGAAGAGTAGTGAAACAAAATAATATTGTATTCAGGTGACGCTGTCAAGTAAGAACCATTACAGAAAAATCCTCTGGATTTACAAAATAAATGCTCTTTCTTTTAAATACTTTAGCCTTAAATTGAGATGTTACTATCCCTTCAGCTTCCATTAAGTATTTCGGAATGCCATAGCCCACTTCCTTTTTTGCATGCAAAGTGAGGTCCCTGCTATATAAACCTAAGTATCTCCACTCAATTTTTGGAACTCCACTGGTAAAAGTAGTTATTCATACTGCTATCTCTGTTGTTTCTGTAGATTAGCTTCCATATAATATGAACATATGCCTCTTAGTTACATGGAGTATCACTTTCAGAGCAAAATCTCACAGTTCTTTCATTAAATAAGGCACTATATAAATGGATTATTTAGAGCCATCAGATTTTTCATCCATCAACAAATAAATATCTGCACAGGAGCAAGGATACTAATGCCCTCAAAGTGTACACTTGCATGCTCACACATATCTCTTGCCTGCAGCTTCACGGACTCATACCATCATCACAAAAAATATTAGCAGAAAATGGGTTTATTTCTAGGTACAATATGATAGATTGCCCATTCAGGTACAAGTTACAGTTCACTACAGTTTGCACAGACATTTGCTCCTTTATGAGAATTGAGTTTCTGATCCTCTTTCTTCAAAAACAAATTGTGGAAAAACCTCTTCTAATTCCAAATGGCAGTAGCAATCAAAGGGCAGTAAAGGCATCAGTCTTCAAGAAAGTAAGGAAATTTTCCTTTTCCAGTAATATTCATTTGGCTGAACACATCCAGTAGCAATGTACCATACATATGTTTACATATCCATTAATGTATATGTATAGCTGTCCTGAAATAATGAAATCTTTCTAAGCATGTCAAAAATCTAACAATCTTTTTCTGCTGATGCAGCACCTGATGAAATCAGTCCAACTCGAACTTTGCTTGAAGGGAAGCTCTCAGTTCTGAACAGTCACCATGTAAAACACTGAGATGTTCCCTTTGTTGTTATGCGGGCCCAGGTGATTGCAAGGCTCATGTGTCTGGAAGGCTGCTCCTATTAATAAGGCAAAGAAAAAGAGGCTGGATATGATAAATAAGACAAAACAGGTTTTTACACCGGAGAGCAAATGTATAGAACTCTCAGTTGTACCTGATTTTCACACACATGTGCAAGGAAGCAGGGGAAGCACTGACCACATCGTCATGTGGATTATTACATTTTTGGCTTCTCAGTACTTTGCATGGAGAGCAGTCACAATCCATCCTCTGTGGTCTATCCCTTAGAAATGATCAGTCAATGAAAGTAATAAGGAACAGACAATGCAAAAAGAGAATAATCATAGGGAGTATGTTAGAAAGGGAACAAACATACAGTCTGCACGCCAAAACCTCCACATCACAAAGTATACACTGGACAGTTCCAGAAATCACAAGAATTATATGCACTCAGAAGCCAGAGTTCAGTTCCCTTAGTTATAGGTCATTGCACCCTGTCAGCTATTAACAGTAAGAGCAGACATACCATAAATATATACTGCTCAGCCTTTGAACTAGTTATGTCTTCAGTTCTTGTTCCTACTGGAAGATTCTTGGCAAAAGATTAGGAAAGGACCTTCTGCTTTCCTAAAATGTGTTCACAGTCACAGCACATTTGTCTATGTTCCTTCCTTTATTTTTAATTCTTTCATGGTATTTGACAGTGTACGTTTTACGGAGTGGTTGTCTCCTCTGCATCTTCCTCTGGCTAAGCCAGTCAAGCCAAACAGTTTTTTCATGATAAATTCTCTCTTTTTATTGATTATCTTCATAACTCTCCACCAGAATAATAGAATCATAGAATGGTTTGGGTTGGAATGGACCCTTAAGATCATGTAGTTTCAATCCCCTGCTACAGGCAGGGACACCTCCCTCTAGACCAGGTTGCTCACAGCCCCATCCAGCCTGGCCTTGAATACTTCCAGGGAGGGGTCATTCACAGCCTCTCTGGGCAACCTGTTCATTCCAGTGTCTCACCACCCTCACAGTAAAGAATTTCTTCCTAATATTTAGTCTAACTCTACCCTCTTCCAGTTTAAAGCCATTTCCACTAATTCTGTCACTACATGTCCTTATAAAAAGTCCCTCCCCAGCTTTCCTGTAGGCCCTCTTCAGGTACTAGGGGACTGCTTTAAGGTCTCCTTGGAACCTTCTCTTCTCCAGGCTGAAAAGCCACAGCTGAAAGCTCTCTCAGCCTGTCCTCATAGAGGATGTGCCCCAGCCCTCTGATCGTCTTCATGGCCCCCCTCTGGACTTTTTTCAACTCCATATTCTTCTTGTGTTGGGGGCCCCAGAACTGGACACAGTACTCCATGTGGGGTCTCACGAGAGCAGAGTAGAGGGTCAGAATCAGTTCCTTCAACCTGCTGGTCTCACTTTTCTTGATGCAACCCAGAATACTCTTGGCCTTCTGACCTTCAAGCACATATAGATGGCTCATGTTGAATCTTTCATCAATTGACACACTCAAATCCTTCTCTTCAGCACTGCTCTTAAGCCATTCTCTGCCCACCCTGTATCTGTGCTTGAGATTGCCCTGACCCGAATGTAGGATCTTGCACTTGGCCTTGTTGAACTTCATGACATTGGCATGGGCCCACCTCTCAAGTGGACCTTGTCCAGGTCCCTCTGGATAGCATCCCTTCCTGTAGCATGTCAACTGCACCACTCAGCTTGGTGTTGTCTGCAAACTTGCTGAGAGTGCACTCGATCCCACTGTCCATGTCACCTACAAAGATGTTAAATAACACTGGACCCAACACTGATCCCTGAGGTACACCACTCATCACTGTTTTCCACTTGGACACTGAGCCATTGACAACAACACTCTGAGCACAACCATCCAGCCAAGTCCTTATCCAGTGAGTGGTCCATCTACCAAATCTGTTTTTTCTCCAATTTGGCCATCAGGATGTCATGTGGGACAGAGTGAAATGCTTTGCACAAGTCCACGTAGATGACATTCTTCCTATATCAACTGACGCTGTAACTCCATCATAAAAAGCCATCAAGTTTGTCAGGCATGACTTGTCCTTGGTGAAACCACTTGCCCTTGATGAAGCCATGTTGGTTTTCAGAAGAACAGAATTATTCAAGTGTTTCAGGAGGAAGCCTTCTTTTAACTACTGCTATATCTCTTCTTTTCCACCTGCTCCTGAGGTGCAGTTTCTCACTTCATCATTTCCAGCATTGTGTCAGTATAGCACTGGGGAGGTGATGCTTCTGTATAGTCCCTGATTATGTTTGCTTGGACTGAGAGGTAGCCAAGGAAACTGAAAGATCTTAAAGTCCATTTTTCACTCATTCAACTCTTTCATCAAGCCCTGAAGAAAGCTTCCTTTCAAAGATTCCTTGCCCATAAGGACAGAAGGTATCTCTACAAGAATCCTACTTCGTAATATCCGAAGCTGCTTGAGCTATTTCTTTCTGATGCTTTAGGGAAGTGGATTAGGTAAACCAGCATTTTTTCCTTTGCCCTCCATTACCACAATAATTTTAATAGCAGGCAAAGGAAGTCTTGGCTTACTCCCTCCCCTACATGATGCGAATGAGACAAGGTTCCCAAAGTCCTCCAAGCCTACTGATCCTCATCCTAACCTGTATTTTGTATTTATATCATATTAACAAATAAGTAGTCACAGAGACCCTGTGTTCCAGCTATTTCTTTTATCCCGCTACGGTTATATCACAGCTACTAATTTGATTCTAGGACTACAGATTCCAGGTCAGTGATTCACAGAATAATATTAATGGGTTTGAATAAAAAAATGTACCCATCTCTTGTTGTAATTAAATTGTACCTTCTTGCTTTCATACTGTCCCTTCCCTAACTCAGAATTAGACTGAATGTTCTGCACACATCTCAAATTATGAATCCTAAATGCCTCCACATCATTTTGCTTTTTGATTGTCCTAAGATGTTCCAAACAGTAATTATCTCTGTGAAGATTCCAACTCTTAAAAAAACTTCTTTTCCTATACATATATGCAATAAAAAGACATTGATTTGAACATTTTGCAGAACATAGATTTGTTTAAAGACACATTGTCTGCAAATTTGGTATGCTAATTTCCTAAGTGTGATAGGTTCTGTGTGCAAATACTCAACAGTAAACAAAACCCAACGTTTGTCAAAAAGAATTTCTGAGTAAGTTTATTAGGTTAAAATCTGTTTTGTTTTGGTGTGTCACTGTTGTTGTTTTTTCTTGGTCCCACATGGAGAGCAAACATGGCCTGGAAGAGTGTTATGTCAAGTACCTCCCATCATGCATTGTCGCTGCTCAGTGAACTGAAGTCTAAAAAAAAGTAATTCCTCATTTTCATCTTGACTAGGATTCCCCTTTTCTTTGCTGTGAAGCTGCACTAATCCTTCATTCAGCGCAACCCACACCCTCTGGTTCCACTCGGAGTTCTCCCTTTCTAACATCATTGTATTCTTTATCTGGGCCTTCTTCTTCCAATAGTACTCCTTGAAAGCTCTTTCACAGACAAGAAAGGACCAGCTCCATAATGGCCAAGTTGGCCCTTTTCTTTTCTCTTTCTTTTTTTTAAGCTTCCGACTGAGCTTTGCTATTTAATCTTCTTGAGGCGTTCAAGATGTCACTTGCCTCTGATGACTATAGACAAAAGGGAAATCCATCCAACTTGAATGCAGTGTATACTTGAATACATTGGGTTGCTTTGAAGAGAGTTTCTTGAAGTCTCTGTGTTTCATTGGCTGTCCTGGTGGCCTCTGTGCAGGTCTTTATGTTAAATCATATGCACTTTCACAGAGCATGTTTCCTGGAACGTTACCTGAAATTTGCAGCCTTAAATATCAGCAGATGAAATATTCATCCAAAAGCGATTGTTTAAATCAGGTCTTTTTAATGAGCTAATGAGAATTTTCCCTCCTCTCCACAAGCACATAAGAATTAATTAAGCTTTGAGGATGCTTTGGCTAGTTGGTTTGTATGTATTTTTGAGGTAACTTTGCAATATTGCCTCTTCTCACTGCTGCAAGCTGAGGAAAGAATGAATATACAGAGAACTGAACGCAGCATTCCCTCACTACAGTCGCTCCACTCCTTCAAGCACTAAAATGTTAACATTTGTCTTTCTATAATGCATTACCTCAAGATTTATTTTACACTTCAGCTATTTTAGGAAAACAGAAACATTAACATGAAAATATTTTAATAACTCTTACAGAGCCCACAAGTAAAAATGCATTTAACTATATTCATATATGCTCTACATTTCATGTATTCTCTAAAGGATTTTTCCGAAGTGCTGACACCTAACTCTTTAGCTACTGGTTATCTATGAATATTTATACAGACTGATAAGAGATTGGTGATATGGAAGATGTAGGATGAACAGGCACTTGTCTGTATTAGTCTGTTATTAGTCTATATAGTTACATTTTGGTTACCGTGGTTTCATGGCCCATATATAGATAAAATTCTAGGAAACAGCAAAATGGGTAATAGTCATTGCAATGTGAATAGAAGCACTAGCAATTTTGTCACATAGAAATACAGAATATGAACACTCCATGTTAAAATATGAGTCTACCAATTCCTAGCATTAGTCATGAGTAGCAAACATGCAGTCTTTGTAGCGATATATACAACTTTTCATTTCCCATATCAATCATGAGAACAAGTTGAAGTTCAGATAATGGCCAGTTCAATTTACCCTAATTGTTCAGGACTTAGCCTGACTGTTTGCATTACAGACTGTGGCCACTGGGTTCTCAGTAGGGGTTTGCAGCCTACTCCATTCCATAACAAACCCATGTTCATGCGTCGATTCAGATCCATCACCCTGAGATAAACTGTGAATATTGCCCTTTGTCCTGTGCTGCATTCTTTCATGCATTGTGTAGTGACTATTTAAGGATTTAAAGGCTCATTTGCACAATTCTTTTGTCAGCAGCCTCAGTGCAGAATGGAAAAGTGATGGCTTCTCTGTCTGGGTTGTGCCCTAAAGCTCTTGTGAGAGAAATCTACATACATAAGTTTTTCTTACACATGCAGAATGTCAACACTAAAAAAAAAAAAAAATGACCTGTCTGTTTCTGTAGCGTAAAAGGTTATGGGTTAATATATTATGTGATTTGTTTTCCTCTTTTGTGGTATTAAAAAAAAAAAAAAAATCAACACTTGAAAGCAAACAGTGAAGTAATACAGAAACATTAGGTATTTAAAAATTCAGATGATTAAGGTAGCTGGAATTTGCAAAATAAATCTCCTTTGCTGAAGGAGATTGATAACATTAATAATTTAGATGCCTCAGTTGCTCAGGAAATGTCTGAGAAGATGATATTTCAAAGGTCCATCTCATCTGCCTCTTATGTATGTCTGTTTTGTTAATACATGTGCATTTAAACAAACAAAAAAATCATTGGAATGGCAGTATATTTATACACACACACACATATATACCTATATATTTATGTATTCATTTTAGAAAATGATCTCATTATACTTCCTCTCAAAGTAAAGCTGGTGGAAAGGCTGCAAACAAAAATTAAAATCTGCTAAAATCACTTCCTTGTGCTCAATTTGATAACTGGAAAGGCTGTGCTAATGCCATCAGAGCCATTTACCTGCCTTGTTTACTGTATTATTGTTTTTTGTTTAACACAGGTGAATCTATCCTTATGTTCATTAAATTTACAGTCATTTCTCATAAATAAGTACCAAGGACTTGAAAGCAGATAGCAAAGTAGTGCAATGATATTGCCTTTTTACATATAACTTATTTCATTAAAGTTTATGTCTGAGAGTATCTAGAAATAGTCTGCTTTTTTCAACAATTTTCAAAATAAATTGTTTTGCAATGTGTCTTGTATCATTTAGTAGGAATAAAATGTGAGTCAAACATTTCTTACAGCTGGAAACAAACCTTGAAATATACAATATTTTGGTCTTTAAATTAAATCTTTCTGATATTGCCTACCTATGTTTTTTCCACATATTCATTATTATTGTTGTAAGACTGAATCTGTCCAGACCGACTTGAATCTAAACTTCAGTGATATGGGTGTTTTTATATTCAGATGGGATATAACCTGGATATTCTTTTATACTCGTCATCTGTGCCCTCTGCTCTAAAAGCATTAAGAACTTTTATCATCCAAATGTCTGCTTTCCCCCAGATAATTAAAATATTTTCTCAGATATCTCTGCATGCAGTCAAAATCTATGAAGCTACCACATCTATCAAAATTTTCCTCAAAATTTATCTTTGCTGTGGTCCAGGTGGAAAGCGACTATCTGGTAGCAAATGGCATTTAATCATATGTTCCAGGTTATGTTATTGTCATTTGGTTTAATAACCACACAGATCAGGCATATAGTCAGTGTTCTCTGCATTAAAGCCTCTCTTTATTTTGGTGACCACGTCTTTCCCCTCTTTGTCTTCCCTCATGTTTTTGGTCCATGTTTCACCTTTGACTGCAGACTCCAGGTTGCATGGTACAAGAGCAATTACCCACTCTATAAGGTCTCGATGGCCTGTAGTATTTGCTATGGAAAAGGCCTGTGACTGCCTCAACAATAGTTGAACAACCAGCTTTAAATTCATTTCCGGTAAAATATATGCTTGTTTGGTTTTATGGTCTTTTAATTAATTTATTTTTTTTCAACTTGTAAATACAAGAATTTAAATACTTTGGAAAGTTAGAATAAAAAACTTGATTTTAGTTTATTTGTTTAAAATATGGAGCATATTAAAAAAATTTACAATATGGATTTCATTTGTTAAGCTCCAAGTTGGACACTGAAAAATATAAAAGAAATCTTAGACTGAATATTTCTGATAGGACTGCAGACCCTTAGAATTCATGTAGATCATAGTCTCTGTGTATCCGAAGATTTGTCTGTCAATATAAGCCATAATATTAACCTTTAGCTCTCTTGTCTAGGGAATTCTGTATATTATTATGTATTGTCTATTACATTAGCCTGAAGATAGGCAAAGTGTGTACCCAGTGTAATGTGTCCTCTCTGATGGACTGATGTCACTGACACGAGGTAGCCTTTGAACGATGGTTCATGGCCCTGACTGTGAGAAATGGTTCTATCTAACAAGATTCTAAATCTTGCCACAATTTTGGAATAATGGGGACTGAGCTCTGCCGTGACTTCATTAGCTCATTTAAATGCAAATGACCATTTGGAAATCTATGTATCTAATGTGTATCAGTATGTACGCCACATAAAAGATTCTGGTGTCCAACAGAATGATTACCATTTACTCCTAGTAGCAACAACAGATTACAGCAGTGCGTGAAAGTCCAGGTGAATGTTCAAGCCAGGGAATTTAGCTGATTGCATCAGTTCCTACTATAGGATGAAAATACAACCTGTGGTCTTCTGAAGTTATGGATGTAAAAAGAGGGTAGTTTCAACTCCAGAAATCTGTAGGAATTGCTTGTGCAGGAAGTCGTAACAGCCCCTAACTTAACAAACTTGTTCCTGTCCACAGTGAATGAAAAACTGAGGCTGCTGAACAGCCTCTTAAAAAGAAAATATTATAAAGAATTTTAAAAATAAATCCAGTGCACGTCAGGGAAGAACAAATGCATCTGATAACAGGTTTCCTTAACAGATATTCACATATACTGTTGTAAAAAAAATCTCCATTCAGTCACATTTTCAGACTTTCTGCAAGTATATTTTACGACAGAAGATTTGTGTTAGTAACTAATATACTTCTTTCATTCTTCTAAGTACGCTGTGTATGAATTTCTGCAAGCTGTGGGTTTGCACCACAATGAAAGAGTTTTGCTTTGTTTTGAATGTGAGGAATTCTTTGTCATTTTATTAACTACTTAACTCTGATAACCACAGGCTTCCTATTTTGCAGGTGTTTCACTGCTAAGATGTACAAGAGTTTCACAGAAGGTATAAAACGTGGAGGGAAAGACTATCATAGGTTCTGGATTTTGAATGTTTTTATTTATCAGAAATAACCTTAGAGTGGATTGTCTTCATTGCAGTACGGAATGAGAAATACCTGGAATACAGTGGGCAAGTTGCTTGGCCACCTGAAGCTTCACTATTTGTGGCGGAATCCTTTGCCACTGTAACTGGACCATGGGCTTTCAATCTTCTGGGGAGGAATTAAGAAAAATTAAGGTTCTTTGCTACATGGGGTTTCAGTTCAACAGTGTCCCATGTTCATGATAAAGGCAAGAATTTGCCATGCGTTTGGAATGAGTCCATTTTGTAGAATGGGTAGTATTCTTTCCTCTACCTAGCATTCAGCATCAACTAGCTATTGTTAATATAGGTGTTGTTTTAAATTAGGTTTTAGAAAGTTGAGTGATGGCTCTATGCATGAGTGACATGAACACATATTTGTAATATACAGTTGCATGACAAACCAATTTAAACAGATTCAGACCAAGTAAAGTCATAATAATATATTCCAGAATTCATTACATTAGCATTAGTGGTGATTATGATGAACATCCTTTTTATCATCTGAAGCCAGACTTCCAAATTTTAATCTAATTTTAACCCATGATTCCTAACAGTATTTTCCTCAATATTTTATGTCAGGCTGAATATCAGCCATAATGATGACACTTTTCTATCACAATGGTTACCTCTTTAGCTCTTAGTAGTGAAGGTCATAAATTTCACTGAAGTTACCTTGAAATTATACTTAAGTGTCATGTTTTTTGAAGGTAAGAATAACTGTATAGGACTGATAGGCTTCTGCATGTAGACAGTTAGAATGGCTTTTTTTTTTTTTTTTTTTTTTTCTGATCACAGTTTACTAAGAGGAATTATTTATCTTAATCTCAGTCCAGTCAATGAGAGATAAATCAGATGCAGTGCAACTTCATTACATGATGTGAAATATTTGCTTTCATAGGAAAGCATAACAGTGCTTTCTTTGTCTGCTGAAGAGGCATGGTATGGATAGCATCAGTCATTGTATTTAGATATTCAAAATATAGACCAGAAAATTTGGTTGAGAAGTTTCCAGAAGCTTTCTCTAGAATTTATAATATGTTCTATGATTATATATTCCAAGATTTCATAGTCCTAAACATAAAGAGTAGCTCAAAAGTGAAAGAAAACTTCATTTTTAAGTTTTTTTTTCTTGTAATTTTTTCTTTTTATATATATTTTCAGATTTTTATTCAAAGGAAATCACTAACAGTTTTAAATTTTAAGCTTTCTAGCAGGCAATGCTAGAACTTGCAACAATAATGTCTTCCATATTTTAACGTAATGTTAAAATTTCATTTAGAAATAAATAGATTTGATCTGTCCTACTATGTATGTTCACGTTTACATTCTTCCACAGTAGAGAAAATAAAATACCACTAGCTTTAAGGAAAAGCCAACATTACAGGTGACAAAATGAATTTGATGATTTATAGGGATGGATAATTTTCTTTCTATGCTGTGTACAGATCTGGAAATCTAAAGGGGAGTATGATACAATAATTCCACACTCAGACAGCAAATGGAAATAGGAGAGAAATATGAAAGAGTAATGAAAATCAAAAGTGAAATACAAGAACTGAAGGATTACAAACTCACAAAACAAGTAATGATCCACGGAAACACCTATAAAGATATTTTCACCTGTATATGAATCCAATTTGTTCTTAATCGGTGTAGGCTGACAACAAATTGCTTAGAAGCTTTAAAGAAATCCACAGCTTAATGCATCGAAATTCACTAGAGCTACTGAGATTTGGCCCAACAAGGCAGAAACAAAGTGGTGACTAGTAATATGATAAAACACAGAAGATTTCTCTGAATCCATAGCTAAATCTACAGCTATGGTACCATACCAGAAAATGTCAGAGAATAACATCTGACCTCCAAAGGTTATTAATACTGTTTCATGCGCTCAATTTCCATACCACTAAATTTGTTTCCAAATCATGGTGACCATTTTCAAATTGTCTATAATAAAAAGATACCTAGATTATACCTAGGACTGGTATGGGAGGGTGCTAGATGGCTGACCAAAGTATGGTCCTTGCTAGCCATAAGATCATTTTCAGTGGCTAACTATATTAACTACATTAGCACAGGGGTGGTGTGAGAAACATCTTCCAGAGTACAAAACACGTGATCAGAAAATCTGCTAGTTCATTACAATGCTGTCATATTGCTGATAAGAGTAAGGTTCCAAGCAATGAACTGGCAAAAAAGCAAACACACACACACAAAGAAAAAAAAAAAAAAAAAAGGAATATAATTTAAATTATTGTATAATTTTCTCTTTAGGAGTCTCCACACAGAAGATGATGTCTTTACAGACTCTGGTCAGAAATGTTACCGTACAGTTCACGGCGATTCTATGACCACATATGAATAGTGTCCCCACTGTCATCCAAAATGTTCAATTTTTATTGATCCCCTCTCTCCCTGAGTGCTCATACTCACCCTCTCAAAAAGTTCAAATACATTACCTAGAGATTCACACAGCTAGTCAGTATTTGGTTGTAGCCAGCCCGCTTTAGAGTGAAGGGCTATTTAGTCATGTGGATGCACACCATGTCAGATGGCTGCTCCAGCACATGAGCATGCTTGTTTTTTGTTTTGTTTTGTTTTCAATCACAAGCATAGTCTAGGTGTCAGGTTCATGGCTATGAATTCCCAGGGCTGTGAATTGTAGTGAGTTCCTTTACAATTCTTGCTCTAACTGTCTGATCCTATTGACTTTTGTAGAAGTTAAGCACTTAGACACTTCTACAAAGGTCTCTTTTTCATATGTTTGCACATAAACACATATGATTCTAAAAATAAGGCTCTGTAAACTGTAAATCTTCAGTCTGTAGATTTGGTATTTTATATCTGGTATATCTCTGTCTTCAAAACTTTGTTGGTGACACTGTAGAAATAATTTCGTACATAAGAATAAGAAGACAGAGAATTATCTTTATTATCCACATTAGTTTATAATATTCTCCTTTACTATAAAAAAAAAAAAATGTAACTAAATGGATTAGAATTCATAAATATGTATTTTAAGGACATTATTTAATTTGTTTTATTTTTTTTTTCCTGTTATCTGTTCTTCCTTGCCCTTATACATTTTGTTTTGTTTTTATTTTCTCTTTGGCACTTTTAACTGATAATGTAACAACATTTGCATTTAATAATTTGCATAATATAATTGTCACAAACTCTAAAATAAATGAAAGCTTGCAGATTATAAAAATGCAGAGCTCAGCAATACATAAGTATGCACAGAAAAGAATGATGCTGATAAGGCAGTCTGACTTGCTAATAACTGTAGTAAAATTTGGCTCCTTAATCCACAAAACAAAACTAATTAAGACAGAAAAATTGAAGCACAAATTGAAAGTGATCTTCCCTCCCCCCCCCCCCCCCAAAGCTGTAAAGAGTTTTTCTCTAAAAGTGGCATATAAAATACAGTGTATCTTGGATTTATTCCAAGAAGAATTGTGAGCCAGTGCAGAAGACCACACTGGGATTAACAAATACATGAAAGCATTTGCATTAGGAGTACAGCTGGAAATAAAGCATGTGAGATGAGTAACACTTACTTTATGTTTACAAGAGAAAGGGAAGTACACTTGAGTTTGAAATGGAAGATATCTGACTCTGTTCTTTTTGGAGTTGCAAGAATATGAGAGGGAATTGAATAAATTATTTTTCCTCCTTAGAAGAAAAGACCCTACTGTGAGCACGTTTAAGTTCTGGAGTCTGATTAATTTTGAATATCCCAATGATATTAAAAAATTTTATTTCTTACCTAGAGAAATGTATTTCAATTGCTCCTTTGCAATATCATAAACTTTTCTTCCCTTTTTTTCCTCACTCAGTGTTATTCCAATTTTCTTCTGACATCAATATTCATTCTCCTATTCTTATCTAGCCCTTCACTACTCTTCCCCTCATTTTTCTCAAGTCACCCTATAATTATCTTCTACACTCTGTTGTGAACCTTGCCCCAGTATCTGGATGTTGTGGTCTCTAGGAATGGTCCTCCTGTGAAGCTGTTTCATGGAGAAGTCCCTTTCTCCCTGTCTGGACATCTCTTGTTTTACTGCTCCTTGTTCAAGTCTTCTCCTTACTCCTCCCAGCACGTGTGGTTGCCTGTTCTCTACCAGTGCATCTTCCTGTTGTTTAGTCCTAGTATTTTCCTAATCTTGGAATTAGGAAGCCTAACTTTTCCTCAAAACATTGCAAAAAAAGTGAATCCTTTTGACAAAGTAACACTGAACTCAAAACTTGTACTAGGTAGAGGGAAATAGAACTCATCATCCCTTTCAATGGAGAAAAAGAGGGATACAGTTCAGCATTTGTACCCAGTTTATTGGCTTTCAATCATTTCTATATTGGTATAACCAGAAATTTTGAAGAATGAGTGCCTTGAGCAGTTTCAGTAGAGAGTATTGCAAATTGTCAGTGCTGCAGTTACTCTGGAGGCAGATAGAAATTGTGGCTATTTTGGCATTATTTTGTATTACCACGGAAGTGAGTTTTAAAAAAGAATAAAAGGGGTCAGCACAGCCACAGATAATTGACTGTGGTACAATAGCAGAAGTAATGCTTTCATTTGGCAGTATGCTCAGTAAGACACAAGAAATCTTCAGCCTTAGTTGTATAGCCTGCTGAATGAGTTATCAAAAGTATGAAGTGACCTGAACTTTAGACACACTTCCATCCTGAAGAGTTTCCTCATATAATCGGATTTATCGGTGAAAGAAAGATGGATCTTTTATTCTTAGTCATTGTTTCAAAGAGTGTGATAAAGAAACAGCAGGTATGGAACCTTCATTCTGTTGTTCTACTGGATCATAATTCAAAATAATAAATTTAAGAGTCGAAGTTTGCCTCTTTATGTTTATTCTATTGACTTAGAGCTTCAATAACATTAGCTTTTCCCTGTGCAAAGTCATCTAGTAACATCTCTGTATGTTTTGGACAAGTAAACTCAAGAGAAATTTGGATATTGTTGTCAGGAATTATATTTGTAATTAAATATAACACCTCATGTATATCTGTAAAATGCATCCATCACTCATTGCCTCTTTGCTCCTCCTATCCCACTGTTTGTAAATTTGAAAGGAAAATCACTGCCTGTTTTCACAAAGCAAATCCACAACCTTGCCTTTTCTTACACTGAATGTGAAGTTCAAATAACAAAGAACAGCCTGAGACATTTTATTATCATGTTACTGCCGTTTGAAGGAAATTTTCTAACTCATATCCTCTTTAAAAACCTTATACTTTGTTGTATTTTTCTTTCTGATTTCATACAGTATTATTTCAAACTGCCTCTTTAAAACATAGAAGCTGTAGTTTTCCTAGAAATATGCAGGCTAGCAAAAAATGCCAGGCTGCATTCATAAATAGTATGTAGGACAGGACTAACCCTAGGGGCCAGTTCACAGTGAATGTGTTCTGCCCTGGAAGCAGCCAGTAGTTGCAGGGCTGACGCTGTACAGAAGTCTTGTTGGAGCAACATAGCTAATACTCAGAGTAGGTTGACCATGGCTAACTTGAATTTGTTGATTTACATTCTCTTAGACAATGTGTGGTTTCTTCTAATAATTACATGACCAGTTTTTGTAATTATTCATCTTTAACATATGCCATTATGAACCATTTTTAAATGAATGTTAAACATAAACATAATGCTTTGTTTATTTTCCTCTTTCATGTGTGATCCCAAAATAGACACTAGAAAGTACTCTAAACTTCTCTTGCTTTAAAGGCAATTTCTATCCAAACTGATCAAACTGCTTCCATGAAAAATAGCCCGAGACAAAAGTAATATATATATATATACACATACACATACACTACTCCAGTTTAGCATTTCTGAACAACTTGGGGATCTGCCATGGGAAATGTTTACATAGATTACTGAATGGTTCAAAGAGAAACATCCTTAGCAATGAGCATCTTCGTCTTGTTAGACTTTATCTGAAGTCTGGAGATATTTGTAAAAACCAATGCAAAAGATAAAATCGTCCTTGGCATTATCTTAAGACTTTTAAATAAATGGACTTAGCAGACAAAAATAAACCATGGATGTGATACAAATTGTCTTCATTTTTTTCTGCTGTAGGTAGCATAAAACCACAGCTCTGTATCCTTAATCATTTGATAAAGGTATAACATTATATCAAGAAAAATTATCCATCTAAGAACTGAAAACTATACTATTCGAATAGTATAAGCATTCATTCCATAGATTAAACAGCAGAATAATTTTTTTGTTTAGTAAAATACCATCAGAGAAAAAAAAAAAAAGGTAAATTTCAGAAAAAAATGTTTAGATATAGACATGAAAACTTAGATAACTTGCAGTTATATTACTTTTAGGGTATAATTGTCTTGAAGGAATTAGCAGTATGACTGAGAACAGCTAATGGCTACCTGTTTCCTTTAGGTAAACACTTATGTCAGCATGAAGTGTTTTCTCCATGAAGGTAGAAACAAAAAAAAAATTTAACTTTCTAAGTTAGGAAACTTAGAAACTTTCCTACTTTCCTTCTAAATTTAACTTTTCATTCTGCTGTGACAACTTTTGGTCCAGTATGGAAAAGTTGACAGGTTAGTGATAATTAATATTGTTCTTGCTTTTGGCATTGACTTCTATTTTGTGAGAACTCTTAAATGAGAACAACCAATGCTGAGATAAAGGATGCCAAGAAAATGCAATGTTCTTCTCCTCAACCTGTATATTGAACAATCAGCAAGTGCTTTGTAGATGTCTGCTTCATACCTTGCTCTAGACTGGTCATGGCTCCAGATTGGTCAGAGCACAACTTTTACGTACTGGTGATATGGAAATGTAATAAATTGAAGCATCATAGGTACACTGGAGAATGTTGTTTAATCTGTACAACATCAGGACTCTTTCAAGCATAAAAGATATTTCAGGAATATGCTAGAGATTTATCTCCTATACACCTCTGTGTTTGTCAAATTGTAGGGGAAACTGACTGTATTCTTGTCTTATTTGATGGGAAAAAAAAAGAAAAAGAACAAGAAAGCTGTATACATGCATGAACATTTATGTTTAGTCAGAAGATGGCAATCTTCATTGCTTTTTGCTCCACCCATAATCAGATAGGAAACTAGTAGCCAAAAACATGACTCAGTGGTGCCACATGTTTTTGAGAATTCCCTTCCCAAGTTTTCTGTCCATGAGACACTTGATAAGTCATTGCACCTTCTTCTCTCTTGGGCTTTCCTGGGTGTTTTAGGATGACTGATAGGATGTTCATCTCTGTTCCTAATTTTCCTCATGCTATTCCAATTCTGTATCAATAAGAAGAGATTGCTCTCCATTGCTGCAACCATCCCAGTTGTTCTAGTGTAGTCAGCTGCCGTGGTTTAACTCGGCAAGCAGCTAAGCACCACACGCATGCAGACATTTTTCTCATCTCTACCCTCCCAGTGGCAGGAGAGAGAGAACTAGAAACTAAATAGAATTCATGAGTTGAGACTAATTACTAGGACAGACAGAAAAGAGGAAGAAAAAAACAATGATAACAATATACATATATATGTTCACAAAACAACTACTTACCACCCACTGACCAATGCCCACCTAACAATTCAACTGCTCACTCACTGACACTCCACTGTCAATGCAACATCTCACCTAACCAGTCCCTGAGCAACTCCCCATAACTTTGTAGCCCTCTACGTGATACTGATGATCAGAGCACCCCTCCTATGAAGAAAGGTTGAGGAAGTGGGGCTTGTTCTGCTTGGAGAAGAGAAGACTCTGGGGTGACCTCATTGTGACCTTCTCATACTTGAAGGGAGCTTATAAGCAGAACATTTTACATAGTCCGATAGTGATAGGGCAACGGGGAATGGCTTTAAAGAAAAAGAGGGGAGATTTAGGTTAGTCGTTAGAAAGAAATTTTTTACTCAGAGTGCAGTGAAGCACTGACACAGGCTGCCCAAAGAAGCTGTGGATGCCCCATTGCTGGAGGCATTCAAAGCCAGGTTGGATGGGATCCTGGGCAGCCTGATATGCTGGGTAGCAACCTTGACCATGGCAGGGAGTTGGGACTAGATGGGACTAGTTGAGACCAGTCACCTCCAACTTAAGCCATTCTATGATTTGGTGATATGATTCTGTGTCACCTGGTATGGAATAACCCCTGGCATAATTCAGGCCAGTTGCCCTGGCTTCACCCCATCCCCTGCTGCCATGTCACAGACAGTGGCTTTTCCCTGCTGAATGACTTGGCTTGGCCCGACTGCGTACCCATCACTCAACCAAAATAGTGATGTGCTATTAACACCACCTCAGCTGAAAACTGGACATAAATATGACAGCTTTTCATATCTTCTTCATGACTCAAAAGATGCCAGCATGCCAGGATTCCATGTGCTGGATTCACTAAACTAACCACACTCTTATTCTATCCCTGTAACATGGCAAACCAGAATAATATCTGGTCCTATTAGGTCTTCCAGCGCCAACTGACAACGTTGACTTGGTTATATCTTTCTGAGCATCTATCAAATGCCAGAGAAAAATATGCTTTTTCCTGTCTGAAGGCAGATGGAACTCTCTCTCTACTGATCAAAAATGCAGCACAATTCCGTTCGGGAACAGCTACCTCTTCAGAGCATTTTGATCAACTTGTTCAGGAAAAAAAAAGATAGTTATACAGTTCATCTCCTTGTATTTTATGAGCACGGCAATTTTTTTTATTTCGTAGTACATGTCCTAAAAGTGAACTACAATTTCATGATACATCTTTTACTGCAAAACAAGATATCTATGTTTGAGTTACCGCTTACCCTCTCACTGTTAGCTTCTTCTATATTACCTTTTTTTTTCAGCTGTGCAAGTCTTTCTGTTCATGCATGCCTCTTCCTCTGTTACTTTATGTTCCTCCTTAAAAGCTCTCCTATTCATCATGTTTCTTAGAGTCCACAAGATTAATATGTCGTACGCTGTGCGATGGTGACTGACTCTTAATGTTAATTGAAGAAAAAGAAATTTCAAAACCCAAAATAATAGGAATTGTAATTGTATCAACATTTCCAAAGCTAATCATTTTGATCAGTATTCTGGAAAAACATGCAGGCTAACTGACATTATGAGTACAAGAAGTTTAGTCTTGAAGCTTCTGCAGTTTATTGTTGCCCAGCATTTTGACTCTTACGTACATATAAAAATATTGCAACACCTTATTTTATCAGTTCCAGCCTTGCTCCTCTAAACCCAGGAAGGAAAAAAATATTTTATTTTATGGAGATACATTTTGCAGTCATTTAGTCCATAATATAGTCTATTCCTGTTTTTAGACATCGAAAACAAAACTAAACAAACAAAACTAAATCATTACACAGCATAGACAAAGTACTACATGTGTGAACAGTAGTTATCCATATAGGCTTTAACTGAGCATGTGGCATAACAACTTGTAACATTAAGTCAATTCTTATAGCTGTTTATTAAAGTGACATCACAATGACTACTACAGGTGGATGGAAATTTTGCAGTAGGTTCCTCAATAACAGTTTTTCCTTGTTACTAAGTTCAGATGGAAGGCACATGATGCTATTGGAATCATAGGATCATATAAAAAACATTCTATCAAAATCATAAACCTATGTCCACCCATTCAGAAGAACATTTTCCAATATGCTTTCTGTAAACCAGCCCTACAAATTTTGTGGATGTTAGTTGTTGTTTCTTTGAAGTGGATATTTAAAAAGAGAATGTTTCTTTTTTTCAGGCCTTTCTATTTTTGTTCTGTAATAATGCTCATTTTGCATTTTCCTCTTCTTACTTCTAACATAATTGTAATCTATTACTGTATTTGTGTATTAAATAAGGCATAGTTAGCATATCAATTATTAAGCAAAACCATTTTTTCCCATACAAATCAAAATAATCTAGAAATGCCCTCTAAAACGTCTATAATATATATAATATGGATATAGTGTTGTGTGCTTGTGAAGCAATAATTACTGTGAGTCGTTGTGACGTATTTTGTAGATAATGTTTCAGACAGTTTTTCTTTAACCTAAGGAATTTGTAAACCATGCTGCTTTATTAAATTCATCACTTGCTTAAATTAGCAAATCTTCTGCATTTTTTAATTTCCACCACATTTGAGGTATGAGTGAGCTAAATTCGGAAGGGCTCTATCTTGCATTCTGGATGAGTACAAAATCATGCCTTTATCTCATTTTGCTGCAATGCCTTCATTTATTCTAGAATAAACTCATTTGGGATAGTTCTGAATCTGAGAGAGGTCTCAACTATGTGAAAGAAAGTCATTTGTATTGTGTATTGGTAATTATTTTCTGTTGGTTAGATGTACAGGCAATGTGAATATAGTTTGTTCTTTCTTCTCCTGCCCTTCAAATGCTTGCTATTTCCTCTTTGAATTATGAGTGATCTCTTTTTCAGAGATGAGCCCCAAATGAATATAAATTATGGTGGCAGTTGTTTTTTGCTTACTAAGATCTTTTAGTGGCACATTCTTCATGTAAACACACCAGTCTTCACTAGAGACAGGTTGTTCCGGTAATCTTGAGTTGTGCATTTCACCTCTCAACCTCTGAACTACACCTGCAATTGTAACTCAGAGTTCATCTTATTACACTCCAGGTTTCTTGACTATAGGCTTGATTTTCACTTTGTTTTGAGAACACTTTGTAATAAATACCTGTATGTGACACAGCTGAGATGGTCCTGCTACTTTGTGCATCTCAAGAGCATCTCAGTAACAAAACATCTCCCTCTCATCAGAACTGTTGTAGCTTTATGCTGATGGTTAGAAATGGTTTAGAGAGGAAGCAAAAGGCTTGTGGCTTTGTTGCTATGTTCAACTCCCAAGCTGGGCCACAAGCTTCCTGTGCAACTCTGAGAAAGTCATTTCATCTTTGTGCTTAGTTTACACTCAGGAAAGTGAGGCAATAGAGATATTCATTATGGGGCTCGCAAGAGCAAATTCACTGATGGTGAACAACTTTGAGGTATTGATGCAACTATTTTAAATACTTGTTTAAGATGTTAATAGCCTTATAGTATTTGCATGCTTTACAGGGCCATACTAATAGGCTCTGATTGAAATGAACCATCTTTGTCTTCTGATCCCAAGACTAATGCACCAAACAAATAGCATTTGTATTCTGTATAATCTTTAGCACACTTTTCCTTAATCCATCTGGTTACAGGTGAGAAGTTAGAGAAGAACAGATCTACAAATGGAATTTCTGAATCACATCACAGCCTAAACTCAAACTAAATCTAAGTCCAAAGAGCTCACAGGATCCAGATAGAAGAGTTATTCACAAATCATATGATATACATAGCACGATAAACCTACTACCATTCTAACATAGCAACAGCAATTCCCAACAGGAATTGATATTGATAGGTATTGATCTAATCAGTTCTTGTAAGCTACCTCTGCCTCTGATGCATTCTGTTCCAATGCTTGACAATACTTGCTTAAAGTAACATTCTTTCCAAACTATATCTCCTTGCTGCCTTTTTATCCTATTTATCACCTGCAACCAATATAGTGAGCAATACACAATCTTTCTGCAATTGGTAACATTTAGTGTATGCTAAAACTCCTCAGACTTCATTTATTTAGACTAAATAATTCTAGGCTTTTCAGATTATTCTCATAGCTGATGTTTTTGCCATCTTCACTGCTCTCCTCTGGACTCTTCAGTTTATCAATATCTCTCTTGAAATGCACATACCGTGTTTCATATCATACAATAGAATCATAGAATCATAGAATCACCAAGGTTGGAAAAGACCTAAAAGATCATCCAGTCCAACTGTTCACCTATTACCAATAGCTCATGTACCTACACTCTAGCCATGAAGTGTCTTTAAGAGGGGAAAGCAAAGTGAGGCAGTAAGAAAACTGATCTAGTGCTGTTGCGATGCCCCACTGCTTTTCCAAAATGTTTGCAACATCACCCCACTAAATCTGGAGGTGAAAGCTGCATTTTAAGAGACAGTGAGTAAGAAGCTCATCTAATTTGTGCAGAAGAAGGAACTGAACAATTTTCCACATGTACTCAACCTTCAAGTATTGAATAAGGGAAGGGCTTTAGCTTGTTGCAATCCATATACTCCCAAAGCAACATCAGAATCCTAAACATTCTCAAGTCTCTAAGCACCCTCAGGATGCTCCCAAAGTAGGGCTGGTACAGCAGATAGAAGAGAAACCCATGAGACACATAGAGCATTAACTTATCTGTGATTCTGACAACTGTGAAATTAAAAAATAAATACACAATACTATTTAAAAAAATGTTTTTGGGCATAGAAATAGAGACATAGTTACCTAGAGATTGACAATTATTAAAACTCAAGCTGAGTCTAGGTTATATAGCACAAAGTCACATCAATACACCCATATTTACCTTTGTATAAACTGATGTATCCGTAGGAACAAAAATCATAGGAATTTCTTTGGTTTAACTCAAAGAATCAGAGCATCCATTCCCCCACCCCCAAAAAAATGTTCTGTAGCAGATGGAAGCTTGGGAGTTCATGGCTTAAATTCAAAAGTAAAGCACTTCAGAAGGCAATCTACAAATGTACTTCCTTTCTATGAATGTTGATAGTTAATTTATAATCATTTTCATGATAAAATAGCTGGATAACTTTGCTGTAAATTTATAATTTATGTTCATATTACAAATTCATTGCAAGTTATAGATGCTGTTAAAATCAAAGTGCAGATCAGCAGACATTAAATTAAACTAGTTCCAGGGCATAGCTTTTCAATAATGTTGACCTAACCTGAATGAGGTGAACAGGTAGCTCTGTCAGCCCCTGTAAATTTATTATTATGTTACAGGCTTGTATAAAAATTACCCAGGTGGAAATTAATTCCACATTTGACACAAAATCTCCAACTGTAGTCTACGGAGCGTTGCAAGAATTATAGGTTATCACAGAGGCAATTTTATTCAGATCTTTCCACCCCCCTTCTAGTTTATTTAGGACCACATCCTGGGCATCATTCACAAAGAATGACAGAAGCCTGGGAGGAAGCGAAGTCATTCCTCACTTAAATCGAATTTCATTGACACCTGAGATCAATTTGGATCAAATATTTGAAGATGTGGATTACAATCCCATCAGACTTCCATACTGAGCAACACCAGAGGTTCATTCCAGGCTGCTAGTGAGGCAAAGACAAGCTCTACAGGATTTCTGTTTACCTGCAGATCTTTCCAAAATGTTCTGCTTTGTGATAAGTTGTTTAAATGACTGTTGTTGCATCAAACCACTGTTTATTCCTAACACTAAAATTAAAAAGACAGCTAAGCAGCATCTTAACTCCTATCTCTCCATCTGATATCTCACCACTCACACTGCTCAACGGTGCAGTACTGGTGCTGCCAGGTTATCATGGAGGTCTGTTGACATTAGCTACAGAAGGCTGATCACTGATAAAATAAATCCTCTGGTAGGAATAAATTAGGTAAAGGATGGGTTATTAAAAATTACTAAAGGGAACAAAAATGTTTGTCAACTTACTATATCTATCATAGATTTTTATTTATTGTAGAGTCATAAACTTCATTGTAAAGAGGCTTGATTGGTTGAAAGCAAAAATCATAGTAAGATTAATGAGAAATATATAATGTCAGAATGGTATCTAGCATTACAAAGAAACCACAGACACTAGTATCAAGGTTCTTGGGAGGTTTTGTTTCAATCTGCTCATACTCATACGAGAATCACTCCACTAATATTGCTGAGATTCTCTAGCAAATGTATTCATCAAATAAATAAATAACTTACATTATAAAGGTGTGGGAAAACAAACGCAAAAACAAAACAAAACAAAACATCAAAGGGTTTGCTTGCATATTGTCTTTCAATTTAGAAATTGGAAACAATGAAAATTACTTTTTTTTTTTCTCCCTCAAATTCTAAATCAGTTCCTAAGTGAAGTTTTAAAACTACTTGTTACAGCAGAAGTGTTCTGGAATGGAGTGCACTCATGAATTGTGCATTAGTAAAAAATACATTTGCAACAAATAAGTAATCAAGTCACAGAGACATTAGTGGTCTTTTCCAGCCCTAATGATTCTATGATTCTATGGTGGAGTCACCATCCCAGGAGGAGTTGTAGAAACATGAAGCTGTGGCACTGAGAGACATGGTTAGTGGGCATGGTGAGGATGGGTTGTTGTTTGGACTAGATGGTCTTTTCAACCTTAGTTATTCTATGATTCTATTCACCTTGGCAGTACTGGTTGTTATCTACAAGCCAGTATGAAACCCATTATGAAACCTAGGCCAATATGAAAAGCCAGTATGGTCAGTGAGTCTGGTGCCCTGAAGAGTAAACTAAGCAGTACAGCTGATTAGTTTATGCTGTACTTCATGGTCACTGCACAATTCTATTGTATACTTATCATTCCTGAGAAGGGAAGAGAGATGTCATTGAAGTTACGAAGATTGTAGACTGAATTTCATCTTTCATCATTGGCGTTATATGTAGCTTTAGTGCTAGACACACACTGAGTGAGTGAGTAGATCCAGATGGGCTGATGGCAAAGTATATTATGGATTTTCTTCTGAATCTGGAAGAACAGTGACTTGTAGAAGCACATTTATGACCAGATTTTCTGCTTTATTAGCTCTAGCAATTGCCAACACTGGTATGCGCTCATCTCTTAACACCAGTACTGACTAACAGTACTGTTACTGACTTACTCTACTGCTGCCAAACCAGGACTAGACACATTTCAAATTCCCTTCTTTTACATCTTTTTTTTTCAGCAAACCAGTTTATCTATTTCAAAGCCTTTCAAAACTCTTAACCAAGTTCATTGCTTTTATCTTTATCAGATTGCACATCATCCACTTCCTCTTTCCTGTGAATGTCAGCCAGCCATGTCTGTTGATTATATTCTTCAATAAGGTTTGCATTTATGTATCTGCCTGTTCATTGAATGGCTCACATACAGAAAGTAGTATTTATCTTTTTATTAAATCTTTTTATATCATCGTGGCTTTTTGACAATATAGTAGTCCTTGCATATGGTGTGGAAATGTGCCTCCTACATGTTTTTCTGTTAGAAAGATTAAAATTCACCTTCTTATCAGGTAGGTAAAATAGTGAGTACCCTCTGCTAAAATCCATGGCTCAGCAAATGTTGGAAGAAGGGAAACTTATTTTCCAAAAATCTACTGGAGTTCAAGCAAATAAATGCATTTAGAATAATAGAAAGTACTCTGTAAAATGTTCTGGGAATTTTAATTAATGATAAACAATTTTCTAAAGGATCAGCTTCAACCAAGAGTTTTCACCTTCATACAGAAATTGCCAAAATACTACTATGAAGATGATGTTCGTCGACTCTTTTAAACCTCACCATTTATGAAATTTAAAAAATAATTACAAAAAAAATCACACAGTTATTATAATAGCATAGATAACAAATGTTAAATCAGAAGAGGTTGGTGCCAGACTGATGACTGTTTTGGTCTATAATAATCAATACTGTTGCGCTATTTTCTGTATCTCTCACATACCCAGGCTGAACCTCTTTCTGCAGTGCATCGGTTTTGGCACAGTTCTTCAAACTGACATTTTTAATTAAATGAAGAAATCTAGACGGACCTACAAAACTCAACTTTTGTTTGTTTTTTATCACTGCAGAAATAGGAGTTGAAAAAATCAGAATTCCCTTTCTGACCTGAAAAGTTCTTGTGTAATGCTGATAATTTATTTGGCATTTAATCTTGTGGTATTTGTCTGCTCCAGTCATGCCTCCAAATCAGTGGTGTAGTTTCATTTATCACTTTATAGAAACTGCTTTAATTTTCATACATGGGAACTGCTGGAAAGTGCCTGATCTGTTTCAGAAAATGTCTGTTTAATTTTTTTCAAGAACAAACAAATATCTGAATGTTGATTGTTGTTTATTTATCACCCTTATATGCAATTAGAAATTGGTTATTTTGTCTTCTTTCTAAGTTTTTTTTACAACATTTGAGCATTGTAGATGTATATGAAAAGTTTTAAACCTCTTCCCAAAAAACACACCTACTTCATGTGATATAATTCAGGCTGGAAGGGACATCAGGAGGTCTTCCCTTATCATCCTCCACAAAGCAGGATCAGCTGCAAGGTCAGACTATGTTGCTCAGGCTTAAATTTATTTATTGGATTATTTTGTAGGTTCCCTGATTTCAGGAAGAAGGAATGGTTTACAAATGTTTGAGAAAAATGGGTTTCATTCACATTTCTTTTTGAACCGTCTGTCAGATGCTGAGGTGCACTGAAATGCATCCTTTACCTGTAGGCATAGTAATATCTTGAGAAGTGTACTACTGAAAATATTTTTGTTTCTATTCTATTTTTTCTTTTTATGATATAAGATTTATTGCTATTAATAACAAGTAGTTAATTGTATTGGGTGGGTGTATTTATTTCTTGTGGTATTTTTAGAGGATTGTCAAGGGAGCCCAGAAATGTAGGTTGTTAATTTTTTTGTTCCTGTTTGGATCATCCAGTTGAATAAAAAGGTGCAACCCACTAATAACCATTCTGTGTTGTGTTCTTTCCTTATCTGAGCTTATATATCAGATTATTTTTTTTACAGAGGTAATTTCTGTACCTGTTTTGGTTGTATTAATGAAGTAAAAAATAGTGGAAGACAAACTGGAAATACAAACTTATTAGCCCTTGTAAAAAATCTGCTCTCAGCATCATATCGCTGAATTTGAGTGGAAAACCTTGTTTAAGATATACAAAGTATGTTGTATTTTATTTTTTATTTGTTTCTATTTTTCAAATGTTTCTTACATTTCTGGAGAAGAGGAGCCCCTGGGAAGACCTTATAACAGCCTCTCAGTACTTAAGGGGGCCCACAAGAAAGTCAGGGAAAGACTTTATCAGAGAGTACAGTGATAGGATAAGTGGTAACAGTTTTAAACTAAAAAAAAGGTAAGTTTAGATTAGATACATGAATAAATTCTTCACAGTAAGAGTAGTGAGACACTAACAGGTTGCCCAGAGAGTTCTGTGAATGCTCCTTCCTAGAGGTGTTCAGAGACAAGTTGAATGGGGCTTTGAGCAACATGTTTTAGGAAGGTGACCCTTGTCAGAGGGTTGGAACCACACAGGCTTTAAGTTCCTTCCAGTTCAAACTGTTCTGTGTATGAGTATCTATGAGTATCACAAGAGAAAGGGATCGTATTGAATGAATCACATCTTCATATGAGTAGAAACAAATTTCTACAACTGTGCAAATGAAGTAGTGTTACTCAGTGTTTTTTAACACTACTATAATTATTATAATTAAATTCCATGTGAAGATCTATTTCATCCCAAACCTTTGCTGTTCTTGTTAACTAAAACATAAAGTTATTTGCTTTTATTAGGAATACTGCATATAGTTGAAGTGTATTTATGATATCTAATACAGAAACAACCTTGGATTTGCATACTTATTTGAGTATCCCATGAATTAAACACTGTGTAATATAAACTTCCCCATTCCTCACAAAGAGCTGCTAAGTCTTGTGTTGTGTTGTGTATCATTAAGCGTGCAATCTTTGGGAGGAATTTTATCTTGACCTTTTCATATTCTTTCAATCTGTGGTTAAATCGACTCTTTGTTTTTAATGGCTGCCAATGTTATCTCTACACTAAAAATGTAAGCCTATTTTATACTGTATATTAGATTAAAACCCACTAGAATAGAAACATTTAACTATATGTGAATGCTGGCTTCATTCATTTCAGAGCATTTCAGTTGGGATTGTTTGGACTGTTTTATTGACTGTAGCATATAGCAGAGTCTTGAAATGAAAGTCTGTACACTTTCAGTATTCAGGATGATTTGTCAAGAAAGGTAGAAACAGATATCTCTTTTCAAACAGTTGTGAATATCATCAGGAAGCTCTTGGAGGATGCAAAAAATTATTTTTTTCTACAATGGATAGTTATGAACACTTCTTAAGAACTGAGACTAGAATGACAAATACTCATTTTCCCTGGAGAAGGTGAAGTAGAACTAATTATTGGACCTAATTCAGCTTTCTCTTATTTCATGATTTGCCAGTAGCAATTATTGAAAAACATTTCAGTATAAATTTATTAGCTATATTCCTCTAATTCTGTAATTAGATGCAGCAGATGAAGTAACTTCCCTAACCCTACACTTATATGTAAGATGTGTCCTATAGATGCCACTTCTTTGAAGATGCACCCACGTGTGTAAGATGCTTTCTGACAGTTTTTAGAGAGTATCTTTACAGGAAACTCTGAGAAAGAGTGGGGAAAAAAACATAGGAAAGAGAAAAGGAAGTCAAAGTGAAAGCACAAAGATCAAAGAATGTTTTACAGAGACAGAATCCAGGTAGATGAGTTCAGTATAGATAAACAGCAACAAAAATAACAGACTAATAAAGAAAGATTGAAATAACGATCCCGCTGCTTATATTTCTCTCTCTCCCTTTCTTTATTTTGCATTAAGAACTGCATGCTGCTTTTTCAGTGGTGGTACATCAGTTGGCAACAGCACAAAGTTCAGACACACAAATCCGCTGGAGAGGAAATTAAGAAAGAACTGGGGGAACATATGCTGTAAAGAGAGGAAAAAATATAATTTTTATGAGTTTACTTGAAGACATCGGCAAGAGGAAGGGTTATTTTCTGCATCAGTATCAAAGATCACTACTCCTCTTTGGTATGCTCACTTATTTTGTACAAATGACCAAGGAACCACCACTAGCTGTTTCTGTGTTTGCAGGTGTCCACACGTGAAACCTTTGCCCTCTCCATCACCAGTGAAAAATTTCAATTAGGTAAATTTTGTACTCATGACTGAGAGTTTTTTCAAACAAGCAAAGCATGTTTTACCTCTTGAGAGTTCACCAGAATGTAGTACCAGAAAACTCCAGAAGATTAAACTTCAAAGTATGACAATTGGTTTCAAGTGCTATCCGCATACACAGTCCTTCTGATGCAGTAAAAATAGCATTTCCTAATTTATATTTGCATGGGAAATTGCAACACAAGTGGGAAGGAAAACAATTACAGATACTTACTAATTAAGGTTCTAAAAATAAATTATGCAAATAAACCTCAAAAGGCTTTTTAAGTACTTTCCAAGATTTCTTCACCATTTTTAATGGGCATTTTTGAATTCTCATCTTTGAATTAAAGGAAAAAATGTACTATAATTCAGCATATGTTTTGTCATACTAGCAAGGTAATAAATCATTTTCCTCCAAACACAGAAAAATATAATATTTTCTTGGATTACTGATTCAAGATATTGTTGATTGCATTATATATTATATACTCTATGCAATAGGCAAAGACAGACAATATATTAAACAAAATCAACTTCAGAAAGTTATGTTTCATAGTTAAATAGGAAGTATCGGTAATCAAAATCAAAAGAATGCCAGTTTTGATCAAAAATCTTAGCAGAAAATGCAGGCATTGAAACAAAACCTTTTATGAAACCTTTTCAATCTTAACAATTACGTTCATTCAAACACTAAATTACATAGAATAAAAATATTCATATGGATAGAGCTAAGTACTCTTTTTCTCCAGCCCCAAGTATGGGAGTTCAAGGAGCATTTGGACAACCATCTCAGACATAGGATTTGGATTTTGTGTGCTCCCAACTGGACCAGGGGCTGTACTTGATGATCCTTCTGTGTTCTTTCCAACTTGGGATATTCTATGTTTATTCTATGTTTCTATAGGTGTTAGTGCCTTTTGAAGTATCAAGCCACACTTACAGCAATCCCTTCAGAAGGGTGCAGTTGTCCAACAAGTGTCATGTCATGTGGCAGTGGTGTTCCAACATATCAGATACCCAAGGTGTATCAAATACCATTAGCCATATTTGCTTTGGTGGCTGGGACTTTTTTATGAGTTTTGTAGAACAAGAATACAAGGGCTCCTCTGAAAGTAATGCCTCCTGTTTGGTCCATGAGTTCAGAGGCAGATGGTGGTATGGCAGTGGATGTTGAACCTACCCGCCAACAATCCATGGGCTCTTGTTCATCATTAATAGTGCTTGCTGCCTATGGTGAAAATAGTATTATGATGCTGAGAATTTGCTCTATCAAAAAGTGTCATTATACTCTTGTATCTGTTGTATAGTTTCCATGGAAATAAATTGGAGGCATTACTTTCAGAGCAAATTACATATATTTTTCTTTGTGACACTTTCTTATAGAGTTGTCTGTTGGTTTCATTATAGTTTGATCCTAGGACTTCTGCTTCTTTGGAAATTAGCAACTCTATTTAATCTTCTAAGAAAAAGAAGAAAAAAAAAATTAGGAGGAAGGAAAAGTTTTCATGAACTACCTTGCTGACAAATAAAATGCCAAATGCACTTATTTAGTCAGTTATTTATAGTCACTTGCTGAGACCATCTACAGCACAAGAGAAGAAAAATGAAAAAATGAAAACCTTTTTAAATAGCTAACAATTTTTCCTATAACAAAGACCACTACATTCCAAAAGGAAAAAAGTTAGTTTCATTTGGCAGGTTTGCTGACTTCCGACCTGTGGTGTTCACAGCACAAAACCACACCCACACTTGGAGTTGTAAACTTGGAAGAATAATATCCATAGAAATGTAATTTATTTTAATTCTATCATCTGTAAGACAATACAAATAGCAGAGACCTTTCCTTTTTTGATCCTTTTTTTACCTTTCAGCTTTGTTGTTGCTTTATCACAGGACCTCGTGTTCTATTACAATTGTAAATAAAAAATAAATAAAATGCAACTAAAAAACAAACAAGGAAACAAACAAAAACAAAACGCGCACACATACAAACACCCCATCGCCACCAACAAAAAGCCCAAAACAATACACACACGACAACAGGCCTACACATCAACAGCTAAAGGGAAGTCATTCATCCCTTAATTGCCCTGGCCTCAAACAAGCCATGAAGTAGCATACACAATAAAAGCAATCTGTCCTCTTTTAAAAGGAAGTTCAAACAACTGCCTCGAGTTTTCTATTGCATATTTAAAGTGATAATGTATGAAATTATTAACTTCTGCACTGGGGTTTATGGCATTAAGAACCCCCCATCAAGCAAACAAACTAACTATGCAGCTAATTTTAAAGACTGCTTTGTTAGAGACTTCTGGGTCAATTGGGCTTTCAAAAAGAGCGTGGATACTTGAAACATTTTGGAAGCTAACTTAATTGAAGACGGATGGTGTCTGACATCAGAAATGCCCATTTTCCTTTCTTTGCATGTCATTCCCCATGTTGATTTGTAAGGATACCTAAGGGTTATATGCCAAGCTACCCAGGGGAGAGACTTCTTGGTTATTTGACAGCTAGAGTAGCTCAGCTATAAGACAGCGAACAGCACAATTCATCAGGGGGTTGATCCAGAGCTTGTTGGATTTAATGGGGGCATTTTCTTTCATTTTATTACTTTGGATCAGAACCACTACAAGTATGACAGAGGTATCAACTGTATCTTTAACCTGCCCAAAGTAGTAATAAGCTATTTAAAGCTGCTCTGCTGCTGTATTATTCAATAAACCAGTTTCTGCAATTCTGCTTTCTTTTTTAAAGACAGTATCACTGTTTACTCTCTTTTTTTCTGCTCTTCTTGCACCTTGCCATCCCCCAAGCAAATGTTATCTTATCACTCAAAGGTGTTGACCTCTTCTTTGCTCCTCCTTCACTCTCACAGTTCTTCCCCCAAAGGATTTGAAATCATTAAGGGGAAAATAAAAGGTTTTCCTCTCCTAGATCAGGGTTCACTGGGCTGCTCTGTCATTCTTTTCCCCTTTTGACATAAAACAGAGCTTTCTGACTTCTCAGCATCTGCACAAAGCTTTTTTTTTTTTTTTTTTTTTTTGTTACATTTTAGTAAACAGAAAGAATTTCCTTTATCATTGTCATTTTTCATCTTTGGAAAACTTTATTTATGTAAAGTCACCAAGCTGATAACCTTAGCAATCAGAAAGCTTATCACAGCTGAAAATGCCCCAGTAGGCTGTCATCTCAGAGACAAAAATGCGAGTGAACAGCACAGCTCCAGTTCCGTAAAGGACAATAAATGAATGCCCAGCACAGGTTATGAACTCCACAGTCCAGAATTATGTGTGGTTATGGGGGAACCTTAAAGAACTCACAGGGAGACTGTGGCATTTCAGAGTTTACCAAGAGCTATGCAGGAAGCTGCCTCAGCTAACTAGTATAAGATCCTGAGGATAGAGGTGCTTGTCTACAATGAATCCGGGAGCATTCATGTGTCTGTCACAGCTACAGAGAAGCATAGCCCTCTCCCAGAGATGCATAGCCCTATATTTCCACTATTATAATCTTACCTGTGTTTGCAAGTCTAACATGCTCTATTTCTTGCCTTTACGGCATACTCCTACCTTTGAAATACAATAATTTGACACATTCAATTACAGATACTAACAGAAACCCTCTGCTTTGTCAAACTATGAACAGTATCCAGCAGCAGTTAAATTATTCTTGCCTATGATCCTCTGAATGCTTCAGAACATATTGTTCTCCAGCAGGTTAGGTTTTGGTTGCATATCTGCAAAAAATTCTTTAAGTGTTTTTGGAAAGAAAATAGACCATCTATTTTTATTTTATTATCAATTACTTTCTGAAAGGACACAAATTATTTGTCATTTTCAGGAAGCCTATACGTTAAAAAAACCCACAGTCTAAGACTCTAACCTCTGGGCATGTCTGCTTGGTGCTAGTTCTCACTCCATCCAAGACAACAGCCAGAGGAATCTCCAGGCACTAGCTTAATATAAGGATTACTTAAAATATACATGATAGAAAAATAACCCACTTAAATTGGTTAATAAATAGTTTATTGATGACTAAACGTACAAGTTTTCCTTTGCTACTTCTGCTTCTGTTCAGTTTACAACTAAAAGAGAATGCATCATTCTAGTTGAAATAATATACAGAGTGAAATACAGAGGTTTAAATGCAAAGAACTTCAAACAATCACTTATCCTTACAGTGACTCGATGCCAGTGCATGGATGAAGCTACAGCGGGAGCAACACAGTCATATCAGTACTACTGTGTCCTACCTCTGTAGCCTGACAAGTAAAACCTCATGCTGCTCCAAACGTAGGGCAAACGCTACACACAGAATGAGCCTAATTGCCTATGTGAAACAGGCAGGGGCATTTGCAGATGTAAACTGAACTGTGGTAAAGGCAGTGGTAGAGTTGTAATGTTCTATAAATTACTTTGCGGGCCTCGATCACCAGCCCTTACAGGGCTATCACTTGATTCAACAGGGTTCTGAGCAACCAGGGAAGAAAATTTCTTTTAAAGAAATTTAGTGCAGCAGAACTGATTAACTGGGGAGTGGCCTACAAACAGGCAACTGAGAGAATGTTCTTAGCGAGTTCTGTTATGTTGGTTTTATTAATTAACATCTGGCTTCTTGCCTCTAAATTGGGTCCCCCTCTTTACTGCTTTAATGCCATGTTTTCATCACTTTTACTCTGAAATGTACCCCAAGAATGTGAGATTAAACCCTTTGGCTGTTCAGCTTCTGAAACACAAGTCAATCTACTTTAAACAGTGTACAGCAACATGGCTCTCATGCTCTCAGCAAACCTAATCTGTCTGGGACTTGGTGAAGAATGACAAAAGGGAAGAGACAAAGTCTTGCATCACAGAGTGAAGAATAGTGCAGAATGCAAGGTACAAATGGACAGCTTTTAGCTGTTTCTTATGTAAGAAACACTGTCATTAGAAGAATATTAGGGTAAGCATGTGAGGGCAGCACTGTCTTTGTGGCCTGAGCCCATATTAAAATGGAAAAGTAGGATACGTTTTATGGCTGAATTTGCTGTTGTTTAAATATGTTACAAATGCTGCAGTGGAACTGTGGCCACTGCAAGCTGCTTGTAAACTGCATCAAGTTTTGATCTTCTCAAAATAAAGGATCTCTCTTAAAGGAGACCACATAATGTAGACTTCATTTTAGCTGATAGTTTTCAAAACATATACCAGAAACTACACATAATCAATAACTTATCTGAGCAGGTTAGAAAATTCTAAATTTTAGCAGCTGCTCAATTTCTAGTATTTTTATGCTTTTATGCACCATAACACAAGCATATTTTACAGTACTCATCTTGGCTAATACCCACATATTTTATTTACTAATTACTTTACAAGTCTTGCAAGATAGGGCTTATTTTTAAGTGTAATTCATCAACTTGAATTTCTTTGTACACTTTTCTATAGTTTATCTTGTCAGGGACCTGTGTATTTGTTGTGTACTGGAGAAATACTTCTTTGGAAGTGACACTATTATGCTGTGTTTATTGTTCTTCCTGATATGCTTCTTCTTTGGGAATTGCTGTTAACCCTTAGATTGCCTTTAATCTCTAAAACTACTCTGGTGTTTTCTTATTGTTTCTGCTCTCTTATCATGTACTAATCACTTTCTGTCATCCAAAAAACTGCAAAACTAGTGACCTCTTTGACAATAAATGATATCCTTATTTTAAAATAGCTTTCCTTAACATGTGCAATTGCATCAACTTAGAGAATGTAACTGTCAATAAGTTGGCATAGCTTGTCCCTGGGTAATATGTTTATTGCTTACTGCTGAGCCACCAGTTCATCTGGTTGTAACATAGTGATAACTTCTTGCTATAAAAGATAAGTCTGTTACTGACAACTGTATGTGAACGCAGAAATCAAGGACCAACATGGGCACTAATTCCAACTGTTAGAAATTTTCTTAGTGATTTCAGTGAGCGATAGATCTAATGCAGAGGAAAATGGCTAAATGTTCTTATGAACGCAGCTTTAGCATTTCCATTTTGCAGAATTCAAAGAGGAAGGATTCACCTCATCTCTTTTTGTCCATCTCAGAGTTATTCTTTTAGTCTAAGTCAGACATCCTTATTTTGCCTTTTGGTTTATTATTTGTTATATATATTACAGTTTATTATTCCTTGTTTGGTTTGGCAAGAGAAGGAACATACAGCACTAGCTTATATTGGTTGCCCAGGATTTGGACAACTGAAGTTTAGATTTTCATCCGGTATTATTGATTTCCAGGAGAACAAGTGGAAAAAATTAGTTATTTGGGATGTCCTACTCTGTTGTTTTCGTTTCCACTAAACATCCTTAATGACATTGAAGTCCACACATTTTCAAATAATCCTACTTTTTTGAAACTGACCTCTGGAGTGCATACAGATCTGGGGCACTGACAAGACATGGAGCTGTTAGAGCAAGTCCTGGAGGGCCTGGAGCATCTCACTTATGAAGTAAGGCTGAGAGACCTAGCACTGTACAGCCTGAAGAAGAGAGGGCTGAGAGGGGATCTGAATAATGCTTATAAATATCTAATGTGTGGGTGTCAAACAGATGGGGTCAGGGTCTTCTCAATGGTGCCCAGGAACAGAACAATGGGCGAAGTTCCAAAAACTGGAACACAGGAAGTTCCATACAAACATGAGGAAAAACTTTACTGTGAGGGTGACAGAGCACTGGTACAAGCTGCAAAGAGAGGTTGCAGAATCTCCTCTAGAAATATTCAAAACCCACCTGGATGTTTTCCTATGCAACCTACTCTAGGTAACCTACTTTATCAGGAGGATGGACTTGATGATCTCCAGAGGTCCTTTCCAACCCCTATACTTCTGTGATTCTGTGAAAGCAACACAATAATTCTTAAAAGTTCCTGCAGATTCAATTACCTGCTTAGATCTGTCCAACTTTTTCACAGCTGTGGATGGGATGCCAGTTTTGGGACATTTCCAAAGACTTCTATGCCCTCGGAAGTCACATGATAGCAAGGCTTTAAATATCCAGATATGAGCAGCTGCAAAAAGAAATCCAACAGCTGTTGAGTTTCTCTGCCCTGACAACTGCAAGTCGACAGAACCAGAGAAAAGGTGTTGGGCTGGAGGAACTCATCTCAGTGAGCACAGCTGCTCCGTGTTTATCAGATAGCATGTGGGTAATCTGGGTGTACGGATTAAGGGGACCAAGTAATGGATGAGCACAAGAGGGTTTATGTGTATGTGTCAGTTACCATAAATTTATTCTCTCACTCTATAATCCTACTTAGATTGCAAGATTTTCAAGGTAAAATTTTCCTCTTATTATGTGTGCAGCAGACATCAAACTTGAAGGCATATGTTGCCTTGGGAAGGTGAAATGTCTAATTTCTTCTAATTTCAAAAATACTCTAATTTCAAAAATAGGTCATTCAGTATGTTCCATCTTAACTCATAGATTGTCAATATATCATTCAGCACATTCCTTTTCTTTTTCCAGGGGGAAGTACCTCATGATCTGTATATTTTTAGCATATGAGAATACTGTTCGTTTTTTTTACAGAAATCCATCTTCCAGTTTAGGGAGTCGGTGCAGAGGATTTGCTTCTTTTTCACCATTTCTCTTTGTCATGTTTTGAGAGTGTCAAAATATTAAATAATTTCCATGTTTAAAATTTCTTCCTATATCTACACACACAAAATATGCACAGGCTGTTCTTTTACTCATTTTTAGTTTCAGGCTTTTGACAGACACACTTAGGCACTGCTGAATATAAGTCTCCTGAAAAAATGTTCCCATCAAATGAAGATATTAACAAAACTAGGAACTCTCAAAAATTACTAAAATCACAATCCCTGTGATGGGACCTGAGCATTTTGAACTGATTCTAAGAAAAAAAAAAGACAGAAACCTATCAACCATCTTTTTCTCACTACTGTTTGATAGCTCCTATCAAAGGAACAGGGTGAAAGACAACAAAGTTGACATTCAAATTCTCATTATTACCCACTGTGTTTAAATCTGAGAATGAGAAAATGCTGTAAGAAAAAAACTATACAGTTTAGCAAGACATTTCTTTTAATCACAGAATGATGATAGCATTTTTTTTAACTGAAGATCTTCTACATCAATGAGATGATTATTTGCATCAGATAATTATTGGAAACAGAATGAGACTTTGGTGCAACTGGTTACTGCAGCTGAGACCAGGTTACTTACTACACACACAGAAAGCACATTTAATTTCTGGTATAAAATACAGGAACTTAAGATTCTCTCCTTGAAAAAGATAGAGAACACGAATATGAATAACTGTAAATGAATAATTGACTTTATGGCAATTCATAAAGTCATCACAACTTCCTTTCACGATCATCCAGTTCACAACTATGATCCTTTCAGATCACTGCCAGTAAAAGTCTTACATCTCCTTTACAAGCTAGCTGTTGAACAAAGAATGAAAAGTGTGTCCTTGATCTAAACCCAAATGGTTGTTCAGGACTCCTGTGCAGTATTATTCACTGGAACAGGCTGCCTAGGGAGGTTGTGGAGTCTCCTTCTCTAGAGACATTCAAGACCTGCCTGGACGCCTACCTGTGAGCCTGCTGTAGGGAGCCTGCTTTGCAGGATGGTTGGACTCAATGATCTCTGAAAGTCCCTTCCAGCCCCTACAATTCTGTGATTCTGTGATTCTCATTATAACTCACATTTCAAACCATGAGATGATCACCCTTTTAAGAGTCAGATAAAACAAATACCTCTTTCCAGCACCTCCACTTTTGGCACAGACTTAGAGATCACTGACACCACAGAGAACTCATCACTGCTTCAAAGAGTAGAGAATCTGCCCTTGAATTATTAAAATATTTCCTCTCTCACCTTGTTAATTTAATGTAATGCAAAGGAAAAAAATATTTATTTTTAATAAGAAGAATGTGTTTATCTCTTAAAGCAGTATGCTGCAGTAAAACTGCAAAGAACAAAACACAGCAGTGAGCTAGAGGGAGAATGGAAAAGACACTCATTGCTGTGTCCTGAAGAAAAAAAAAACACAGGAGGCTTTTGTGCTTAGAAAGAGGAATTTAAAAATTCATTACACTGGAAGTGATACAGTGGGTTAATTCACTGCCCTTTGGAGACCTGAAATGTATTTGTGCAGAGAATGTGTTTTTGCAAATCCCCAATCCAGCACCACACAACTTGGCACGAAGAGCAACAGCTGCAGTGCTGCAGGTTGGGGGACGTGCATTGGCAGAGGCTGATTTGGGGAAGCTTGCTTAGCACCTGCCTGCATCGTGCCTGGCTCTAGCCAGTGCTATCAGTTTCTGTCTCTGTTAAAATCTTACAAAAGCAGCACATTCACAAATCTTTCTCCGAGATAACTGTTGCCAATAAAATGCTGCATATTTCTTCCTTCCACGTGTATTTTCACTTCTGTGAAAGAAAAAGAGGAAACAAAAGCATGTATGCTGTTGTATGATTTAAGCTATAGAAAATGTTTTAATCATCATATTTTAACAAGAAGTTAGGAAGTGAGCTAACATTCATTACATTAATAAACTGGATCTGCAAAGATAAAATCCAGTGAATTCCACTTGGATTGTTAAGGTATTTCACTTCCAAAGGATTATTTACATGGGATCAGAATTCTTAGCCACCCTTAGCTAGTTCTTTGAGTTAACGTGGCTAAAACACATGAGACATTTTGGAAGAGGTGAAGAGATCACCTGTGACTGTTCAGAAGTGTTTGACCTGCACAGTGTATGTGTCTGCAGGGATACCTGGCTTCACACATTTACTTCTGTGTAACCAAGCAATAAAACGTGCTTAATATTAAAGATTCAGTGAATAAACTGTGTATAAAAGCACCTGATTCCATGTTTTGCAAATGAGGAGACAAAGCCAATGCAACATTTCTTCTACAGACATTATGAGGTCTGTACCCTTCATTAAATACACTCCCTCACTGATATGTTTTCTGCAACTTTTCTGTCTCTGCTAGCATACTATCTACATGAGCAATGTATGAACTTCTAAGTATAAAGAGTGCAAAGCAGACAGAAAAATGCAATTTAGTAACTTTAGTATCATTATTCTGTTGACCAAAGGCATGAGATTCATTAGCTACCAGAAAAGCAAAATTCTGAACGAGTCAACACAAAATTCTTGTTCCCATTTTATCATATAAGATTTAATTTGTATAATAAATTATTTATCAAATAAGATATAACACTGACAACAAGATCTGGGGGAAAATAATAAAATATTGGTTACTAATAGCTTTGTGTATGATTGGACAGTCATGACCCTATGAGGACAGGCTGAGACAGCTGTGGCTCTTCAGCCTGGAGAAGGGGAAGCTTTGAGGAGACTTTAAAGTCACCTTCTAGTACATGAGTAGGGCCTACAGGAAAGATGGGAAGGCACTTTTTAGAAGGGCATGTAGCGAAAGCATGAGGGGAAATAGCTTTAAACTGGAAGAGGGTCGACTTAGACTAGACAGTAGGAAGAAATTCTTTACTGTGAGGGTGGTGAGACACTGGAACAGGTTACCCACAGACGCTGTGGATGCCCCCTTCCTGGAAGCATTCAAGGTCAAGCTGGATGGGGCTGTGAGCAACCTGGTTTAGAGGAAGGTGTTCCTGCCTATAGCAAGGGGTTGGAACTACATGATCTTAAAGGTCCTTTCCAACCCAAACCAATTTATGTTCTATGATTCAATGATAATCCTGCTCCATTTCACCAAAGTCCTTTAAAGAGTTGTATACAAAAAGTGGTAAGAAAAAAAAAAAAGATATTTTTTCTTATTAAAGCATGTCTTGGCTAATCTTCAGTCTGTCTCAAAGAAAGGTATCAGTCTGCATATCACAAGAGGTGAGGAAGCTATAGGAAAGAATGGAAAATTGTTCAAGGCCTAACCGAGAGGCAACTATGCCTGTAGTTGTTCATGAATAAAACATTACTTCGGTATTAGGGCCAGCATTGTATTTCTTACAAGTAGAAATGGAGTATACTTACAAAATTATATAATTCCAAGGCTGCTAAAATTGATTTCATATGTAAAGAAAAATAATTATCTTGAACTAGACAATATTTCCATAAGTTTAACATGTATAACAGAAATTTTATATTAATTTTACATACATTAAACTTACCTATATGAAATCTGCATAATGCAACAACAGGCAGTAAAAATGATTAAATTCATATAATAAAAAATCTTAAAAAACATTAATAAAATTGAAAAGACTTCACAAATGTTCATTTCATATTTGTGCATTCACTTCTCTGTATAATACTATATATATTTTAAAAAAAAGTGTCGATTGACTGCTATAGCCAGTACTTCTGTACACTTTATAAGACAAATATTGTTTTCTTTTCTCTCTTTGAAGCAGATTCTAATAACCTTACTCATATCCAGCAATATATTACCATATAACTAATTCAAATTAAGTCTGTATAATTGCTTTTAAAATGTTATTCTGAGGAAATATATCACTATTTTGTCCTTGTTAAATTTTACAAATCACTAAAACTTCAGCTTCCAATACCTACAGAATTTTGAGCCACTATAAATTTCATGACATAATCACCGCAGAAATAAATAAAAGATCTTTTAATCAGCATGAAAAGCAATAGAGCTTCTTTTGCCAAATTAGTCACCATCTGGAATCTTCAGAAACACTCAGTCTTGTTTCTAACCCTATTCCAAATTATGTCAAACTAAAAATTTCAATTTCACAGGAAAGACTTATAAGTACTTTTGAGAATCCTAGGTACAGTTTAATATTTTAAATTTTCACATGAATTACATCTCCCTACATACACTTATAGAAATGTATATTCACATTAGAGTTATTTCTTCTAAAGTTCTTTCAGATGCTGTTCGAAACAAATGCTAATACAAAATAGGAGAAAGTTATAGGAATAGCCATTCTGTATGCATTTGAAAGAATTCATAATACTTTAAACAAAAAAAGTGATATTCCTATTGAAATCAGTATTGCAATTTTTGTTGACCACAGTAAGTCCAGGATTTCCTCCAAAATATATTTCAAGTTACTTAAAAGCTTCAGAACATTACTTCAGTGAAGTAGCTTAAAAAGTAAGAAACCTGTTTAAATATTGACAAATCAAAGATCGTTGCACAAATACCATATGCAACAAAAAGTGTAGAAAAAATGAACGCTTACTGGAAAACACTTTTTCCGGAAAACATGTTGCAAATGTATTTCTGACAGCTAATTAAAGCTATTCCATCAGTCATGCTTATGCAAGGTCCAATGAAATCTGAAATGAAACGTATTAAGAAGGCTGTGCCATGACAGTCAATTTTTATTTTTCCTAGTATATCCTTAAGTTAAAATACTGGTATCATTGTTTCCTATAGGAGTTTTACAGTTAGATTTGAAAAGTTTTTTTCACTAGCTTGTGGACTTTATTCGACTTTCCTTATTTTTAAGGCAACAGTTATGAACAGGTTATTCTGGGAAAATTCTGGATGTCCCTTGGCAAATTAACTTTTGGCCATCTAATCCTTTAATTTGAGAAGAATTTGTTATCCTAGTTCCAAATCAGAGTAATTTCTTCCATGCACAAAGTGAATTATTTTTGAGATGGCTGCTTGTTGCCCAACTACCCCAGTGTACTTTAAAACCCTGCAGGTGTTCAACGTTTGGACGTTGCGTTGAGGGACATGGTTTAGTGAGAGCAATTAGTGATAGGTGAATGGTTGGACTGGATGATCTTGTAGATCTTTTCCAACCTTGGTGATTCTGTGATTCTGTGAAACGTATGCTCCGGTTCTCTGGAGTAAACCTAAACCATTTTATGATACCTTAACTTCAGGTTAAAAGCTGTGAAACTAAATGCATATAGTGAAATGAAGCACTGGATAGTAATTACTGTATAAATAAGCAATAAACTTCCAAAAAAATATAAATAGACATATGAGAAATTTAAAAAGTAATTCAAATGTTGCATTGTTATTTTTAATGTGAATATAGGCAATAAAAGAATTGTAATGTTGACATGATGAGATTACAGTGCCATTTGAGTTTTGCAAAGGGTGCAGAACACAGATTTTTACCCTTCCATGCCACTGACTTTGTGCTTGTGTACACTAGAAGATTATGAGAAATTCTGACCCATGCATAGGATCTGATCCTGATGGGTATAGATTATTACCAACAGTGTGGTACAGAATATGAACTGTTCTTGTGAGTCTTCATAGGTGGTGCATAGCTATTTAGGAAAGCACAGAAGAATTCATAAATGGTATGATGGTTCCCTTCAGCTCTGCAGAAGGGGGTTTGGGGGTGCTGATGACAATAGGCTTAACATGAGCCAGCAGTGTGCCCTGACAGCCAAATGGCAAGCTGCATTTTTTCAAAGTGTTAAACACAGCATAGTCAGCCAGTCATAAGAAATAATTCTACCACTACAGCATTTGTGCAGCCTCGCCTTGAATATTGTGTACAGTTTTAGGCTCTACAGTATGAAAAGGATGTTAAGGTTCTTCAAATTGTCCAGAAGTGGATAACAAAACTGGAAGACATGTCTTATTAGGAGAGGTTGATGCACTTGGGCTGTTGATCTGGAGAAGAGGATGCTGAGAGGTGACCTCACTGCTCTCTGCAGCTCCTGAGGAGGGGAAGCAGAAGGAACTGCCAGGTTCCGCTCGTGGGAATTGATGGCAGGGTGGGAATGGCACAAAGCTGTGCCAGGGGAAGTTCAGGTTGGACATGAGGAAACATTTCTTTACAACAAGGTTGGCCAAATACTGGAAGAGGCTTCCTATAGGGATGATCGTTGTTCAGTGTTCAAGAAGCACATGGTTAATGCTCTCAGTCACGTGCTTTAACTTTGGTTAGCCCTGAATTGGTCAGGCAGTTGGACTCGATGGCCTTTGAAGATCCTTTCTTCCTATTCTATCCCATCCTATGCTATGCTATGCTATGCTATGCTATCCTATCCTATCCTATACTATCTATCCTACTGGAAGCAAAAAATATCTTCACCAGTCTTTTTCTAGGAAGAAGCTGTAAATGAAATAAAGTTAGCTCTTTAGTGCTTCGACTACAATATGGTAGTTTTGACCAGACAAGTTATAGAATGAGCTCAAAATCTAGTTTTTGCTTTAGAAAAGAGTTCAGTCAAAATCATGAGAAATTTTATTTATATAACTATGTTAAAATGTAATTGTAACCACTACATTTAATTTAATTTTATTTATTGCTATATTCCTCACATAACTAAAGATTTCAAATATCAAATATTAGGTATCCTATGTGATACAGCAAGAAGCAGTTCAAGAATGAGGTAAAGACTCAGATCAATTAAATGTTTATTAAAACTGAATGCTATGCAGTGACACCAGAGATGTCTTTCCTTTTTATGAATTGACTCACAGATCTTGTTTGTGAACAGAGGCTCTCTGTGGCAGAAAAAAAAAATAAAAGAGGAAAACAGTAGTGGTACAGAGTCTTCAGAGTCTTCTCTTCCTTGTCTAAATCAATGAAAACTCTTGCATGACTGCTAATTCTTCTTGCATCAACTGACAGTGCTTGCTTGCTAAATCCATACATGTGATGAGATTCTTTCAGAGTATATGAAAGGATATGTCTGGATATTCCTATTAGCCTTCTCTTTTTGACAGTTTTCTGACAGATGTACTGTTTGGATTGAAATATTTCTTTTAATTGCAAGAAGGAAGATAAGGCAGCGTCACGGGAATTAGTTATGCCACTGGACCACCATAAAATCACTATTTTTTTAAAATGTCATTTACAAACTGCTAAAGTAACATTAGTAAGTGGAAGCACTTGATACTAAGGAATTTAAGCATACAGTAAAGAAAATTTATGGACAGATCATTAATCTCTAACTGCAAAGAGTTAGACTTGATTTTATGCCAAATGTTTGACTCTAAAGAGTTTGCCAAATGGCAAAAGCTAAATTATAGAAGCAATACATATTAAAATAAGACCATTTAAATTTTACATCTACTGTGAGAATAGGCAAACACCATCATATTTTTAACATAATCTCCAAATGTAATTTCTAATCCAATAAAAACATCCAATAAAAATTGGCATAAAGTTGCAATAAAATTAATTAATGAGTTGTGTACCACATTATGTTTTCATTTCCAAGTTGTTAAAGCAAGTTTCACCACTCATTCTCATGCATTACATTTCTGCCACTTCTCTCAGTTTCTGTGTGGGCCCATAAACATGTTTCCACCAAGAAAGTACCAGCCTGTTGTTGAAAAATATAGATGTTCTGTTAATAAAAATAGCTGACAATAAGAAAATATATCATCATAGCTCTTCAAGGAGGAAGAAGACTAATTACACTCCATATATGCACTGCATTATTGCCCCGAGACATGCCTGGAAATAATGACTGTGCTATTGGGCATGGGTCAACATCGAGGGGAAGGCCATGCCACAAACCAGCAGCCTCAATCCCCCAGCATTCACACTGCTACAAGACACAGCATGCAGGTCCTCAGCTTGCCAGGAAGATGGGAAACTGAGGAACCCAGGAAGGGACGATACTGGCTTACTGAACATCTTGTGAGGTTACGTGCATGCAGAAGTGCTTCAGAAACCAGAGAAACAACTTGCACATGAAAAATCCAGTATGCAAAAACAAATTCATATTTCTAATGAGAAACAAGAAAAAGAGGTTAATTTTCACACTATTAAAATTGTATAAGGATTGTATTTTTCTTCAGAACATTAGCAGGAGCCTATATGAAAATTACTCTTTGCTTAACATATTATTTTATCTTAATTTCACAATATATTATAAAATTGTTGTAAGAGTCACTTACTTGGCTTTTTCATATACTAAAAACACACTTAAGTTGTATTCTTAGATTTGGAATGCGTGTGGTAAACTGTAACATTTTTATCTTGTCTGTTTTTCTATGTAAACATGAATTAGAACCACACTATCTGCTGTGTGAAAACAGTAAGGGAAGCAATAGCTCCCCTGGTGACCTTCTGCTCTCAAGGAGAGAGGTTTCATCCCAGGACACAGCATGGATCTATAACAAAGTCATAACTGGAATTCTTCTGATTCACACTTAAAGAAAGAACCCTGATAGACTCTGGTGATTGAGCAGTACTTGATATTGTAATTGCTCGCATTTGTCATGTTGTAGATCTATCTTGTATTTTGGCCAAACTAAGCAAGGTATTAGACATCTGAAACTTCTTTGTTTTGAAGGTAATCTGTGTAGGTGCCTGGAGACACGTTCAGCCAACAGCACATGGCCATGCAGTGCCATTGACGTGACTGGGGATCTGAAGGTCTCACAGATATGGAAGATACAGCACAAGAACCATGGTCATAAAGCTGTGCACTGTCTCTTAGGAGGCCTGCCAGCAGGGTGGCCCTTTATCAGGAGGAAGTTGTCAGGTGTCTGGATTGTGCAAAGCGGCTAGTTTTTTATAAAGCTTTCTATGAGGAAACAGGTGTCAGTGGAAAAAAAAAAAAAGTGCTCATGCCCCAAAGGTATCTGTCAAACAGTAATAAGAAAAAAAAAAAATAATCACAAGTTCAAAAGCCATACCTGCCAAAGTCGCAACCTGAGATTAGAAATCAGGATATTTAAAATTCTGAGTTTTGAGCTGACAAGGAAAAATCTGTCGGATCACATTATAAAGCTTTCCCTGAAGTCTTGAAAATGAAAACATACTTTTTAACATACACATACACACATACAGGAGAAAGAGAGAATAATAGCTGTGGGGTTTGTTGTCTGCTTGTTTTTTTTTTTGGGGGGGGGGGGGGGGGAGGAGGGGAAGGTTGGCTTTATTCCCCTGGAGACATTTTCCTGAGGACTAGAGAACTAGGCATTGAATAGTAAGATGCAGCACTGGAAAATGGAAACAAGGGAGGGAATGAAGGCAGGATGGGAGAGTAAAACTAAAAAATCAACTGAAAGCTTTAGGAAGAGGGAGAAGAGAGAAAACAACAACAACAACAAACCATGAAGGATCAGGTATGAAATAGAAAGAAAATCCCTTAGGGTTAATCCAGAACCACAAAGTAGCCTTGCTATGTTATTGCATATCACATTCTGTAGAAGTATCACTTAAGCCAATCTCTTTAATGGGATATGGCAGCTGCATGGCACAGTGACACTTAACAAACAGCTGAGGAGAGGAAGGATACAGTACTTTCTACAGGATGAACTTTATGAGTTTATGATGTAATAAGCTGAGTCAGAATCTGGCTAGCATGCTGCAGTTAAGCCTTTTGATCTCAAAAAAAAAGAAAAGAAAAAAAGAAAAGAAAAGAAAAGAAAAGAAAAGAAAAGAAAAGAAAAGAAAAGAAAAGAAAAGAAAAGAAAAGAAAAGAAAAGAAAAGAAAAGAAAAGAAAAGAAAAGAAAAGAAAAGAAAAGAAAAGAAAAGAAAAGAAATAAAGTAAAATAAAGTAAAAAAAAAAGAAAAAGAAAAAGCACATCGGCTAGTGAACAACCCCAGTATTCATTTTGTATCTCATCTGGCAAAAATCCCATGCCCTCTGTCACCTAACACCTCTAGTACCACTTTGGACCTATGTAGATACCGTAACACCTCCAAGACCCGCCATCATCAGTTCCTCCAGTTGATCTTTCTTGATATTCTTCAAAGCAGAACTGCTCTCAGGCAATGGTACCAAATCTGCAAGATATAGCAGGGTTGTATTCAAGGTGGTGCATTTCCCAGAGAAATCTGCCCAAGTGTGGATATAGCAAAGCCTTCTGCTCTTGGATCTTTAAACTTGTGCAAGCCAATACAGTCTTGAAATTGGTTTTTGTGCTGTTGACCCTGTGTTAAATTGTTGCCTCTGATCTGATTTGGGATGGAAGTTCACATTATTTCCCTCAGGAATAAATAATGTGTGCCCTTGGTTATGTTTCTCACAATTAGCTCAGTTTGTCTTAATTGTATTTGTGAGGAAACTGGGAGAAAATATTTCCAAAATACAGCTGTCAAAACATTTAAGTAAATACTGGTGACTAATGTGATGACTAGTGACGTCTGGTTAAGAAGTATTCTAATTTCAAATTTTAACTTCAGCCAAAATTGTTCTTTAAGGACTTCTCTAAATGAAAGACCAGAATTCAACCCAGTTTGTTCTATTAAGTGGTGTTGACTTCACATGTAATATTATATAAGTATAAAACAAATAATGCAGCATTGGCTTGCATTCATTCTAACACATCATTCCTTTTTTACAGAGGTAAAATTTTAGTAGGACTTGGTAATGGTTTTGCATCAGTATTTCTGAATATTTTCTGGAGTGTTCCAATTGGCACAAACACAATGTTACATTCCAAAGAACTATTCCATTACATTTCTATCATATTTTTTGTCAAATGCTTTTGCTTTTAGCTATCTTTGTCCTAAATAATTTTCATTTCTTTTTTTTTCTTTTTTTTTTTGGTAGGAGGGATGAAGTGGGGAGGGAGGGGGGAGGAGAGAAGGGAGTGAGAAGTGAAACCAAATTTCAGTGTGGAATAATTCGCAATTTCCAATAGGACATATCTCCATTTCCTGGCTAAACCTTGCTAGACTGCTTACACAAACAATAAATTTTGTGCATTATCATCCTACTGTAATCATCATGGATAAATTAGTATTGTGTGATGAAATAAGTTGTGAAGAACATATCTGAAAGGCTCTACTTCCCAGAGGATTGTAAAATCAGGACTGGACCACTGCTATACCTTTTGATGCATTATCTCACATCCTGTGTGCCTCAGGCACTGCTACCCACTTTGGAGTCACCTTCAGTTCAGAATTTGTGCTGGTTTAGAAAGTAATACCGTCCATTAAGCAGAATGGGAAAGAATCAAAACATACATGTTTACTTACGTTTCAATACGTTATGTATCAATGAAACCCAGTCATCACATCAGTAGGCAATGTACTAGCCTTACTAAAAGATGCAAATAAACTCTAGTACCCCTTGTGCTTCTACATGTAGCACAAGATGCATCAAGCGTGACAACTTTCCCAAACAGATGTTTCTATTTTTTGTTTGTGTGTATAACAATTGGAGATGCTATTACCCTCTGTTTAATGAATTCATTACAGTGGATGTCATTCTCCACTATTTTACTGACCTTTATTCACAATGAAGAAACATAGAGTTCCATATCTAGAAATACCTTAAAAGGAACGCTATACTTTGCTGAGTAATTTCATTATTGAGCAGATAGAGACATACCTTTTAAATTTCCATTTGTCCGTCACTTTTATTGAATAATGATTTACTAACAGTATAGAATGGTTTTGGCTAAGTTTGGGAATAGAGAAAAAAGGTTGAGCACAGGTCCCTTTTAAAATCTTTTACTATCTTGTTCTGTGCAACTTCTGATTCAGTGTTGCCCTGTGTTTTGACAGACTGAGTCAATTAAAATTTTCTTCATACAGGAACAGGTCAAATGTGTCTTTTTCTAACTTATGCAACTTCTACTCTATCTTAAGCTGTTGCAAAAGAGTAATCTCTGAGATGTACTGCTACCAGTGAGAAAGCAAACTGATCAATTTTCTGGAAACTAAATGGTTTCTCTTTAACTGTTTGCTCCTTAAGATAATTTCTGAAAATTCTGAAACAAATATTTTATAATTTTAAGTAAATATTTTCTTTACTCATTGAAACAAAAAGACTATCAGAACACAACACCAGCCTTTAGGTACTTGTCTATGTGCTTCAGTGGGTGTTCTATTTATTTTCCATATTTTTACAAACTTGAAAATACTGGAAATTAAATATTATAGTTAAATGTTGAGATCATTCTCTACTACTATTGAATTTTTTTTCTTCTTAGTATTTGCCATCCAGGAAATGAGAAGATGCAGGCAGATGGCGAAAGGTCAGCATGGACAAACCCTGAATACATCTTCAGTTTTTATAGCCCACCTGGCTATTCTGAATATTGTAAGAATTTAAACATGACTCAAAGATGAAAATTTTAAGGCATGAGATCGTTTGTGGGTAAAAGTTCATTTTAAACAAACATGTTTTCCTGAAAATATTTTTATGAGACAATTAGCAGCCCTTCCCTTTATAGTTCTCTTAGAAAATAAGCAGACATTGATTCACTTCCAAGCTGCTGATGAAAAAATAAGAGCTCAGAGGAAAACAAAGCAGACAGGGACAATGCTGTTGATATAAATGGATGAATACATTCCATTGACAACTCATTTTGTCAGTGAGATCTAAGTAGTGGACAGACTTGCAAACAAAGTAAGTTTCCTGCTGAACTCTGGCATATGGTAGAGAATCAAGATCTCAAAATACTTTTCTGAAGCAAAAATTAAAAATGGTAAAGGGACTTTACTAAACATCTATTTTTGACAGTATTATAAGTAATTGATTTTGAAATTCTTAAAATACGGGAGTATAAAGTTACATTTTAAAAGTGCAAAGCCAAATGAAAATGCAATAAAATGTAGAATTTTACATGTGATTTATAATCTTCTCAATTCAAACACAAAATATAACAACGTTTAGGTATGACTTCAAAGAAAATGCACATAAATTCCTGCATGGCAGTCTATAAGTCAATATGATCTCATTTTGCATTGATGCCATTAGAAGTATATATTGACATATTCATTGGAAACTCTCTAATTTTGGCAAAGTAGCATTTCATCTCAAAGACTGTTAACTATCTCCCTAAAATACTTTTGGTCTCTTACGTCAAGAAAACATCCCAGTCATGGGTTATGCATCATGATAGGTCATATATTCAATAGAAATATGATTTTAGACACATAGCTTAGAAACCTGTCCTGCTTTTGGAAGTGACTCACTGTGACAAACTCACAGACACATCTGGTATTTATAGTTTCTTTTGTCCCAGCTTTGGATGCCTTTGCACTTGTGTCAGGTCATAAAGATCCTAGGGCAATATAGAATTTCCTGAAAATAGTTTAATCGCTCCCTGACATTATCCTGAGTGAAATCTAATTAAAAATGAAGACTTTGCAGCTCTTGCCAACTTGCAAAACATGCAACACCACATTTATTACCGAGTGAGAGAATATCTATCGTGACATTTAATCCACTCAACACTGGAGAAAAAGGTGGTATTCTTCATTCCTACCTTTAACCATATAAAAATTAGATGTCTGAGTCTAAGTTATTGACCTTAATCTGGCTCTGTGGTCAATGGAGAGAAATAGTTGTTTTACAAGACAATTCATCTGACCTTTCTTAGGTACATATTTTAAGATGAAATGAACAGTTCTCTAGGGATTGAAAATGAGATAAACTGCCATCTAGAAATTTGATATCTGTATCTAACCTAATCACCTGAGGCTTCCTCTACAGCCAATGGAGAGAAATAGGATTCCATGCATGACCTTCAAAGAAATCTAACCTCCTGTGATATACTTCAGCTGGGCTGCAGCACTGGAAATTCTGGTGGCAGGCTAAAATCATGGAATCTGTGCTTGCAGCATAACTTTCTAACTCATCTACCAAGGAGAGGATTCTGACATAACTCATTTCAAATGCTCTCACTGTTCAGCACTGACACTTTAGTTTCCAATTTCTCTAGGGCATGACAGTACCTGTCCATGCTATCTCAAATGTTCATACACATATTACAGTAACAATATAAGAAGGGATCATTAAAAATTCCAGCAAATAAAGAGCAAGGAAACAGCCCATCTGAATTTTGCACTGGATTAAAACTAGCATAGCGCTGAATGAACCACATCAACTTCAGTGCTGTTATTGTGGCCTGAAGCCAGTAGAAGAGCACAATAGCAATGTTTGTGATCCTTTCTTCGTTTTATGGCAGCTGTTAAGTTCATCTTTGATCATACATATTTTTTGCAGTTAAGCTTCTTGGTCACACTGTCTTTGCAGAGATAGCTGTTCCAAACAATGCCCATGTTCACATGCTAACAAAGGTATTTGTGCATGTGGATTAACTGGTTTTTGCTTGTCATGTACTTACATGCTTTTGTGTTGGCTTTGTTTTGTTTACAGAATGATATTCAGCTACTCAAGGAACATAAGCATTAGCATATGACATAGCTGAGCAGCTGTTCACCAGAGTTAGCATTAGTGTAAAGGGCTCAGTGGATAGGAGGAGCTATATCTCATCTTGGGTCAAGACAAGAGGTTGGTAGCTAATTTAATAACATGGTGAACAGCAGATGTTCCTAGGAAGGAGTACTAAGACAAGGGATGCCTGTGGCAATGAATCTCTAGAATACATTTCCAGTTTTCTGCCTGGCTCAAAGACTTCTTGAGCTGGTATGGGAGTCTTCACATTTAACAGTCTCAGAGGAATTTTTCTTCCATATAAAATGTATCACTTCTTATTCTATATAAAATTCCATCATTGCAAGCATGCAACAATACAAATTTCCCCAGTTCAATTTCATACTGTGTGAAGACTCCACTCCCTGTTTTCAATTGCCAGTTCTTAGTTTTATTTGATAATTTCTGGTTTTTTTTTTATGATCAAAGGGATACAGAATGATTGTTCCCCATTAACCTTCTTTAGCTCCTAGTGGATATTGTAGACCTGCATCATATCCCCTTTCACTCATCTATTTAGAAGGCTCAACATCAGTCTACTAAGTAATTTCTCATTTCAAAAGGTTCCATAACACTGGTCATTTATGTTGTGCTTTTTCTGTCTTTCCTTATTCTACTAAAATGCTTGTAAGCAAAAGGGCATTGACAGAAATAAAGGTGGAACAAGTTGAAAGGTGAGAAGTGCAGATGTTTGAGAAAAAGTACATATTTGGGGATTGTATGTTGAGAAAAAATAGAAGCTTATGATTTTCTTCTTCCTAGTTGAACATGGTGACAGCATTCAAAACAGCTCAATAAACATAAATAATTTCTTTAAATGTCTCCATCAATTTTTGGACAAAATCTTGACATGCAGATATCTCATAGGTGATAAAAACACTTCCACAAAATGTTAAGCAATTTTTACTTTACAAATATTAATTTCTATCCACTCCAAATCATATTCCACTAATATGCTTGGCCAGTTAGTATTTGGTAGCTCCAGAATATGAGAAAAACATAATGCTGTGAAAACATTTGAAAAGGATAACAATAAGACTCTTGTAATGATAAGCTGTCAGGCAAAACAAGCACTGAGTCCTAGCTAATATAGGACTCAGCAAAAAGATAAAAGAAAGAAATATAATTGATGCCAATCTAGGAAACTATACAGAAAATAAATCCTGTCAAACTAGCGATATATTTTTATGGGATTAAGTGTCAACTGATGAAGGAAATTATATTAACCCTATGTTCCCCCTCAGACATTCAATTTTAAATTCTATTACATTGAATTAGTTGGTGTTAAATTAACACAACACATTAAAATTCAGCAGGGTGTACACCTAGGATTAAAAGACATACCTCAAAATATTGTTATAAAATGAGACCATTTTATGGAATGTTTTACTTAATGTTTTGCCAAAAATCTGAAAAAAAAAACCAACAACAAAATAAACACATTTAATATTTGTAGATGATCATTATAATAGCAACAAATAATGAGTAGCTCAGTTGCATGCCAATTTTATTTAATGCACTCAGGTATGATTACGTATATTAGCCAAGGTTATCCTGTCAGTGTTACCAGGAGGGTTAATACAGTCTTCTCATGGAGAAAACATCTTGAATTGGTGCTTAAAAGTTCATGTTATCTCAGCATTTGACCTTCATGCAAATGATCCTGTAATATTCAGAGGGGAAAAAAAAAACAAAAAAAAAACCATGGAAAAAGTGTTCCTTGCACAAAAAGATTCCCAAATCTCTCTTTATAAGCAGGAAGGTTAAGGGGCATCAACGTTTATAAAAATGCAAAATAAGACTTTGATTACGAATTCTTGTCTACAGTGTAACAAAATTCAGTGACTGAAAGATGGAGCCAAAATGTCTAAGGCTAAAAATGAAGAACAAATTTTATATGGTGAGGGTAGTTAGCCAATGAAGCAACTAACACAATTTCAATCAAAGTCAATTTTTTTTCAAATCATTTTAAACTCAAGTTCAAACTGAAAATGTGTAGGCCGGACTAGATGGTTACAGTAATCCCTTGTGGCTTCGTAATCCATGGCTCTATCAATCTAAGCACACCCTGAAGACCAAATCTGAAAACAAACAGCAAGAAATAAACAGTGTATGAATACTTATAAATAGATTGCCTTTTTTTCTTTTTCTTTTACAGAAACTAGAATTCCCAAATAATTCAGAAACAGAAAAAGAAATATTCATTCATTAATAATTTATTTTAGGGCAATAAATCATTTTGCTGTACTCTGAACTTTCATTTCTGTAACTGGGAGCTGAATAATGCCCATTGAATATACTTAAGAGTTCAGTAAATTAAGAAAGACAGAAAATGCTTAAGTGACTTTTTGAAGTTATTTTTGCATGATCTCTGGCATTTTCATTTTGAGTGCCACATAATTTTTCCTAATCACTGTCAAAGCAAAACTGTCTAGCTGCAGATAACACATATGATTGTAAAGACGTTTTCTGTCTCTTTTGAAGTTGCCTTTTTGTACCCTCTTGAAAAGTTTTGTATTTAAAACCAATCTGTTGAGCACTTACTAGAAAGCTGTATATGGCTCAGGTTATTCTAACAGAGGGATACTATTTTTTATTTTGCTTTACAGATAATTTTTCCTTAACAGTATGTCTTGGCTTACATACGACCCATCTCCTTTATGGACACAAAGGAACAGATGATGTTTTCTCAAACTTTAGATAAACAGCAATCCTTATATAATGGTGGGCATTTCCTCTTTGGAGATCGCCGCTGAATCCGGACATTCAAACAAACTCACCACTAAGCTGCTCCCTGGGGCTAGGCTCAGTTAGTCCAAAGCTATGCTTATTACATGTGCTTTGGTCAGCAGATATGCAATCTTAGACAATAGGTTCTTTCTGCAAACAATAGTCAGTATTAAGAATGTCATCAGATATAATGGCTACGAGCGGGACAATTCTGCTTTCTTATGAAAGCGTTCATAATGGAGCGGTCAAAGTGTGTGTGTCTGTGTGTCTGTGTGTCTGTGTGTCTGTGCGTCTGTGTCTGTGTGTCTGTGTGTGTTTTAAGAAAGATCCACCAGCGTGCTGCAGAAGCAGCCTGCTGGTCTCAGAAGAGCTGGCTCATGAAAGGTGCCATTTATAGTGCTTTCACAGTGCCATAGAATGGAAACATTAGGTAATAGTAAAATCCCAGAGCTAGACTTACTAAATTCTGAAAACTTACTCACATTACCATGCTTTATAGGGCTTTAGGGACTTCATAACAACAATCTGTGCAACTGCAGACTTTGTTTAATGAAAAAATAAATAGAAATAGTTACCCAAAAAATTAGCCTAAAGACTGGTATTCCCTTGTTAGTGCCCTTTAATAATTTTCACTATGCCTCCATTTGCACTCTGTCTAGAAAATAAAAGGCTTATTCATGCACAAACACACAGATCTGCCTTCTCAGTGAGAAATTTTGTAACATTTCTGTAGTGGAATCAACTGTAGCAGCTCAAGGTCTTTTTTCTGAAAGAGGGAAAGTGGTTAGTTGGATATTGCATTACTTTCAGGAGATTTCTTTGCTGTTGTGTAATTTATCTGACAGTCGCCACAGGGTTTACATGCCACTTTAGTTACCCTCCTGATTTTTAAGGGATGGATATGCACGCAGAAATTAGGGGAGCATTCATTTTTCCCCCTAGTTTCATCAAATTACATGCACTGTGATTCTAGATAAATCACACTATTGCACTGTTTCCTTTTTCAAGTTTATGATGACTTGTGTGTTAGCTTTGCTTTGCCTTTAAGCAGTCAGAAGCAGTCACTGTGCTTTTGTTGGAATTCACGTGCCAACCAATTGAGTTAATCTGATGTGTCCTCTGAACGGTGTCCTCTCAGCAGCTCTCCTAAATGCTCCATCATATATTTGTTTGATGTTTTTTTGTTATTGGGAGGTATCAGTGCCAAAAATCCAGAACGGCTTGCTTTCTGTACAAGGCTCCCCATGTTTTTTAAATGAAACAGATATAACAAAGAATACAATGTGAATTTATGCAGCTCCAGCACGAGAGAAAGAAAGTAGTTGGTTGAAAAAGCAGACAGAAATATATCAGCTTTCCAATCGCAAGCTACCCTCAGGCAGGTACAGCACATATGTCTTCTGGCTTCAGTGTAGACAGAATTCAAAAGATCAGCCTTTTTCTGACCTCAGATATGAGCATCTGGCTAAGACCAGCATCTTTCACAGTTCTGGCAGTTTGCAAAGACACAGGCTGGCCTGAGTTACAAATCAGAGGCACTCATCACAGCTGAAAGTGCATTTTTGCCATTGGGATAGTAGAAAACTGAGAAAGATAGACATGCAGTTGGGGGATGAGAAGGCAAAGCAAGACTGCTTTTTCTCTGCTCTTGAAACCTATGATGCAAATATTTATGCATGAGGCTGAGAGGAATTCTTGGGTCATCCTTCTCCTGTGTCTAAAAACATACCCACGTCTGAAAGGAGAGCTCACAACAGTGCCTAAGTTTGAGAACGTGCTGATGTCAGAATTTCGCGCTGTTTACATGCCTTTGGTGAAGAGCAGCCAAGTACCTGCTTATCATAAATCTCTCCTCTTCTCTCCCTCCCTTCATCCTCCCCACTGAAACCCCTGCTATTTTCAGCACAGAACACCAGTGCGCAAGTAGGTTATTCCGTGTATGAAAGCAGTGCTTGTGAAAGATGTTTGAATACACAGACCTGGAGACTCACGTCCCCTGCAGAAAAGCAAAGGAGAAAAAGATACATCATGGATAGTGGCACTGTCAGCTTCCTTGCTTGGACTTACCAGGTTCGCTGAGCCTGAAGAAACATCCAGTAGAGTGAAAGGATCATTCATCCTTTATAGCCAAGTAGTTGTCCTGGCAGCTAAAATTGCCATATAGAAGGCTAATTAGAGCTGGTTATGGTTATGGCTTTTGCAGTGTTCACAGATGTGAACTGCTCACCCAAAGCTAATGCTGCAGGTTGTGTCACTTTTATACAAGCCATCAGATGCAACAATCTGCTAAACTACAGTAGACTTATACTTGCCTAGAGAGGAAATCAGAGAGAATGGGTTAAAAAACCCTCGAGAACCATCTGTCTACATCAGGAGATCATATCTACAGCATTCTTGAAAACTATTTGTCTAACCTACTTTTATAGATCTTTTCTAAAAGAGACTCCAGGGGCCCTACATGCAGCTCATTCCAGTGCTTCAATATAGGAACTTTCATGAGAAAGAAAGTTTTTGAGTGCTTAACCCAAACTACCTCCATACTTTCTATTTGGTATATTCCTGCCCTCTCTGCAGGGTTGCACCATACAGCAGGTAAACGTGCCTCTCCACTTTTTTCTCAGTTTATAGTCCTTTCTTCAAGCATGACACTTTCTAGATCATTCTGTGATCATTCTATTTTTCACTCCCTTCACCCTTTCTGGCTGGATTGTATATCTTATAAAGCATGGCTTGAACCAGATGGGACACTGTTCTAGTCCATGCTTTGCAAAGTTGGAGAACACGTGAAGGTAACTGTAATGTCTTACAGGCAATCTTCCTGCCTATACATCCCTAAGTTCATGGGTTTCACAGAACCAAGATACAGCTCAGCATGTGTGCTGTGTGATTCAAATGACTCATTGCTGTCATCTCCTTTCTTTTGCTGCTTTGTCTGACTCTTCATCCCCCACAGAAAGAGACTACTCTGGCCATGCTCCAAAATTCTTGCAGGAGAACTGAGAAGCTTGAGTTGTCCTTCAGCAATGACATTAATGACAGCAATAAATAAAATAAAAGAAGAAACCTTCACAAGATTGCTATTTCTCACTAGTACATCCAAGAAGGAGGTGGGGAAGTCAGCAATATATTTACCAGCATATCAGTAGTCCTGGCTGCTTTCTTTTTCAATGCCTCATTCTTGCCTTGGTCCTGTGAAAGAAAAACTAGATATTATTAAGAAAGAACTGTGTTATTTAAATCAGGATGAAACAGTGGAAATATCCATAGGTTTGGGACCCAATTATTTTTCTTAAAACTGAATACAGACAACACTCAAACTGCATTAAAACTGTTATTTTCATGACAGCAAATATTTCTGAGCTCATGTATTAATCTGGAACCTTCGTGTATCACAATGCCCCAAACGCACAGCTGTCAAATAGATTATATCTGTGATTGATATAAGATGTATGGATATGACGTCGAGAAAAAGCTGCATTGTGGGACAAATGTCCCTGAGCTTTTGGTACTATAATTCCCAAAGAACTGGTATATGTTTGAACTGCTCTATTTGGCATAATACAGAAGTTCAGTAGATACTGATTAGCTCTCTTACTGGAGAAATACAAAAATCCCTCTATACAGCACTTATGACTTCCTTCATTTAGATTTTTTTTAAAAATAATAACCTGTGTAAATAAATATACACACAAATATATATGAAGGGGATGAGAAAATTAAGTGCTATTTATAGCATAGCAGTCAATCAGATCCCATGCATTCTATTAAAAGCAAAGAATTTCTATAAAAATTAAAACGTGGATATTTATGTTCTTTGGAAAATTGTTGTTTTTTTTTTAATATTTGTTGTAATGCTGTGCTTAGAAAATGTTGCAGAAATTTACAAAAAGGCATTTTATTTGATGACGAGGATCCCATATTGAAAATAAAAGCAAAAATCATTGCACAGACGAGAATACTTCCTACATAAAAATAGGCTGTAGATTTTACACAATTTGAGACTACAAACAAACTTACTACTTTGCAAAGCATTTGTCCATAATTTCACATTTTCTGTAGCATCGTAGCTTAAAATAGTGGTGCGTGGCATTTGGAGATCAGAAAGACCTTTGGCCTTTGACCTTAGAAGATCTTTATGTGGAAGCCCATGGTGGATTGAATTTTGACAGTACAGTGCCAGAGCCATACAAAAAAGGTATTCATATTGACCAAGTCAGTAGATATTTCAGATCAAAATGTCAGCAGTTGTCTTCTTCAGCTGACATCCTAGTCTGAGAAAGTTGGATTTAAGGTTTACTTGACTCTCATATTTGATTTCTTGCCATGTAGGGCTGTGTCATTAGCTCTCTGGAATGCCTTTCAGTTTCTTCCTTGAAAAATGCTAAATAAGTTCTCACTTTACCTACTGACTGAATAAGAATACAAAAACAGCGGACAGCTGTGAGGCATCTGCGTGTCACATAAACAGTCTTGGCACAGTTTCTGCATTCAAGAGATCAGCAAGAGCCTAGTAAATAAGCTTTCTTCACTAAAGACCACTTTTGTCCATGATCATTGGAGCTGTGCTTTACTCATACACCCTCTGAATTCCTCTTTTCTTCAGTAATCACGCATGCCTAGCATGATGGCTGATTCTATTCTACAGTCCCGGGCCATGTAATTACGTGGATAATTGGCAGACAAGATGTTGTGAATACCTGAATCCCAGGTTAATTGAAACTAACACCTGCCTGAACTGTGCAGTTGCAATGGATGCAATAATACAACAAGATCGGGTCCTTCTGAGTTGCATAATCTTTTCAAGGCGAGGATTTTGATCTCCTCCTTTGATTTGAGGGCGGTAGTAAACTAAAGTCTTATGCTTTTGTTGAAGCATCTTTTGTTGAAAGATGAATCTGAGCCTGAAAATGAAGATTCTTCCAGTTAATCCGTATTGAGAAAAATCACTGAGCACCCGTCTTTCGCATCTTTCAGTTAGAAAAGAAATAACAGATACAGCTGCAATCACAGCTGTAGTCAGTAACAACATTACAGATGAGTCACTCCGGAGTAACCCAAGCCATTACCCAGGTAGTACAAAGTACAAACCTTGGATTTGTACAGCTCCATACAAGCAGAATTCCCACCAGTGTCATCAAACGTCCCCAAATGGACAAGCATTACGGCATTACACAGGAGGCATTATCCCACTGTTTGTGGGCTGTGGTTGATTTTTTTCTCTGTTGTCCTTCATACTGCCATGGCTCAAAGACAGCTTGCTTAGATGTCTCCTGTATTCCTGTGTTACTTTCTCATGCACAAAATGGGGGTAATGGAAAGTGTCTACAGCACAGAGAGGCGGACAAGCACCTTCTGTCAGAAGAGAAGGGGAGTACTAAAACAAAGATTCCCAAGTCATAGCAAGCCCTTAAGAACAGGTATGCTTTTCTTTATAAAACCTCTTTCCCTTCTTTTACTGAGACTATGACAATCTTCATTTAAATCAAATCATATAGATCATTTTAAACACAGCTTTTATCTGACAGAATTGAGCTCTTCAAAGCTTTCAGTTCAGGTAGATCTCAATTACAAGAGAATATCGGATTAGAGAAGGAAACCAAAATAGTGTGGCAATAGAATCCAGTATGTTTAGGAACAGAATTACACTGTACAGTTACTAGTAAGAAGACAGGACTCAATGACCCAAAGTGTTCTATTTCTCTAAGTTAAACAAGACACGATATTTCTGTAAGAATAAATAATATTGGACTTACTTATAATGGTGTGAACTGTGTAGAATTTCTGCGCTTTTTGCAAAGGAGGAGCAAGTAGAAGAAATATAAAAATGCCAAAATGTAGCCAGAAGTCTTGGAATTTTCAGAAACCCATGGTCCTCAGATTACTAAGACATGTAATCTTATTACAGATTTCTCTGGGAACCGCTTGACCACCCCAGTTGCCTCTGAAAATCACAATCAATTTATTTGTCTCAGGACTAATGGGGGGAAAAAAGATTTCAGGAATGAAAAGATTTTACTGTAATGACCTGAAGCAAATGGGAGAACAAAACACTCAGCTTTAGAAGTCATGAGGGGCACAATCACAACAATTAAGGGCAAAGAAGAGAAATGAGGAGGAGAGAACTGGGAAAGCAAAGTCCCCAAATTTCAGCAGTTACATAGGCCCTGGTTTAAATGCAGTACATCTGCAAAAGAAAGGTAATGTATTTTGGCTGACATTTTCACATGAAGTACAAAAATATCTGATAGTCTTTTAAACAGAGAGACATGGGAAGTAGTATCTCTCTGGGATATATCTATAGGTTGTAAATGAAAGTAACAAGAAAATTTCAGCATATAAATTAGTGCAGTTTTAGCACCTGAACAGAAAGTCTGAGCATGTTTATCGGCCCAGTGATTTCAGAATCTCTTCCAGGTAAAGGCTATGTCCTATATAAATCTTACTACATCATTCTTTCACCTAACAGAACCTGTTCTGGTTTTTTGTTTGTTTGTTTTTTCCAAGATGAGCACTGTCTGAATAGCTTCTCTAACATCTTAGTTTAGATCTGGCCTATAGATCCCACCTTACTCCTAGTGATGCTGGTAGGAAACTCTCTTGGCAGACATTCTGTTAGATGACAATACCTCATGCCGTCTGTTTCCAGCATCTCACAGTGTTACATCCATCCCATCAAAAGCTGTGAACAATTCTCATATCTACCGACTTACGTGTGAATACAAGGCCTAGAAAAGTCATTCTCTGAACCCTTTTTGTAAGATGCTTTTTCTGGTGGAATGTTGCCAAATCAGAATGGCTACTCTACTACAAAACACACAGAAATGAAGCATGGCAAATAAGTAGAAAATTAGATAAAAGTTTTGCATGATCTTACAGTTAATCTGGCTCAGCTACCTCACAGTAAACATGGTAGGTACCTCATCCAGATAGGATTTTACTGGGAAATATTCATAAATGGTCTCTTATCAAGTGTGCTATCTTCTCACACCATCACCTTTTCTGCATTAAAAGACGGAAGTACAGTCACCCTTTCCATCACACATCCTCTGGCAAAACACAGGGAGCTCTGGAGATTACGTCTTGTAGTATATATTTGGCTAAGATACTAACAAAGCCTGAAGGTAAATCCCTGAAAGATTGCAAATGCTGAGGTGACAGGAGGGGGGTGCTGAGAGGGTTGTAGAGAGAGACACTGCAGTGCTGGGAGAGAGCCATAGCTATGTTTCAGTCAAATCTGACCTACTTTAATGAAATCAGGTCATCTGTGAGCTCTTCATTACCCCCAGACTAAACAGCACAAAACACAGCAGCTAATGTTTCTGTCTTTTCAGAGTACCGCTAATTCTCATCACAACATTGTTATGTGTTCCTTAATATATATTGACTTAGTCATCTGGCCACACCAAAAACTGGTAAACAGTGATTTCTAGTGAAAGCTGGAAGGAAGTAAAGCAAACGTGATTACTGACTTTAAAAAACAAAACAACAACAAAGACATTGTTTTAAATTGCAGAGTAAACACAACCGTGCCTCCAGAATGTGTCCTCAAGGGAATATGGAAACAAAAGGAGGCACAACTGTCTCACAACATTAGCCCTGACGGATGGAGCTCACCTATCACACCAGTAAACCCCTAGTTGTTACCAGCCGTGCTGACTGACAAAGCGAAGGCTGGAGTCAAGTGGAAGCTGGTACTGAGGCTTACGCTCAAATTCCGCTCAGTGTTCAGTCTTCTATAAACTAGGAGGATGACAGTCTCATAACAATAAGGTATACACTGCTGAAGTTTTGACATGATGTCCCTATCTGTATTTCTGTTTATATTATATATAGATATATCTAGTGTGCAAATAGGGATGTTTTCCCAGATATATACTTTACTACGTATATGTGTATATCCATTAGTTTGAACAGCAATATGTCTTTGCATGACAATTAAGATGCATGTTTCTAGATCCAGAAACCTATGTATATCTATAGCTGTATATGCATATACTTCTAAAAATGTGTATATGTATATACAGAAAGATATATATATACACATATATTCAAAAAAGACATCTCTGAATCATATTAAACCTACACTATTCACAGTATGAGCATTGTCTATATGAGCAGTATATATGTACCATAAGCTCATACATATAAAAGAAACATTCAACTTATGGAAATAACTAATAAATTTTCTTCCTAGTGTTTATCATAGAAGTGTAATATTTACAATCTCTATTCAGTACAAGTTAGAAGAGTCTTTATGTTCATTTTGGTTTGTAGATCAAAGGTTCCACTCATTTGTCTATGTTTGTCAATAGCATCTCACCTGGTCCTGTATGAGATGCTAACATCCAGCCACCTGCTGCCACTCTAAAAGCCATAGGTCACCATGGGTGCAGTATTATGCCTGTAGCTCTGTATAAATATTTCCTATAACCTAGCCCATCAAAAAAGGCCACTAATATAGGGGAGATGCTTTCCTTTATCTGCAGATGATGCATTCTATGAATTGTTCTATGATTCTATGATTTTCTGCTTTCCTTTATCTACAGACATTAAAATGGTTTAACAGCATCTTGCTATTTTTTTCTGTGTTTTGTAACCCATGCTTAGCTGGGGAACCTATTTGGTTCTTAGTACAGAACTACATTCTACTATTGCCTCATTGTCCGAATGACATCTCAGGCTGTCCCTGTTACCTGTCTGAAGGTGGTTGTGGGTAACCCATCTCCCTCAGTGCGGGGTCTGGACTGTAGCAGTTCACACATGCCAGTGCTCTAAACAGACACGGTTAGGTGAAATAGATGGCAGCTTGGAGGCCACAGACGTGAGGCCACACCAAACTTCCTTTGGCAATGTCAAGACAAGGCAACTAACACAGTTCTTGCCGCTTGCACATTCATCTGCTTATTTCTGTCCCTGATTGATCCCCTGCATGTGCACAGCCACATCAGGAACTAACGGTTCAGATCTTGGAAAAGTGCCCAATTCCAATTGAAACTAATAAGCATTACATATATAAATACACTTCAAAATATAATGTTTCATGTTATGTAGATTCATCAAATTTAAAAAAAAAATTATTCCAATAACTGGAACTAGGAGAGGCAGCACTCAGAAGTCCATTGTGGGTGTTACAGATTTCAATGTTTGTTGACTGTGGTATAATACAGTATCCATATTTTCATTCTGGGAAATGTCTCGAGAGCTATTTTATACCCTCTGCTGCTACTCAGACTGCTCATTTCCTCTCATTCTAGCCAGTTGAAACTTCTGTGCCATCTGTGTGGCAGCATTAAATTGCCACAGAAAGCAGTCTTAGAGAAGCAAAGGAGGGATGAAACATACAGGAGCACATAATATTCTATGTGCTTTTAGTAGAGTGCATTTGACACTAGGCTTAAATACTGAAAGAAAAAAAAAAATATATAGGAAATTTGAAAATCCTTGAATAAGCATAACTAACAATCATGTCCAAACAAATGTACTTAGTCTCTTTAATGGAAGAGCTAGTGATAGGAACCACTGAGTCTATGGGCTGAAGTGATCCCTTCTTGTGATGAAGCAGGGAAAGGGTAGGATAAGGGAAGGGAAGTTAGGGAAAGAACAGTAATTAGTATCTGTAAAACCCAGCTTTTAGCAGCGTACTTAATGGTGAGATTTTGGCAGACAAATATTGACACCATGCTAATGTTGCTAAGCTAGCAGTTCCCTGATGAAGGGCTGGAATGTGTGAGTTGCACAAAAGCCTGCATACAGGATAAAACAGCACCAATGCCCTAGCAGCACCATTCTCTGCTAATAGATACATCAAAGGAGAAAGTTTTCCTGCAATATTTGCTCTTTCCAATGGGATAAGTCTGTCCTGGGTTGTGGTTGTGATGTCTGTTGTTGTTTTCCTGTGGAAGGAGACAAGGAACAGTACTGAGGTAGTGCTTTTTCCCTTGGAGGAAGCAAAGGCCAGATAGGGGAAATGCCTGATACACCATTAATCCCCATTAGAACAGATCAGACTAGTACCTGCTTCTACTGCTTCTTTAGCAGGACTGTGCCTGGATCCACATTGCACCCAGACCCATGCCACACCTGAGTGTCGCCTCACTGTCAATGTGATTTGGCTCCTGCAGCCTATGACTCTAAACACATATTGATTCAGGCTTTGGTAGAGTTTTGTCTTGTGTAACCTACTGCAGGGAACCTGCTTTAGCAGGGGGTTGGACTAGATGATCTCTGGAGGTCCCTTGCAACCCCTATGATTCTGTCACTGTGTGCTCTTTAAGGTCCCTTGCAATCCAAGCCATTCTATGATTCTATGATTTTATGTTCTGCTTTGATTCACCACTGGAACTTCAGATATGTCTTCCATATTCTGACTGACATAAAGAACAACTCGAAGACAAAACACCAGTATCAGTGCTTTTCTTGTAAAGGTTTTTGATTTCTGGTGTTTTCAACTTCTGGTGTTTTCTCCAAATAAATAAAACTATTTCAGTTTGCATACTAAGAAAATAACTGACTGAGAAAATGAGGATTTCAGAACTGAGCAAAAACATTTTTGCTTTTTCTGAAAGAGTTGTTTTTATATCCCAGTATCATAATTGTATACCTTTATAGTCTACTCTGAACCATAAAAAGCTTAATTTAGTGCTGAAGAGATTAAAAGATCTCCCACCAATTTCCAATCTTTTGGACTACATTCACAGCAATGGTTAGAACTGATAGTTATGTATGACTTTCTTAAAAACCTTCAGGAAAAGGAACTTGTGAAGCTTCACATTCTCGGCCACAGTGCATTAGCCCATCCAGCAATATTTAGGATGTCTCTGGAGAATGTAGTCCAGGCTGGTAATGCTACTTGAAATTGCAGAATGGAAAGCCCAATAGTTTTCATATATACGCTCTATCAAATTAATCATGAACAGTTGATTCAAAGATATCAAGTGACAGAGATCTTTTTTTCATTTTACCGTAACTGAGGTATGTGCACATATTCATGTCTTTCTGTAAAAGCAAGTGATACTTGTTTTCCACTAGTGTATCAGTGAGAAAAACAGACAATGCTATATGTGCAACTACATTCACACACCAAAAAACCCACATAAACCAAAAGAACCACTTATAGCTAGGCAGATGTTCATAATCTTAATTTTATTACCTCCAAACAGCCATGGTTTATTCAGTACACAAAAAGCAGTAAATCATGTCATGATACATAAAACAGTAAAAGAGAAACACAGCAATAGTCTGGGAAAGAAACGTTTATGATTTAGATTATCTGTGGCTTTCCTGGCTTTTGCCTCAGAGATGTTCAGACTTTGGCAAGGCGTGGGCTATATTTTCATAGCTATAGCATGTTATTGAGCACATCAGTGTATTAACTAGCTGGAAAGAAGAAAAACTAGTCAGAATTGCATTGCTTGCCAGTTTTCTGAAGACAGCAAGCAGTGGGTACCTTTTAATTCCAGAATGAACACATTAAGTACATAATCATGTAAAGAAACAACAAACATAAAGGTGTTTGATTATTTTTCCATATATTACTTCTACATTCTAAATGAGTATGGTGAAATTACTGACACATTTGCTCAACTGAGCTAAAGCCAACAGAAATCCACATCATCATTTTCTTCCTTTGTCTTTCAAATACTCCCTAGGACTTATCTGACATATTTGTATCTTTCTATCCACATTAGTTAAAATTTTTCATGTGATTTTGGTTTAACTGATTACATATGCTATTAGTAATACAACGCATATGCACAGGTCACTCCAAAAGTAATGCCTCCTATTTATTTCCATGGAAAATGCAGAAGATGCAAAGAGCACAATAATACTATTTGACAGAGAAAATTCAGTTACAAAACATTATTTTGCAACATAGTCAGCACTATTAGCTATGCATTGTTGCTAGCCTTAGACAAAAGCCTGCATGCCATGACCATAAAAATCTGCACCAGCAGAGGTGCGCCACTGTTGCTGTCACCACTGCTGAACCACACCACCCACTGCCTCACTGTCCTCACATCCAATGCTTGGTCTTCATAAATGTTCAGCAAGTGTTGATGAATGTCAATGGGTGTCATTTTTTCTGCATGGAGGAATTCAGTGACACACCTTTGATTCATGCACACTTCCATGTCAGATGCCATTTCACTGCCATCTGTCACATGGCAGCAATATGTAATAAAGTGATGGTGGGAAGGTACATCCTCATCAACATCTGCCTCTGACATCATGGGCCTACATAATAAAATAGGAGGCAGTACTTTCAGAGTAGTCTTCATACATGTAATTCCTATATATTCACACATATACAGCATATATAATTCTCACCAGTAAGTTAAAAATGTTCATAAAATCATAGAATCATAGAATCACAAGGTTGGAAACGAGCTATAAGATCATCTAGTCCAACCATCTTCACACTGCCACTGCTACCACAAGCTACTAAACCGTATCTCGCAGCTCCTCATCCAGATGCTTCTTGAACACTGCCAGGGATGGCGACTCCACCACCTCCCTGGGCAGCCATTCCAGTGCCTGACCACTCTCTGAAAGAAAGAGTTCTTCCTTATGTCTAACCTAAACCTCCTCTGGTACAACTTGTGGCCAGACCCCTCACCAGTTTTGTAGCCCTTCTCTGGACACGCTCCAGGGCCTCAATGTCTTTCCTGTAGTGAGAGGCCCAATATGTTCTTGCATGTCATCTGTGTGCGTTGCTTGCAATCCATTCTATAATTTTTACAGAATGACTTTCATGTAGCTTCTGCAGTCAACAAGACACAAGACCATGAGTTATCATGGGATTACACACTGGTTGATGCCATTTCCTGCAGGAGGAATGGAGGGAAAGGAGGCTGGGGGTTAAGAAACTCATGCAGACACAGGCAGACATTATTCGCAATGATAACTTTTGCCCAAGAAGATCAGTCTGCTTGGATTCTAGAAACGATGGAGAAAGCCTCAAGAGCTCTAGATGTAGCTCAGAGCAGGAACCATGGATGCCATTAATTGCTCCTGAAGGGTACTTTCTATATTGACCCTATGTTGCAGCGAGCTTCTGCCAATACATTTCACAGTGTGTACAGAACTGCCTTGAAATGAAACACTTTGATCTTGTTCAGCAAACTGAAATATCTTGACGTGGATTGATCTGACCTCAAACCAAATATTTCATTATATTCTGCTGACAAATATATTTGATTTTCAGATGAAAGTTTTTGCTTTACAGGCTAAAAGTGATAATGAATACACTCTCAACATAGGTTTCTCTTCTGTGAAAACATTTTTTTTTCTTTCCAAATGTTTCTGATTATACCCTGTAAAAATGTGTATAAATTCGTATATACACAAGAGTATATCTGTAAGATACACACACATAATCTCATATTTATGCACTATTTGGAATGCTACCAACAATCTGATCTGTTGGTTGATAGGTCAGGATTCTCCTCCACTAGCTGAAAAAGATGTTAAAATATGGGAAAGCTGGAAAAAAATCATAGAAGCAAACACAAAAAAAAGACCTCTTGCTTTCTTGGTATGTAAAAAAAACACTAAATAAACAATTTGTGAGCCCAGTAATGAAAGTCAACACTTAAATCTGTGTGAGTTCTTCCTATGTCTATTTATTTTTCTGTCTCCAAATATTAAATGCAAACTTCAATATAAAGCCAAGTATTAGGTTCCATACATGGAAATACTTTGGTGATTGTAAAAAATAATGCTGTGGTGTCTCTAGTTGGGAGGTTTGGAAGAAAGGGAACTAAAAAAAAAAAAAAAAGAAGAAGAAGAAGAAAGAAAGAAAGAAAAACAAGGAAAAGAAAAAAAAAGAAAAAAAAAGAAACTGTTCCACTTCATCTAGCAGTGCTGCAATACATCACTCCAATTAAATCCCAGCCAATAAGCAAAGGGACGTGTTAAGTAAAATTCATGAGCTTTGAATGCATGTGAATGAATATGCCAATCAGAATCAATGCCACCCATTCATCTGGTGTAACACCATGGTGATGACAATGAGCTTGAAACCAGCCTTTGTTGTCATCAGCTGTGCAGTAGTTGCCACAGCCCTAGCCTGGATCAAATGTGTGGGACATTTAAATCTTCAGCATGGCACCAACACACAGAACATCTTATTCATGCCAAAAAAGGAGCTATAATCAGCCTCCGAGTAAATAATTCAGGATCATTTTCTTCAGGGGTGCAAATTGCCTTCTTTAAAATAAGACAGTTCCTCTCCTTGCTTGACTTTATTCCACGGACACGAGCACAACATTTTTAAGCTGTGTATTATATTTGTCACTTCAGAAAATCAGTTGCTATACTAATGGCTGTAGCTGAGATTTCTGTTGGCCTTAACTGGTATTGCAATAGGAATATCTTTGCAGAGACCCTGCATCTCAGCCCCTTTGAGTGCTGCAGTGGCAGATGGCTAGCTCTCACTGCTTTTACAATAACCATTTCATTTGTGATGCTTGACCTGAATTCCATTCCTTGTTTAAAAGTGTGTCTCTGTTCTCAAATGGTATTTCACAGAATTGCCATTTCCATAGTGTTTCCACATGCTGTTCTCCAAATAACACATTTGCCCATAAAACAATGTGGATGAAAAGAATATGGAACTAGGTGTCACAAATGAAAATGTCTAATCTAAGAATACATATCCAAATACTGATGACAACTTCATTTTTATTCTATTTAAATTATTTCACTGATACTTTCTTGTATGTCAGTTTATATCTCTTACAGATCACGTTGTATTTTTAGTACTTTGTGCTAGGAGTTAACAGTCATCTCTCTTTCACTGTGTTCTCAGTAGTTGTAACATTACAACCATTGTAAATGTGAAATGCTGTGTTAGAGAAAAAGATCTGTGCATGGTAACATACACTCAACTTCTCTGAATAAATTAAACATGCATGCTTTCAGTAACAGATCCACCTATTAATCAGTGTTTAAAAAGATGTGACAACCACTGCATGGAACTGCTATTCCCCCAAGCAACAGCAGATATTTCTTGCTGCTGAATGCTTTCTCTGCACACTTCTCATGCTATTCCTCAGATCCTGAGTAGGAAATTAATCTTAAGAAGAGGCATAAGTAATTTTAAGGATCTTTCCTTGCAAATAAGTGTTCCTTCTGAGGTTTCTTCTGCAGAGAATTAAAAACTTAAGCAAAGGGAGCTGAAGGCTTCATTCAAGTACATGTTTGATGATGCTATATTAAATAGGATGCCTAGATTTATCAAGGAAAACACGTATTTTTGGCCTTTCCTTCTCACTCCCTAGTGTCTCTCTCTCTCAACATAAATTCATTCTAAAACATGTGACATGGTTTGGGGCAGAAACACTTTACTTGGTCTGTACAAAAATGAAGCATGAGAACATCCCATTGACACATCAACCCTTGACTTTTCTTACCTGAATGTGTTAACCTTCAGAGGCTCAGAAAGTTCTCTTCCAGCTTGCATAATGTAAAAGAAGTCCCAAAAGCATGAGTCTTCTTCTCAACTTTATCCTCAAGCAACCACTAAGTAAAATGGAAAGGTGAAAAAAATTCAAGTGTTAACAGGAAGTAATATTTCCAGACATTCCTCCTGATATACAACTATGCCATCACCACCAAAGCAAAACCATTTCATTAATCTTTTAAGCTGACTAAAGAGAATTCAGGTAGTTATCCTCATGAGGCTTCTGAAGTTCACTGCCATGACAGAACTTTTTAAGATTAAGAGTAAATACCCACGATTCATAAACTTAGTCAGCTCTTGGAAGGGTCTCTGGTCTCCTCATTTGGAATAAGACCTCACACCCATGAAAAATATTTCCCCCAGCCAGTTGCTTGAAGTGCTAAATTTCAACTCAGAGCCGATCATATCCCTCTATATACCCAGATGACAGCAGCAGAGACTGGCCTTGGCAGAACTCACCATTTCAGAACAAACTCCAGATCACCTGGACTTCTGCACTGCTTTCTATCACAGGTTATAACAAACTCATTAGACCTGTTCTGTTTCTGTTCCACCAAACAAATCTCAAAGTTTTGCTTCTTACCATCAACAGAGTTGAGAACAAATTAGCTGAATATGAAGCCCGTGGTCAACAGCTCTTCTATGTTGAAAAGGTATATGAGAAGCTTTTCATAATCCAGAAAGCTTGGTGGGAACTAATGTATCTTGTTATGTGATTCTATTTTAGAAGATTATACTCTGGCTTGAAATGTGGATACCTTTTGTTATGCCTAAGTGGATCAACAGGAAATAAGTCACAAACTTTCTTTCTCTACTGTTGCTGTGGCTTAAATGTTCATCCACTGATCTAAGCACCTCTTTATATTTGAAATTATATGGCTAACTAGTTCAAAGATTAAAAATGCACAAATTAGTATAGTCTAACAGTTTTAGATGTCACTATTTTCACACTTACCCTTACTTTCTGACAGTTGATCTAAGAAATTTCATTCCATTTAATGAAAGAGTCTTCATACAGAATCTAATCATAAGTTGTTTAATGTCTCTGCACAGGCAAATTAAAAACAAAAACAAACCTCCGTCAGTTTGACAGGCGTCGACAGCTATCCTAATTACATCAACCACTTCCTTCTTTCTGCTCCCAAACCAGAGGTGAAGTTATAGTTCTATTCAGTCTTGATCTAACTTACAAGAAAATATGTACACAACAGCTAGAGAGTAAATTGTGGTATGTTATTCTGTACATTATTGGTACATTTGTCTGTTTGTATTAACAAGAAAGTCCAAACTCAACTGTGTTTCCAGTCAACAGCTAATTTTGATCATTAATGACTAAAATCAGTATCTAAAAAGAGTTTTCAGGGGAAATTTATAGACTTTTTTTTTTTTTTTTTTTTTTTTAAATGACTGAGCTCCTCTTGCTGCTTTAGGAATCCTAAAAGGGACAATGACTACAGTTGTGTTTAGTATGAACTCTCTTTCAACATTAGATCGAATGTATAAATGAAGAGCTAGTGTTGAAACCTTCTTTTTATGGGAAGTTGTTATAAATGGGGCATGTTTATGTCCCATTTTCAGGGTGTTCTTCAATATAAGAAATATTCTTTATACGTTTAGAATATTTAGAATAAATATTCCTTAAAACCATAACAGCATGCATGTACAAAGTAGAAAATAAAATACGACATTATTTAAAAAAAAATATAACAAGTCCCCAATTACTTCAGATTTAGGGGACTGCTTATGGGCTAACTTGAGATGTAAGCAAATAAGTGCCAATTAATTAGAATCTGTGACAGTGTTCAGTGCCATCCCTTTGATCTTTCACTGGTTGCTGACAACAAAGCACACATACTCACAATGCTTTAGTTTCAGTCAAGTGATCAGCAAAACATGTTCAGCTCATTTAAATAACAGAAGCTGGTAAAATACAGCTATCTTTTACAGCAATAAGCAAAGATTTGAGTTCAGATGACAGCATCTGGCATTTACAGAACATATAACTCAGAGTCATTTGCATCAGATGGATAACTGGAGCTAAACTTAAAAACGGATCTAGCCACAAGCCAGAAGCTAGAATAAATTCCACAATAACTCTGCTGCTCATTCATTGGTATTCTGGCTATTTAACCACAGATATAACATTGCTCTGTGAACAGTGTCACACAAACATCTGGGCAGAAAGACATTCTGTGGATCATACACAAACAGAAGATGTGCTTGTTTCAACAACACCAAAATTCAGAGGAAGCACAGAGCAACAAAAATCAGTGATGTGTCCAAAACAGAAATGCATTACAATCCTGGCTTTCTGTATATACAGCTATCACACCTTTTTGAGCTGGGCTGTTGGGATTTTTCTGTCATGTTTATATTTTTGAGGCATATTAAAAGGAATAGCTATTTGACTATGAAAGTTGGAGATGTTTGAAACATAATTAATACTATATCATTTGAACGTGGTTCAATTTTTTTAATACTGTTTTAAAACTGCAACAATATATTCATACAATGAAAAATATTTTTTATTATTGTCATATTTTAACATACAAGGAAAAATCACTATCTTTCTTGTTTATTTTCTTCTCTATTGCTCCAGCTATTCTGGCCTAGTTGTGTATGTGGCTTTCTTCTAGGAAGCAAGTTGTTGAGAGGAAGCAGGAATTTAGCCGTACTGACGTTCCAGTTCAATGGAATGCTTGCTTAAGTTAATCCTACCTCTAATTAGAAATGTAAATTGAAGCTATGCTTAAGCGTGCTGTGAAGTTGTTACTCAGAAAAGACAGCTGCAGACAAGACATTCTCATATTCTCAGGCGATGTGGATTGTAGCATGAGGAGGACTGAAGCACAGGACCGAAGCTTTAGAGAGTAGTGTAGCATTGCTTCCTTCAATCAGTGCTGCAGAATCAGTGACTTGTGGTCTCTGCTCACTCTCAGACTATTCTCCAGGTTAGTGCCTGTGCCAGCAACCATTCAACTAATTTGACAGCATAGATTAACAAGTCTGAGTTTCTGGGCACTGTCACTCTTCAATTTGCTACCACAGAATCATAGAATCGTGGAATAGGTTTGGAAGGGTCCCTGAGGATCATCAAGTTCCAACCTCCCTACCACAGGCAGAGCCACCAACCTCCAGATCTGGTACTGCCCAGGGCCCCATCCAACCTGGTCTTGAACATTTCCAGGGATGGAGCATCCTGGGCAGCCTGCTCCAGCAACTCACCACTCTGTAAAGAACTTCCCCCTGACATCCAAAAGACTTTGCTTCTGTGCAACAATGTGCCCTGAAAGTAAAAGATCTAAAAACTGGCAGATATTTTAAGACATTCCAAAATTTAAAGATGCTTGCTAATTATTTGTGTTTCTCCAACTACCAGGGAACAAGCATGTAGTCCAGAAAAAATGAAGCTCAGAAAGTTCTAAATCTGGCTATGTAGGGATGCAGAATGTTTTTCATTTAATGGTATATATTGTCTTCCTTTTTTTTCTTTTCATGGTTCATCATCATCCTTTAATAATCAATCAAATAGACTCCTCTTCTGATACAGCAGCCTGTAACTTACAGGCCACGGACTCTCTCTGCATCCCTGATTTTGTGTATTTGGCTCATACACCACGAATTAAAAGTGTGATTTATCAACATTTGATCTTAGCTTTTCATGCCACTGCCAGAAGATGCTTCCTAAGTGACCATTATAGGCTCTTTCAATGTTATCTTTCACTCCAGCTGTGAGAGCTCCCAGGAAAGGGTGAGGCAGCTCCTGAGGATAATCGCCTGCTTCCATCCCAGGTAACATAAGAAACAGTCACTGCTGCATACACACTATGCATACACATTATTCTGGGTAGGTATAAAGGGGTGGTGTTGGGTGTACTACATACAGGTGAACTCATGCATGGTTCAAAAATAAGTGCACTTTCCTCTGTATGGTGTGAGGGTCCTGAGTTCTGGAGCTTCACTGGCTGCTCATAAGGCCATGTATTTCTGGAGAAGCACTGGTAGTCTTACAGCTCTCCAACAGAAAGCTGGAAAAGCCTTGCTGAGGAGCTTCCAAGTCCTCTTCTTTCCCCCAGGAATAATTTTGGGACAAGACACTCAGTAGGCTTCAATTTGGCCTCAGCTGACACCACAATATACTTAGGTGTAGGGGGGGATGGCTATAAACTAAGAGAGGGGAGATTTACATTAGATGTTAGGAAGAAATTCTTTACTCAGAGGGTGGAGAGGCCCTGGCACAGGCTGCCAAGAGAGGCTGTGAATGCCTCATCCCTGGAGGTTCTCAAGGCCAGGTTGCATGGGCCCTGGGCATCCTGAGCTGGTGGGGCAACCAGCCCACAGAAGGGGATTGGAACAGGATGATCGTTAAGGTGCCTTCAAATCTAAGCCAGTTTATGATTCTATGATTATATGAAATTGCCTCTGATTCTCTTCAGCAACTATGTTTCTCAGTGTTTCCTTCCCACTTATGCTTGACCCAAGCTTAAGAGAATTTTTTAAAGGAATGTTTTATTTCAAGAAAAATAAGCTTCTGCACATTATCCTACGGACTTGGAAATGAAGCACAAAGGTTGACTTTTACATTCAGAACTCAACAGTGGCCATGTTATGACAAATGAAAAGTTCATCCTACCAGGTATTCTCTTTTCATCAGCAATTAACAGCATTGCTATGGAATCACATGGCAACACAAAATATTTCTTACATCCTACAACAAAAAACTTGCAATGATTAGTGGTTTTCTGGTATTTGAGTCCCAATATATCTAAAATGATGATGCTGCTGTTTGCAGGGAAGAGATAAAATTGCTTCACACATTTTGCCAACCCTGCCCACAGTAGAGGATTGGAGCTAGATGATATTTGAAGTCCCTTCCAACCCAAGATCTTCTAAGATTCTATCATTTTGCTCAGATATAGCTCAGGGCATTATCACTTTCATGGAGACCAAAGTGAAAATGAGATAGGGAGGGGACAAGTGAAATGGATCTGTGCCCCATTTTCGCTCAAACTCAGTCCTCAATTCTGTTAATCTGATCCAATTAAAATCACCTTTTGACACTTGTTTCAAAAATTCCTTATTTTGGCTTGGTTTAGCTCTGTTCCAAATTGATTTGTTGGACGTCAGGGGGAAGTTCTTTACAGAGAGAGTGGTGAGGTACTGGAACAGGCTGCCCAGGGAGGTTGTGGATGCCCCGTCCCTGGAGGTGTTCAAGGCCAGATTGGATGGGGCCCTGGGCAGTCTGGTCTAGCATTAGGTGGGATGGTTGGTGACCCTGCGTGTGGCAGGGGGGTTGGAGATTCATGATCCTTGAGGTCCCTTCCAACCCTGGCGATTCTGTGATTCTGTGATTCTGTGATTTAGATTAAAGCACTGAAACCTTAGCCTAAACAAAAAAAAATTTAAAGAGAGTCCTTTCACATTGGATTGACCAAACTAGTTAAAAATCATAATTTAACTTCAATTGTTGTAGCATTATAGATCTAGATAAAACAAATGTGTAACTGAAATAACATGGCCTCAGGCATTTATTAAAATATCCAAGTAATCTCAGTAGTACAATGACTAGCCCAGCTCTCAGTTATAACATGAATTAGTCTATCAGCTCTCACATTTAATCAAATCAAAACCTCTCACTGTTTCTTCTGTCACAGAATATAACATTCAGTCTCAAAGTACCCAACAGCAACAGACCAAGGTAACGAATAGCCTTCCTAGCCTGTTCTGAAAACATCGAGACAATCCATTGGAAAAAATACATTTGAAGTTAAACACGTCCTACCACTGCAGGTAAATTTTCACTTTTCTTAAATTAGTATATATTTATTAGAAAGAAAAACGAACTGAAGTAGGAAGACTGACGTTCAATGCCGAGACTTCACCATGAAAACTCCTTTGTTTACTGTTAATACATGTAACCATTCACATGAATACACCAACACAGATGAAGCAGCACAGGCTAATTCCCACTTCGGAGACCTGCCACATCAATTAAGAGATGGCTTATGCTTTCATTCTAAAACTTGAAATGCCATGCTAAAAAACTAAGCATTCTCATCACCACATTAACATTCAATTCAGCCTTTCCTGGCCCTTTTGCCATGCTTTAAGGTCATTTACAGCAGTAATGATAACAATGCTAGACGCTCAGTCAAGCCAATGTTTGGCTAAACCTACACTACAAAATCCACTGTTCTGTAGGACTACAAGCAATACAGGTTTCCTTGCTTTGAAAATGCCAAATCATATTAAAAGATTCATCTGATACTCAGGAATCAGCATAAAAATGATACTACCATATTTCCAGTGAAGGACTTAAATAAATTACATTGTTTATATTTCACTTAAGATAAAATCATACTAGGTCTTCCTGTCAGTTCCGCCATTTAAGTATATAGGTGTTAAGTCATTTAAACTTCTTAATATCAAGAATTTTAGTTAAAATTCATTTGAAGTTTAAAGACACCAACTTTCAATGAGCTCATGCATATTTTGTGTTTCATTTCTATGAATATGCAAATGAGTGTCTTAAGTAGCAATAATATCAAGAATTTAAAGAAATTAAATTTTTAACCACAAGACTTTGTTAGAAAGTTAGGTTTAGATGTTATATTCGCTCTATTAGGAAAAGAACCACAGTTACTCCTTCATTCATTCACATACAGAATAATTACAGATCCAAATCCCAGATACTGAAGAATTATGAAAATCTTCTAGAAACCCACTTGCTAAATGAAATTTGACTCTAGCATTATCAGTGATGACTCTATCAATCTATCTTGGAAAATAAATAAAAGTTTGTGTTTCAAATTTGTGAATAAAAAACAGGATTTGGATGGATAGTGTATTTTCTGAGATATTCACATTGCTTCAATTAAGACTGCATTTTCCAATTTTCCTAAGTGCTCATAGCATTGCATTAGGATGATCTTTAATGACTTTTATCAGATTACCACGATGCACCTGTGAATTAAAGTAGTTCTTTATTTGTAGAAAAAAGACTGTGGCAAAATCATATCAAAATATAGGCCTTCATCACATAGGTCCAAAATCAAGCAACAAAACCATCTTGCTCAGAAATGGACTTTGGGAAGGATCAGACTCTTTCCCACGGTGCTTACACACTCTAAACCAAGATGGATAAAGGAAAGGATGATGAGAAAGACACAAGTCTATGCACATATCTGATTGGATGATTAACAACATCATGGACTGTACTCTACTGACAATAAGAAAATCCAAAAGCAATTAAGTAAGGAATGAATCACAGAATCATTATGGTTGGAAAAGATCTCTAATATCATCTAGTTCAATAGTCAGCCAACCCCACTATGCCTACAAACCTCAGTCTCTCAGTGCCATGCCTCCACATTTCTTGAACACCTCCAAGGATGGGGACTCCACCATCTCCCTGGACAGCCTGTTCCAGTGCATTATCACCCTTTCTTGAGAAGAAGGTTTTCCTAATATACAACCTGAAATGCTACCCTTCCAGAAACTGAAAATTAGGTGAAACAGTTCAGTCTACCCTTTAATTCACACTGTTTTTCAAACACAGGTAGACACACTACAGTGTCAAAATGCTAACACAACTGACGATTTCTTTCACTGACTGGAAATCATGGGCACTTATGCTGTGCAGTATAGAGGCAAGAAATCTGCTACCTTTATGCAACAAATCGTATACCTAGGATTAATACCAACACATAATACCATAGGTGTAGCAGAGGGTTAACTAGGAGTTCAGGATGCTTTTATGGAACTGGAAAGACAACTATTTTCTGTCCAGTAAGAGATGATGTGACCAGGAGATGGTAGCCCAAATGCAACCAGTGAGGCTGTTCCTTCTGAGTAAAAGGTTTTCTCCAAAGTCAAAAAAAAAAACAGCTGTTGCTCTATAATCCACTTTTTGACAAGGCTTGTCTCAGTGCTGCTCCATCCAGTCTCTTCCCAAAAAGCCTAGTGTGAAAAAATAAGATATATTCAAGTCTTGTGAATGGCTTGCTAAAGAATGTCTGAATTAGTTAGGGAGTACTCGAGTCACCTTACAAAAGGAATCTCTGGAAATCTTGGGACGAAAAGAGCCTACTTCCCATTTGGTTTTCAATAGAAAAGCTAGCAGTCCAGCAGCTGAGGCTGAACATAAACTGAGCAGTTTCTGAAAGCTCTGCTGTACTCCTGAAAAATCAGTGGCTTATCACATCAGTAATTGTGAATCATGCTGATAAAGATCCATTTGCATTTGCTGTTATTGATATAGCATAAATATTACATTCACATCACATTACTGAATTAATACAGTACTGGTCAAATAAAGCTGTTCACAGCTATCTGTGCCATTTAATTTATGAAATGATCTCTTGTACATTATATGATTCTACTTTAAGCATAACTGATACTGTTGTCCTGGAGCAGAAATGAAAAAAGAATTAAAATTACTGTACATAACAAGGAACAAAGTACATGCAAAGAAACATGCTGGCTTAGTAAACAAAATGGGTAAATAGAAGAATGATTAAATGGGCTAGAGCCCTTTAACCTGACAAATAAGCAGGAAAGATGACTGAAGCCTGCCAGCCTACAGAATTTGCAGAAAGTCAAACAAAAATTTTCTGCTGTTCGCCTTTCAAAACAAGATGTTCCAAGAATCAAAATGAGATAGTTCTAATGTGGTTCATAAGAAATTTTGCTTCTCCTTTGAATATGGTGCTATAGATGTTAAAAATCATTTGGTGGTTCAGAAAAAAAAAAAAATGGAAAATGAATGGAAAAAAATCTTTCAAGGAAAATGACTATACAAATATACAGAATCCTACACTTTTGCTTTCAGAATCTCCTGAGTATCAACAGTATCAACGTGATGGGGGTGAGAGAATATCCTCAGCAAATATCACTATCTATTCTGTTCCTTCCTTGGGAAAACCCAAGACAACTGTTTTTGTTTTCTGTAGAAAAAAGGATGACAAATCTTTCAGCAGATAGACTGCAAAGCTCTCAGACACTATGGAGTTCAGACCTTGGATGGAGTAACATAGCTCTTACAAAACAGTCATGTCCTACTTCATCCCTTCACCTGCTCTACCCTACAAAGGTGTAAGCTATACATGTGCTGAGCCACTTTATTGATCCTTGGATGACCTATTTGGCATTTGTGTAACCAGGAGAACAGAGGTCTGTGTCCAGATGGCAGTCTCTTTGGTTAACAAATCCTATTCTCACTCTAGAGAGTATTGACATCATATGGACGCCACAAGACAAAATGATGCATTTCAGCAACTCATCCTGGCTTTGCAAAGAATTTGCCATACCAGATGCTGAGCATTTTGGTCCTGCTCAGAACAAGTTTTGAAAGACACCCTTCAACTTTAAGGATACTCAATCACAGAATTTGTAAGCTGCATGCTGTAAATGGAAAAGCACCTGGTAAACAGTTCTTAATTTTAAATGATAGGTAGCCTATATTTCATCACAGGGGTAATTAATTATCCACCTCTTTGGCCACAAATGATCTTAGGCATCTTTTGATCTCTTTGTATCCTCATAGTCTTCAGAAGATCTTATTTTCTTGCCTCCCAGCAGCTTCCTTGGACTATCTGCAATAAATGAATTAATTTTGTAATTCTAAAGCAGGAAAAACCAGCTCTTCTTCAAAGGTTATGGTTAAGATCACTATTTCCATTTCCTTTGGGGTCTGACTAAATGAAGAAAGTTCTACACCTTTTAGCTCCATCAAATGTCAGTGCTGTAAGATCTTGCAATAATCAGATTGTGAATGAAACGTTTGAAATCAAAAGACAATGTGCAATCATACCGCCTCAGAATGATAACTGGAGCAGTTTATTTTGAACTATGCATGCAATACAAAATATCCACATCCTATTCAGAAAACCACATGAGTAAATACCTTAGCATATTGTGTAGCTTATAGAAATGACCAAACTACCTCACCTATACTAGATAGTGTTCTGCCCACAAGCACCAAAGAAGTGATAATCTATGACATTAATTATGCCAGGGGATATTGAGCCATTACATTATTTCAGGTAGATTCAGCCTACAGTATTCCGTGCAATTATGTAAAATAGTGATATGGTAATTACTGACAAAGCTTGCTACCTGTGAGCTTTACAGCATGACTCACCTATCTGGAGATAAGATATCCTTAGCCTGTAATTGACCATTAAAGCATGAAAATTTTTGCAACACTTTCACCTTACTGAAATGCCTCTTTCACTATCAAAAGTTCCTGAAGGTAATGTCAATTCTATGCTATGATGTTAATGTCAGAAATGCTGCAGTAGGAGTTTTCCTAGCAGTCAATCTGACCAAGTATAACATTAGAAAAATATACAATGACATTAAGTGCTTTAATTTATAAATATATTAGGTAGTAGCATGGGTGTCCATTTTAAACAAACAAACAAAAAAATCAAACAACTTTAAAAGAAACAACTGTAAAAAAGAAAGAGATGATTAAAAGAATAAAGAATGAGAGGGAGAAAGGGAGGAAGGAAGGGAGGGGAGACGGAGGGAGGTAGAGAGAGGAAGGCAGAAAGGAAGGAAGGCAGAAAGGGAGGGAAGGGAAGGAGGGAGATAAGGGACAAAGGGAGGGAAGGAGTGAGGAAAGCAGGAAAGCAGGAAGGGAGAAATGAAGGAAGGGGCTTCATTCACTTCTATATCTGAATGGCAGATGAGCAAATCCCTGAATTAACTCAGTATTCTCAAGCAATGAACACTATAACACTACATCATGAATGAAACAGATTGATATTAATTTGTTTCACACATGTACAAAGGGGAAAAAAAGATTTAGCCAAGTTTGCATGTAACATTTTAATACAGTTTATGTGGCACAAAAATATTTTAAATAACAACAAAAATACTTGGGCAAATACTCATAGATGGTTTAATCATGAACATGTATAAAGGGTGCCTATCTGACTATTTTTGTGCATTAGGTGGGAAGGCAAACAGCTGACACTAGCGTATTTTGGAACCATTCTCCTTACAGATTTAGATGGAAATTTAAAGATGATAATAAAGCTGGATCCTTCCACACATCTTCACATAGTGTCTTGTCATCTGCAAACTAAAAGTGGTAAATCATCAATAATATTTTAACAGTCTTGAATGGGCTTTGGGTCTGGCACTCTGCAAAAGTCTTACTAACATCAGTGGGATTTTTCACGTGGAAAGGTTTTACTCAATACAAAAAAAAAAAAAAAAAAAAAAAGGAAAGAAAAAAAGCTATAAGGTCTTCTCTGAGCCTCCTCTTCTTCAGAAGAGGAGTATTCCAGCTTGAAGCTATCACCCATGCTAAAAAAGGAGAGTGAAGCTAAACACAGTGCTGGGAAGCACTCTGAGGAAGGAAGGGGCACTTTTGCTTAGTTGTAGAGTGAATGCTTCTCAGCATGCTGTAGTACATACCTCGTTCTGAGCCTGGCCATTAACTACTTGAATGTAATGCCCTACTAACACACATCTTTTGTAGATGCAAATACAAACAACAAATACCCCTACAGGATAGTTTGGCAAACATTTCCAAATGGCTTTCACAGTACTGTATGTGCAGAGGGTTTATATGTGGGTCCCAGCATGCAGAAATGGAGGTTTACCTGTTTAGTTCCTTTTAAGTCTGATCTGTATACTTCAGCCAGTTCTGCTTAAATTTGAATGAACTGACTTCCACCATTTTTACATGACCCAGATAGATCACTGTAAATCTAACTTCAGGAAAATCAGACAGATCCAGGTTTAGGTTCTGTTCAATGCACAAAACAGCAGCAGAATCTGGTCCAGTTTTATGCTTTGCTCAGAGCAGCTATTCTGTAAACTACAAACAAACTACATCATGGTAGGATCAGTGATTTGTTTTGCACGTGTTCTTGCCTACAGTGGTATTTTTAACTGAAAGACAAGAGTATATTCAAAAAGATTTTGGCCAGCACTATCCAAAACTAAAATTTGACAACTGACTTAAATGCACATGCAAGACAAGGGTATTATGAAAAATGAAGACATACACATTAAGAAAAGGTGTTATAAATCTTTTTTATAATGAATACAGTCTTGTACCATTTGATTTAATTTTCAGGATAGGCAAAACAGCCTTTCAATGATACTTTTGCAAAGAACAAACCTGTGCCTGCAGTAGGAGAAAGAAATTAAAAAGAATATGTAATATAAAGTAAATGTAAATTTTCCATAGTGCATTTGAAACAAAATCATGCAACATATAAGATAATCAGTCTGTGCAACTAAAAAGAAAATGATAAAAGATGACAACTAATTGGAGAAAGCCTTCTAGAAACATCTGGCAAGGAGTTAGCTATGGTGCCATTAAAAATCTTCATCGTTGCTCTTAAGCAAAATGAAAACGGCATGTTGATAAATTCATGATTGATTTCACATTAGGAGGTACATGCTAGCACAGAGGAATGATGCACAGTACCTACAGTGAATAACAAAAATGAATGGTTTTGATAAAGACACGTTACCACTTCTCTGGGAAAAGAATCAGAAATGAAAAATGTGGAAAAACAATGCTGTCAACAAGATAGCAAACAGCGATTATATGCAAAATTTCAATACAAGAAATCATGAAATTACTGCATTTTGACACTGCATACACAGACGTGTGATCGCAAAATATAACAGCTTCAGATGGCTCCAATCCAATCTTGCATACAGCTCTGCATTATCCCTTTCTCCCACCATAACTAATGAAAAGTTGAGGTCTGTAGGGTTTTTCACTAACAAAGAGAAATAGGGTACATAATGAAGCATTTCTTTAATGTAGTCCTGCTTGTTAGTACTGATTTGCAAAGCATGCTTTCCTTGAACACCAAGAAAACATATGACAAACCCCCTGCCACATTTCATTTTGTGGCCAGCACCCCTTGAGATCTTAAATTTTGTCTTGCCCTCTGAATTTGCTCATTAGCTGTGCCTACACTAGTAAATCCAGAAAGATGAGGGCACAGGTCTACAGTGGTCCATATAACAACCACAGCATCATCTCTAGTTTTGGCTGTGCCAGTTGGACTCTCCCAGTCAATGCTGAGGTATAATTCAGGAGTCAGGTTGGCCTGGGGACCACTCCCAGTACAGAGCTTTGATAAAGACAACATATTTTGGAAAGGTATGAGAGTTTAGCTGTGTAGGCAAGGAATTTGCTATGCCCAGATGAGGTCGTGGTTAACTTTATTATTTAGTATATATCTAGGCACGTGCTCAAAGATCTGCCGCTTCAGATTGTTGACATTTTCTCACGCTTCCCACTTATTTCAAAGAAATTGATCCAGCTGTATACTTTCTGTCTTTACCTTCTCTTTTACTTAGTTCAGATTTTGCTTAGTACAACAATTGTAATGTCAGCTCTTTATATATATATATATAAATATATTTACTTATTTAGACCCACAGGTTTCCAGATTGCTTCTCCCCTCACTGCAAACATACACCATTCTCAAAAGCAGTGATACTTAAAATAATGACCTTTCAAATCTGTTTCTCTGTGAGGTTCTCCAGTGTAAATTAATCACTTCTTATAAAGGCACATATGAATTAAGGCAATTTTAGCCATAAACACTGATTTGATTACCAGTTTCTGATATCTCAGTGATAACAGCAATGTTGGTTAGACTGACAGTGTTCGCAATATTTTCTGAGACCAATTAAAGCCATGAATTACTTAGCTGTCTAGCAAATAAACAGATCACATTAGTTTTGCCTTATTAGTGCAAATTATATCTACTGTAACTTTTTCTCTCAGAAGTATTGTAACAAAGCAAAGCTCTTTCCTGTGGAAGTTAGTGTATTTGAATATAATTCTTGACCTGAAGTCAAGAAGTACTTTTAAAAAATCCTGATGAGTTGCTGTTATACTGTTAATTTCTGGAGGTTTCTTATGGCAAGAAAAGAAAAATAAACAAACACAAAGCTGTATCAGTGGAAAAGGGAAGAGCCACTCATGTTATCACATTCTCTATCTGGACTTCAGTAAAGCCTTTGACAAGGTACCCCACAACATCCTTATCTCTAAATTGGAAAGATATGGATTTGATGAGTGGATTGATCAGTGGATGAGGAACGGTTTGCGAGATCATACGCAGCAAGTGGTGGTCAATGGCTCAATGTCCAGATGAAGATCAGTGTCAGGTGGTGTCCCTTAGGGGTCAGTAGAGGGACTGGTGCTCTTTAATATCTTCATCAATGACACTGACAGTGGGGTCAAGTGCACCCTCAGCAAGTTTGCAAATGACACCAAGATGTGTGGTGCAGTCAACATGCCCAAGGGACAGGATGCCATCCACAGCAACCTAGACAGGTTCCAGCAGTAGGCCCAGGTGAACCTGACGAGGTTCAATAAATCCAAGTGCAAAATCTTGCACCTGGCTCATAGCAACCCCTGCTCTCAGTACAAACTGGGGGATGTAAGGAGGGAGCATAGCCCTACAAAAAAGGAATTGAGGGTACTGGTGGATGGTAAGCTGGACATAAGCCAGCAGTGTGCCTTCACAGTCCAGAAGGCCAAGCATATCCTGGGCTGCATCAAAAGAAGCGTGGTCAGCAGGTTGCGGGAGGTGATCCTGACCTCTCCTCTGTGCTGCTGTGGCCTCACCTGGAGCACTGCATCCAGATGTGGAGTCCTCAATATAAGAGAGACATGGACCTGTTGCAACGAGTCAAGAGGACGGCCACAAAAATGATGCAAGGGATGGAACACCTGCTCCCTTAAGCCAACTTCCTGAATCATGCACTTTAGCTAGATTACCTTTCTTGTCAAGGTGGTCTGCTGCCTCCTGCACATGAATTTAAGCAGTTGATTCTTTATTTGACAAAAATAAGGCTTGTGTTTTTTGATTGTTTGTTTGTTTTCTTTTAAAATATTATCCTGCCCTGCGGAAAATAATAGGATTTGGTCTAGGTGCATACATCATTTATTTCATTTACTGAAATAAAAATATTTTCATTCTGAGTTCTGCTGTGTTATAAACCAAATGTGTTTGTTAATTCTGCAATGTGATGACTAGTTCTTAGACTGATAGTTTTAAAATTCATGCTTCCTCCTTAAACTTCAAGAAGAAAACACCCAGTAGAAAAATGGCACACTCACTAGGAGAACTTTCTCAGTCTGACCTGAAAGAAGAGGTTTTCAGAACAGGAAACATTGCAACAAGGAGAAAAAGTCAGAACATGTTTGGCTTGAGGCAGGGGATCTTCTTTTCTACCAGGAACTCATTTATACTTCCTCAGGCTAACATATGTTGATCTGAATTAATGCCTTTGGAAAAAGTCTATACAAAATTGGGAGATACAAAGACCTTTTTAGAAATCTGCAGACTGGGAGAGAATGAAAATCTAGCTTAGGAGAAATTAACCATAGGAAAAAAAATGTTTTAAACACTTACTCAGAAAGGCATTTCCTGTTCCATCAGCAACAAATAAAAATTTAAGCCATCTTATAGTCATTTTCTAATATTCATAATTACTGGCATTGTTTTACTAATTAATTGCCAGGCTATAGGCAGATTATGGCACTGATTTGAATTGTTCTTTATCACATTTTATTCCAACTCATCCATTCAAACCACAAGCTCTTGCTCTCTTGTTTTAATCCACTACCACAGGAACAGACTCCTCTAAACAATCACTTTTCTTCCAATTATCTTGTGAAGGCTGCAAAAGGCAGAGGGGAGGGGACCAGAGCTGCCCACCTCTACCCCCAGCTGTATGGTTTCTGGAGACTGCTGGGGATGCTGCTTCTGGCTCATCTCCTTTTCTCCCACTGCAAAACACTGTTTAAAAGGCATGAACTCTCATAAGAGTGTTTATAAAATGAGGACGCACATTCTGAAAGCACTGAGGGATTTGGTTCAATTCTGATCCCACTGAAATGAGAGCTAGAACTCTCATAGACATCAAGGCAAAACAACAACCTCTTCATCAGGGGCTAATATGCAGCATGCTCAAAACTGAAGCTCTCCACAAGTGACACATTACTGTAAAATTAAGGATTCGTAATGTTTCTTTCAACATTCTTATATTCTTCCATTCACGTACACACATTCCAAATGGGAATGCAGTTCACTTACCCTTGTAGCTCAAACAGTGCCTATTTTGTCAGCTCAGCAGCTGAAGAGTGGGGCAATAACAGGTAAGATCAAAGGGCTTAAATAGCCTCTGCGGTCAGAATGACAAAATGCTTACAGCCTCGAATAGGATGTAGTCATTAGTCTGGGGAAATGAACGATTTTGCTGAATGGACACAATGGGAACTGATTTGGAGTGAAACAATGGGCCTTCACCTAATTGTAAAATCAGGAAGATTTGCTAGGTACACAGGAGCACTCCAGCTTCGTTTTGAAGTTAATGTGGGATGAATAAAACAATGGAAGAAATGACCCAAGCAGGGCAACATTAGAGCAAGAACATTGATGGGGTCAGGGTATTTTGACCTTTAGGGTTAACCAGATCAAAGGGTTTGCTGATTAGCAAAGTTGCTTTCTTTCTTTCTTTCTTTCTTTCTTTCTTTCTTTTTTTTTTTTTTTTTTTCTTAATTACCATAAAATTGGTGTCTCCATGGTTATTCTTTCAGTTACCTTCACAGGTAAAAGTTCTCTATATGAAGCAGAAGAAATAATTCATGACAAGTCCTTTGTAATTTGAGAAGATAAGGTACATCTACAACAGGAAAACAAATCTGTGAAATGTGTTTTCTTAAGGGTGATATTAATTCTTTCTATAATATAAAAGTTTGATTACCCATTGCACGCAATGGAAAAGCTGCTTAATGGCCTCAGAGAGGTCTATCTCAGATATTAAAAGATATCACCAGTTTATTGAGTAATTAGCAGTCTTTTACTGTCTTCATTCCATAATATTTAAAATGTATGAGAAAGTAAAGTCATTGATTTAACTGCAAACGTGGTGCCAAAACAGGAGAGAATAGTGCTAAAAAGGCAACACTTTTACAAATAAATGTAGTGTCCCACAATATCAGTACTTCATAATTCTATGCTCCATTTTATTTCTGAGATATGAGTCTGGTCTGCTCTTTTTTGCAAGACAATGATGACAGAATTAAAAACTTCACTTACTAGAATTAGGAACTTCAATCCATATTTAGGCAGACATATCTAAAAATGGGGCCCTAAATGAAATGCCTATAGTCACCAAATTTTTCCACGCTACTCTGCCTCTTCAGAGTTGTTTTCATTACCGTACATGAGAAACTGCTCTATGTACTTCAGTTCTCCTTCTCACTCCCACTGCTTCTAGAAACGAGAAGAGCTAAGGAAAATCATTTTAAAATGCTGTGTTAAAAGAGTGCTGCATCACTTTCTGTTTTGTTTGGAAGCTGTTGGCCCAGGTTGGAAGGGACCTCAAGGATCATGAATCTCCAACCCCCCCTGCCACAGGCAGGGCCACCAACATCCTCATTTAATACTAGACCAGGCTGCCCAGGGCCCCATCCAACCTGGCCTTGAACACCTCCAGGGATGGGGCATCCACAACCTCACTGGGCAGCCTGCTCCAGTACCTCACCACTCTCTCTGTAATGAACTTCCCCTGACATCCAACCTAAATCTTCCCTCCCTCAACTTAAAACCATTTCCCCTTGTTCTGCAGTTATCAACCCTTTCAAAGAGTTGACTCCCCTCCTGTCTATAGGCTCCCTTTAGGTATTTCCTATTCCCCCAAATGACCTAGAACCTCTCTATAGCTCCAACTGAGCTGCTGTCCCTCAAAAAATCCTGTTTGTCACTTAAAGTTCTAGGTCCGTGGGAGTTGGTTCTTGATCCTTTGCTTTTTAATTTAAAAACAGCCCTTTGACAGGGAAATCTCAAAAACCTAAACATATTTAATGTGTTTTTGTTATCGTTTGGCTGACATGTTCATTTCAGTACCTTTAAGACAGCTGAAAAAAAATTCTGCCAAATTCACATGAGGACTGTATCTTCCTATCTCCCAGGTGTTCAGCATATATTTTGTGAACATTTTGTAGACAACTGCACTAGTTGCCTTCTGCAAGCAACAAAGTTATTTTCCAGATATGAGAAAAGGAGTATAATTTATTAGACAGTAATAAAACATTTGGATTGTCCATGACCTGGCACTTAGAACCCCAACATAACTTTGTCTTTCATCTAGAGGTGATTGCTGTTCAGTGGTAGTCAAGACATTCATTTTAAAAGAATGATCCATTCTATTGATTCATTGCTTTCAGTTTTATATACATGCTCACACACAAGTGGTGACCATTAGCAGTCATGCATCCATGAGATACATTTTTTCAGGACTCTTCATTAGGAATATCTTCTAAATAAAAGTCTTTATCGTTGGCTGGGCTGACATTATATTTGTAAGGACGTATTTCCATCAAAAGAGGGGTGGCCAGCAGGGACAGGGAGGTGATTCTCCCCCTTTACTCTGCTCTTGTGAGGCCCCATCTGGAATACTGCGTCCAAGTGTGGAGCCCCCAAAACAAAAAAAGACAGGGAGCTGTTGGAGAGGGTCCAGAGGAGGGCCACGAAGATGATCAGGGGACTGGAGCACCTCCCCTATGAAGGCTGAGGGAACTGGGCTTGTTCAGCCTGGAGAAAAGAAGGTTGCAGGGTGAGCTCACTGCAGCATTTCAATACCTAAAGGGAGCCTACAAGCAGGAGGGGAATCAACTCTTTGAAAGGGTTGATAACTGCAGGACAAGGGGAAATGGTTTTAAGTTAAGGGAAAGGGAGATTTAGGTTGGAGTCAGGGGGAAATTCTTTACAGAGAGAGGGGTGAAGTACTGGAACAGGCTGCCCAGAGAGGTTTTGGATGCCCTGTCCCTGGAGGTGTTCAAGGCCAGGTTGGACGGGGCCCTGGGCAGCCTGGTCTAGTATTAAATGGGGAGATTGGTGGCCCTGCCTGTGGCAGGGGGGTTGGAGATTCATGATCCTTGAGGTCCCTTCCAACCCTGGCCATTCTGTATTTCAAATTAGGAATTCTCAAATGATTTGAGACAAAAATATAAATTTATGGGGAAAGCTATGAAATGCAGAGAAATGTAATAAATCTTGCCTCCAACATTTAGATATGTCCTACACTTTGTTTAAGAAAACTATTTATCTGTATCATCTGTATCAAGATTAAGAAAAGGGAGATAAATAAAGCTTTCTCCTGTATTTGGTAAATACTTCTTATTAATTCCATTTTAAAAAGCAGTCATGCATACTTTTACATGTCTTTATGAATTCAAGGATACTTTGTGAACTTGGTGCAAGACATCTCTTGAGAAAGGTAAGTTTTACAATACAGTTCCATTGGGAGAAGTAGAACAAATTTAGTATCAGATGACTCCAAAAGATGCTCTGAACTGGGAAATGCATAAATACATTAAGAATTACTCCAGACTTTCTACATCAAACCATTTTTTTTCCAATGAAGCCAGTAGTGCCTAAAGCTGTATATGATTATCTATTAAATGCTAATGCATCTATACCAAAGTAAGAAAGTTGTTTTTGTTTTAGAGAAAGAGAATAATGCACAGAAGAACAAATTCTAATGCTGTATCAGTCAGTGTCCTTCTTACTGTTTTATGTGTCACCAAGTTTTCACTTGGAGACACTGAGCAGAAACTTCAAGTTCATTTCAATTTCAGTCATTTACCAAGCTTAAAGTTTAGTTACCCATTCTAGATATTATCAGTGACATAAAATTTGAGGGGGGGGATCTGAGTCTTAAATTTGTATGGCATCTAATCTTGTCATGATAAAAATTTGCTTTAAATAATTTGCACTTTAGGTCTGCAATGTTTGCTAAAGACATTGCAGTGGGATCAAAGTAGCTCAGATGATACCGTTATGAGGGTGTGCACAGGAGGACATGGTTAGGACATTCTTAGAGATCCTGTGATTGCTTTGAAAGATTTTGGAAAGCAGCCTTTATGGAAAATATCTGGAACTCCCTCAGACTGGCATAATTTCAGACCTCATAGACCAAGAAGGCATTCAAAGCAAAACTCAGCTCCTGAAGGGATAATTTATATGGAATTTTTGCAGTGTTTGGTATTTAGAAACCTGGATTCCATCCATTGCTAACTTATTTTTTTTCCTAATTTGCCCAGAAGGCTCATGAAATGCATTATAGATCCTACATCTAAAAAAGGGAGCTGCTATTGTGTTCTCCCATAGTCATGCTGTCGCTCAGGTATACAGCTCCCCAGAAAAAGATCACTGCAATTTCACTCATTCTTGTTCAAGTCAGGATTTCAAAGAAAAGATCAAGTTAAAGGCGTAAATCAGGCTCCAGGTTTGCATTCACTGTGTTAGGTCCTGAATCAGCTTCTGGAACATACCTGGTGAGCAGCTGCAGACTGTTGTGAGCTACTGGAGACCTCCCACTTGGTTCCTCCCTGTCTACCTCTACACCCTAATTTTACATGAAGTGTTATGAAAGGGGAATTCCAGTGCTGAGAGGTGAAGGTTAGCTAAGGAAAGGACTTGCTGTGCAGCCACAATGGCTTAAGAAAGCATAGTGTCATGAGATGCTGGTTAAATGGAAAGCCTCTATAACATGCAAATAAGAAAATACAAGTACTGGAGGTGTTGGTGCACGTAAATATTTCAGGTCTGTTTCAATTTTCAAAGTTGCAGTTTTATATAAGCAATGGATGATTTATTGATTCCAATGGACGGGCACATTAAAACAGTAACCAAGTGTAATCTTAGGGAATCCAGGGCATTACTTACAAAATCAGAGATTGCTCTTCTCCTGCAGTCGCAGGTATTGCTACTTTTTGGAGGCCTGAAGGAAACAAGCATTGTGAGAAACCCAGCATTAGGGACAGCAGTGTGCATCTCAGACTCCTTGCTACCGAAAGCGCAGTGGAGGAAATGATCATTCCATCTCTGTCCTTTGTCCCAAGAGAGGCTGATACTGTATAAAGGCTAAAGGAACCCACTTTACATGGCCATAAGGTGAGGTAAGAGCAGCCAGGGAGGAAGCACCCACCCCTGCAGTAATCACAGCCCTTGAAAAGCCTCTCAGCTCCTGCCCTTTTCATCCTGCCCCAGACCTCAGCCCCACATTCTACAGGAGACAAACAGCCCTGAAAACCAGGCCTCTTTAAAGAGCTCATGCTAAGCAGTCAAAATCAATTAGCACTCTCAAAGTAGGATGAATGATAATGGATACAGAATTGCCTTGGTACTCAGGGGACTGGGATTCAATTCCTACCTCTCCTACACTTCCTCTGTGACCTTGGGCAAACCCCTATCTCTTGCTCTTTTCCTTTAAATCATGTTTTATATATTTTTACCTCATGGGATTTTTGCACTGAATTGGAATCCTTTGATCACAAGGTAGCCAAGTTCTCTACTTCATGAATTTATACAGAGTTTTGAAAGTGTAGGTTTTTGTGATTTTATGCTCTCTACCTGTCTTTTGCAGCTATATTACTATTTTCTAAAAAGGATCAATAAATATCGTGAAGAAATTCAGTAAGATCATGTGGGTAAAACAGTTACACTTTTCTGAAGAATCTCTGATAAAGAGCAGGAAGGGAATCAACAGATTGATTTTATTACTGTTATTACTGTTTTCTGTGAGACAGGTGAAAGGCGTGGACAACCAATTCCTCGTCTCTGAGAATCAGGAACTGATGTGCAGCTATTGAAGAAAGCAGCTGGGTGCAAACTGCAACGAAAAAAATTAAACAACACCCCTAGGCCACAAACTATTTCAAAGGCAGTAATGACAGTTAAGTATATTTGAAAGCTGATAAAGGTGAGCATCTTTCAAGATCACCCTCTTTTTCACCTTTTCAAAAGTTCCTAATATCATAACTAAATATTGATACTCTCCGTAAGTATTCTGCATAAGGCAGCACTGTTCTGGGTTTTGTGGTCACAATTTCCAGGAAAAAAAGGTGTTCCATAAACTCATGACAAAGTCTTATAGCAACGGTTTCATATTTAAAACAACATATTAAGCAGGCACCTACACATGGATATGGATGCACACATGGACATTTTCAGATCCATTCACACACAAAGCGAATCAACTAAATTCAGGGTTTGTGTCTTCACAGCCTTAGCTGAAGGGAAATTTCTTGCTGCTTAACCTTTGGGTTTGTTTTATTTTAAGACAGTTACACTTTTCTTTATACTTTAAAAATTAGGGTGCTTTTTCTTCCCCCTATCCTTGTTTCATGCAGATGATGAACCCTTTGAAATGTGCTTGCTCTTGTTGCCCACTAGAAGGAGAGGGGTGAATGCCACATATCTAATTGTGTGTCTCCACAGAAACTTTCCTCTAATTCCTGGTTGCTAACCCACATTCTTTAAGTCCTCTGGCCTCTTTCCCAACACTCCTCCTCTGTCTCACAAAGAAAAGAATTTGCTTTTTTTCCCCCTATCCAAGGTCTTTTCTCATTTCAAAGCAAGCTACTTGAATGACTATTCAGTGTGTGCAGAATGAGGTCTCTCCACAACACTATGCTATAGTAAAAGCCGTGTGTGCTTATAAAGGCTGCTTGAAGGCAGCCCTACCCCACAGTGGCCCAGGCGGCATACACAGCACCCTGACCTAGCCATCTGTATGCAAATTCTCCACAGACTAAGTAAACTTTTATAAAAATGTTCTGGCCCCTCTTTCTGTGTGTTTAGCAATTATTAGTGCACATTGGTCCTTTGTGTTATATTATTATGCTTTGTGTTCAGAGGAGACTCCCTGGCACCTGCGCTTGTAGGTGGCAGATGGCAGTTCTTGGCAGCAATACGGAAGTTTTCCTGAATGCAGCTAAGCCACAAACTGGCATCTTTTATTTCTTTATGTGTGTACTGAGGAGAAAGGATTAGTGGTAGATTACCAGCAGCCTACCAAGGTATTTAACAAAAAAAAAAAAAAAAAAAAAAAAAAAATCTAGCTAATGTTTTTTTCAAAAACAAGGAGAAAGAGAATATATAGTGATGACTTGCATTCAAATTGCCAGCAGATAGCTAGGTATTAGTGCAGTCTGTTACACATAGAGGTTGTTATTTTACCATCCGTTTTACCAAAAATGGACACCTTACTGCTAATTTGTGCTTCTTGAACATTTACTGTTTTGCTCCTGTGTGCTTAGGTGGAGGCTTGACGTGTGAGGTAGCATGGGTTATTGATAAAGTGTCTGGGTAATAAGGGATCCCGAGGTGTTCAACAATCAGATAACACACAGTGCAATCAGAACACAGCCGGCTCTGGGATGTGGAGAGCCATTAAATCAACCACTGCTGCTCAGGGTGCTGCACAGCATGGGTGGAAGGGAGAAACGTTGGCTAATAACATCTACTTGTGAATACCCAGAGACAGGAGGGGTGTCTGCCTGAGATCTGACACCACACAAATCAAGAAATCAGTGAAGGGCATACAAAACCTCTAGATGCTAAAAAAGGGCATATACTATTGATGAGTATGGCTGCAGTAAAATCAAAGAGAGGAGGATTCCTATAGAAAGAAATAACTGGAAAGATGAGGACCTGGGAGTTGGTTCTTGGTCTTTTTCTAACACTGTCAGCTCCTGAGGAAACAGGCCAGCTGTGATTTCTAAGAATGGGTGTTCCTATGGATTATATCATCTTCCTCCATAGCCATGTTTCCAGCACTACAAACAACATCTTAAAAGAGCCTTTTTATTAATATGATTTCTGTATGTTTCATTTTATAGCATGTTTCCGTGGTACATGATTTCTGCCTTTGAAACCGTTTTTAATAAATGCTATCATTCTCTTTGACTGCATCCAGTGTTAGACTTCTCAGAAGATCACACAGCAGCCTAATACTCAAGGGAGAAATAGTCTGCTATGGATAGAGCAGTTCTCACCCCATTAGGTGGGCAAAAGGCAGAGTATTTGAACCACAGACCTCACAGCACAGGGAAAATATTGTCTCGTTCCAAGGTAAGCCAGGGAGACTGTACCATGGCAGTGCAACCTTAGGTGGCCTTTTAAGAGCAAAAATATAGAAAAAATATATGGAAAGCAAACAAGGCACACAGAACAAATATTAAAAAGATGGGGAGAAAAAAGGGGGCTCAGGGGAAAATAAATATAAAAGATCCAAATAACATGTGACCAAAATGTTAAAACAGATAAAAGGAAGCATATACACATCCAAAAACCAACAACAACAAAAAACAAACAAAAAACAAACAAAAACAACAACTCATACCACACAGAACATGCAAACAAAAAAGTCACCCAAACCTAAAATGGATAAAAACACGCAGGGAGAAAAAAAGGATGAAGTGAAAACAAACACAGAATGGAAAGCTGACTGATGATATTATACACATACACAGAAAAGAGTGATGAGGTTCACCCCCCAAAAGAGTAGAAACAGCAGTTATTTGAATAGTATAACTACACACCCAGTCCATCTGTGTGAAAGCCAGCTGAGGTGGACAATCCATAACTGGACTGAGTTTTGGTGGGGTCTGAGAAGCCCCATGCTTATCAGCATTAGTCAGTAAAGAGCATGTTCCTATATGTTATGTGCTAAAACCCCACAGTGAACAGGTGCTTTTAATTTCAACCCTCAGCACCCACATTCAGGAACTCTAGTTCTTAAGTATTTTGAATGTGACTCAGTTTGGTTTGCATTATCTTTCTGAAGACGTGGTACAGTAATTGCAGCAATGGAACTACTGCAGAGACATACCACACATCTTTTTCTTACTTCCATCCCTCCACAAAACAAAACTGTTGATGTTAAACGTGTTAATTTAGTTTTTGTAATTTCTGACTATGGAAAACAATGTGGTCTTGAAAACACTAGAACATTCCACCTATGTTAATTATAGTAAAGGCCAACAAGTGAAAGAAAAATGAAAGTATTTTGCAATTAGACTAAAAGGAAATAGATTAATAGATTCATTCCACCTGCTTTAATGACATATATTCTACAATAACTTGAACAATTACTTCAATTTCCTAAGTACAGGCAAAAACTTATTCCAGAAACTAAATTAAAGTACTTTTTCTAGAATGCAAAATTTATTTTAAGGACATCAGGTGTAAAGCCTCTAAAAGGAAGAGAGTGTAGATTTTATTCAATTCATTCTTAAAGACAGGGAATTTCCCCCAAGGCAGAAAGGACAGTAATTGCTGACACTGGCTTTCTTATTCAGAGGAAAAAAAAAAAAAAAAAGAAGCTGCTCACACTATTTTTGGAATAAAAGTTATTTTGGTTGCATTTTCTAAATAGTAAGCACTAGACTCAGTAAGTGTGTGTATATATATATATACACATATATATATATCTTTATCAAAAGGTGTTTTGGTGCAACTATTAAGAGGAAATTAATTGGAGAACTTTACAAATGACAGCCCTGAGGCACTAGAAGAAATTGAGGAGCTTGTGACCCCTGCTAGACTGAGCTATTATGAATGTAACATACTGTAAACCAGATGTCCAGACTCAGAAGTGCCTCAGGTGTATCATTCTTCCTCAAACATAAGGCAGAGACATTGAGCTCACACCATCTGAAAATTTTCTGAGTTTAGTATTAATTCTCCTCCCTGTAACAATTGCCTTATGCAGCTGTCAAAAATTACAGCAAGAATGAAGAGTTTTATTTCTGCTTCCAATTTTTTTTCTTTCCAGGAGTAAGAGGGTGAAGTGATTTTACAGAACACAGAACTGTATTCACTATGGACTAGCACTCACCATTGTTATCTGAGCATCATGCTGTAGAGGTTAATAAAAAAGTAGGCAGACAGTCTCTTTCGGAAGACTGAAAAGGAATCTGCCCCTCTCCAGTGGATAACAGGGCATATAGCCACTTACTTGGATTTACCAAGCATTTGAAATGTAAGTTCAAGTAAGGTGCCAATACAATCCAAGCTCAAAGAAATTCAATGAGTGCTAAAATGTTACTTTACACTTAGTTTATCTGCAGATATATCCAGGAACAGAAATTCTGATGTTTCTCTTAGAAAACTGCTCTATATTGTTGGTTAATATCAGCTTGGTTTCTTTTCGTCTATCTGATGAATTTCTGTAACTTGTTACAGAAGTATCATCTTGCAAGGTACTGAAGCCACATGGCACTCATTAAAACTACCATTTTTAATAACACACAATACATGATGTCCTACACAGACTCTAACCCAAAGGCTATGCTTTCTTCCTAGTCACCTCCATCACTTTCTTTATGCGTCAGATTCTGGAGGTATCTGACCTTACTGTTGACCCCTAAGCAAATGTAAGGATGAGTGGTATCTTCTACAGAAATCAGTCAGATTTGTAGTCTCAGACTGTATTCTGAAACATACATAGCTACACTGAATACAATTCTTTCAGATAACTCAGTATCAATATAGACTTATATACACATTAATATATATATATTGATAACAAATATATTGCAGAGTTCATTTAATTTTGTATTGCAAGCCAATCTCAAACTGTTAGAGAGTAGGAAAAACCATAAAATTCAGACTGTTTATATCTGATAGTGGCTAATGGAAGTACTCATGTTCAGAAAGTCTGTTTGGATTATTATAGGAAATGTGTTTTTTCAGTTATCCAGGCATACAAATATACACCCATAATATGAAAACACTCCTTTTTTATGGCTTCAATTTCCATTTTGCTTCACCACCCTAGATATCGTTTTTGATCAAGATCCCCCCCAAAAAATGAGTCAGTGTACTACGATGGAGTCTTGTGCCTTCAATTTGAACTGCAAAATGTTCTTCCTAAGTTATCTGAATCCATAAAGCTTCATGATCTGATCATTAATGAAGACTCAATGAAATCTGAGAGGCGTGCATGTGTACCATGTAATTCAACAGAATACATACAATGGCTCTGGGTCCCACTGAGAAGGGACCTCAAGGATCAAGTTGCAACCCTTCTATCACAGACAGGATTGCCAGCCATTAGATCAAGTACTAGATCTGATTGTCCAGGGCCCCATCCAACCTGGCCTTAGCACCTCCAGGGACTGGGTATCCACAGCCTCTTTGGGCAACTTGTTCCAGCACCTCACCACTCTCTCAGTAAAATTCCTCCCCCAACATCTAATCTAAATCTCCTTTCCTTTAGTTTAAAACCTTTCCCCTTGTCCTATCACTATCTACCCATGCAAAAAAGTTGATTTCTCTCATGTTTATAAACTCCCTTTAAATATTGGAAGGCTGCAATGAGGTCTCCCCACAGCCTTCTTTCTTCTGGGCTGAACAAGCCCAGCTCCCTCAGCCTGTCTTCACAGGAGAGGTGCTCCAGCCCCCAGTCATCTTTGTAGCCCTCCTGTGGACCCTCTCCAAAAGCTCCACATCTCCTGCATTGGGGAGGTCTAGATTTGGACACAGTACTCCACATGGATTCACAAGGGCAGAATAGAAGGGGACAATTACTTCACTCACCCTGTTGGCCATCCCTCTTCTGATGAGCCCAGGATATCACTGGCTTTCTTGGCTGCAAGTGCACAGTGATGCAACATGTTAAGTTTTTAAGTACCAGGACCCCTAGTCCTTCTCAGTAGAGCTACTCTGAAGGATTTCTTCTCCCAGTTTGTATATGCATCTGGGATTACCTCGACCCAAGTGCAAAACCTTACACTTTCCTTTGTTGAACCTCATTAGGTTCCCATGGGCCCACCTTTTGAGTATATCAAGGTTCTTCTGGATGGCATCCCTTCCTTCTGCTGTCTTACCCACCCCAGTCAGCTTGGTGTCATCAGAAAACTTGTTAAGGGTGCACTCAATCTCATTATCTATACCATTTATAAAGATGTTAAAGAGTACTGGACCCAAAAAAGACCCCTGGTGAACACCACTCATTACTAGCCTCTACTCGGGCATTGAACCGTTGACCACAACTCCCTGATTGTGACCTTCCAACCAATTCCTTTTCCACCAAATAGTCCACCCTTCAAATCCATCTCTCTTCAATTTAGAGATAAAGATGTGGTGGAGGACCATGTCAAAGGCCTTGCAAAAGTCCAGGTAGATGACATCAGTTGCATCTCCTTTGCCCAGTGCCATCACTCCATCACAGAAGGCCACCAGAACGGTCAGGCATGACCCTCACTTGGTGAAGCCACATTGGCTGTCTCCTCAAATCACCCACTCATCTCTCTTGCCCCTTAACGTGTCATCCAGGATATCTTCCATGATCTTCCCTGGCACAGAGGTGAGACTCACCAAGCTGTACCTCCCCAGATCCTCCTTCTTCCCTTTGTTATAAATGGGAGTGATATTCCCCTTTCTCCAATCCAGAGGGACTTTGCCTGACAGCCATGACTTTTCAAATGTGATGGAGAATGGCTTGGCAACCACATCAGCCAGTGATCCTGGAATGCATGCCATCCAACCGTATGGTCTTATACACGTTCAGTCTCATAAGTCAGTCTCAGACTTGTTCTACCCTTACAGTAGGGGGGAGTTTACTCCCCAGTTCCCACCTATAAGTTCAGGTCCAGGGATGTGAGAATCCTGGCTGCCAGTGAAGACTAAGGCAAAGAACTCATTGAGTACCTCAGATAGCCCTCAATCCTCATTTAACAGAGGAGGCACACTCTCTCTGGCCTGTCTCTTCTGACCTACGTACCTGTAGAACTCCTTCTTTGTTTTTAACATCTCTTTGCAAGTTTAGTACCATCTGTGCCTTGACTTTCCTAATCCCATCCCTGCAAGTCTGGACAGCACCCCTGTATTCTTCCCAGGTGACACATCCTTGCTGCCACTGCCTGTACTCGCCCTTCTTTTCCCTCAGTTTGACCAGCAGGTCCTTGGCAAGCCAGGTTGGTTTTCTGCCTCCCCTGTCTTCTTTCTTATTCTGAGGGGCAGAGGGCACTTGTGTTCTCAGAAAGGCATCCTTAAAGACTATTTTTGTTTCACTCCTTTGTCTCTAGGGTCTTCTTCCCCAGAGATCTCATCTAACAATTCATTAAACAGCCTGAAATTTACTCTTCTGAAGTTCAGGGTCCTGACTCTACTGTGCCAGGCTCTTGAGATCACAGACTAAACCAGGGCCTGGTTGCTGCAGTCCCAACTGACCCCAGTCTTTATACCTTTAACCATCTCCTCCACATTGGTTAGCACCAAGTCCAGCAGCTGTTCACTTCTAGACAGCCTACCCAACACTTGAACCAGAAAGTTATTGTCAATGGACTCCAAGATCACTGACAGCTGTGTTTTCATGCCAGCAGATATCCCCCATCCCAAAGCGGGAAGGCCTCATCAACAGGCTCCTCTTGACGAGGTGGCCTGCAGAAGACCTGGACCACCAGCTGTCCTTCATTGGTACTGCCTCTGATTTTAACCCAGAGGCTCTGCACCTGTTCCTGACTGTTTCTCAGAGGGAGTTCCTGGCAGTCCATCCATTTCTTAATGTAGAAGGCAACTCCCCCACTCCTCCTACTTTGCCATCCCTTCTAAAAAAGTTATTTCAGACTTTCCAGCAAATTAGTTGAAATGCTTCAGCCTAATGTCTAAGGTAACTCTTCCTTTAAATTAAGTAAAGCATCCTCACAAATCAGTAGTAGCCTTGCTCAAATACCACTAAAACCTTTGAAAGTTTTTCATTCTCTTTATGAGGTTTTTTTCAGCTTCAATCTACTCTCATCCAGATAATGAGAACACGTGCTGCAGATTGCTCCCTGACTTTCTAAAAGGAATGGGAGTGGGATTAAAAAAAAAAAAAAAAAAAAAAAAAGCAGGAAAAAAAATAATGAGAATGATGAGAATATTTCTCTGGGTAAGTAACCTTTGAAACTGATCATTCTAAGTTAAAAGCCAGCATCAGACCAAAATCCTTAAGGGTAAAACACATCCAAATCTAGAATTATTAATTTTTTATTATTCAAGGCTATTAAGATGCTTCATTCCTTTCACAAAATAATCAGCACTCTTGAGTCCTGCTGAACTCAGGTAACTCAAGATGCACTCAGCATCTTGCAGAAATAAAAGAAGCATGTTTTGTGGGAAGACATCATTCCACAAATAGGCATATAAAAAGGCTTATTATTATATTCATACATCCATTTAAAATGAGTGAGATTTATTTCATTTTACTGTAACCACTCAGAAGTTAGGCATTATTCATCTGGAATTCCCTGCTATTAAAGGAGAGATGGGCATCTCCAAAGAGATTTCTCACAGCTGTCTTAAACACCTGCCGTGTTATGAGATGAATTACATTCTGGGGTGCCCATCTCTCACCACTGGCTGCAGGGAGACCCTAGAAGATTAGGTTTGAATACATATGTAACTGAAGCTAACTGAGATGGATCATGGTCTGAGAATATTTGTTCCTTTGTGCATGTTATGTAAATAATTGTCCACTTTCCCAAAAAGATACAATCATGTGGGCCCAAGCTTTACAGCACTGTTAGGACAATCCATTTCCATCACCCTACCATTTGTTTTCACATGGGACCCCATCCACCAAGTCAGTGAAGCTCAATGAGAACTGAAGTGTTCAAGGCCAGGTTGAATGGGGCCCTGTGCAACTGATCTACTGGGTGGCAACCCTGCCCACAGTAGGGGGTTGGAATTAGCTCTCTTCCAACCCAAGCCATTCTATGACTTTATGAAAAAAAAAAACCAAAAAAACAGAGCTCCAAGTACTTCAGAGATCTATCCTGTGAGAAACTCCCTCTCTGCCAGGGGAATTCCACTCAATAAATATATTAAAAACAAAAAAACAAAACAAAACAAAAAAACCCAAACCAAACCAAACCAAAAGAAACTACAAAAATCAGCTTCCTGTAGAACAAATGAAAACATGATACTGCAGGATTGCATATACAAGAAGAAAACATTGGCAAGAAAAAAACAGGGAATAGTGAAGGAATTTCTGGGGGAAAGAACATAAAAGAGAATGAAATTAGGATTGTAAAAGAGGTTTATCTTTAGAGACAAAGCTGAATGATTCACCTTACTCCTTATGCAGTGAACAAGAATGAACTTCATGCTACAATAATACTCCTGTGTATGTACAGTGTGCAACACACTTAAAAAACCCTGAGATTACAGGTGAAATTATGGTTCTAAGAAACTGAAAACCTGTAGTAAGCCTTGATATGCTTATTAAAACAAATGCAGCTTTGCTTTTTATATAAATCATGCACTATTATATCCATAAACCTGAAACTTGTAATTTAAGGGAGATTTAAAAATGTTGCCTGGCATTCATTCTTTGAGAGGAATTAGCTCTACTGGCCTTGAGATAGATTGAGCGCCAACAGGAGGATGTAAAAGGCAAGACTCATATTCATCAGAGGTTCATGGCATTTAAACATTTTAAACAATCATATTCTAAGGTTGATTTTACAGGCTGCCTTAGTCACTATCTCCAGTCAAGACTCTTGTGTAAATGGGGTTTGTTCTACCCTGACAGTGTGCCTATTGTAACTTGGTGCCACCTGTTAGACAGCATGAAGTGTTGCCTAAAAAAATACACAATAAGCAGATTGTTTGTTACAGTTGTGCATGGACAACTGTATTAGTGTTCTTCACACCATATGTCTATATAAACAGAGCTGCAGTGAGCTATTCACCAGACTCAAATACTGATGAAGAAGCTTCTCTTAAAAGACCCAGCGCTTACAAGCATTGGTTCACCTGTTAGGCTTACATCAGGATTTCAAATGCTTTGTATCAAAAAAGAAATATTCCTTCAGAAGATTCTGCAGTAAACTTTATGCTAGAAGTAAAAAGCAAGCAAACAAACATCAACAACAAACAAATACCCCCACAAAACCAAACCAAACAAACAAAAACATAAATCTCACATTTTATAGGCTTACTAGTTCTGTGTAAAGAGAAGAGGAGGGAAATTCACTCTACAGAAGTATTTTGGTTGTTTTCTGAAGTAAAAATAACGTTATATTTTATATATTTTATGTGATAATTGCTGTTACTATTTTTATTATTGCTATTATAAAGCATTCCTTCATCCATGTGTCAAAGGTAAATTTGAAGTCTCATAAGGTGAACTTATGATTTCAGTCATATCACACTTCTTGCAGCCTTGGTGAAACTGCCGAGGACAGCCTTTTTTACTCATTTCACATGGATGGATTCTGGGGAGGGCAAGGAAAGAAAATGTATCTTTTTCTTTTGTGCAAGAAAATTAAGCAACAGACACCAGTGATATCCATGGGGAAGGGGAAACGGAAGGGGAATGATGCACTATACAAGCCATTTAACAAGTCTGGTGTAAGGATAATGGTTCAGTGTCTGACTGGAGATCAGTGAGAAGTGATGTCCCTTAGGGGTCAGTAGTGGGATTGGTGCTCTTTAGTATCTTCATCAATGACACTGACAGTGGGGTCAAGTGCACCCTCAGCAAGTTTGCAAATGACACCAAGCTGTGTGGTGCAGTCAACATGCCCAAGGGACAGGATGCCATCCACAGCAACCTAGACAGGTTCCAGCAGTAGGCCCAGGTGAACCTGACGAGGTTCAATAAATCCAAGTGCAAAATCTTGCACTGGCACATAGCAACCCCTGCTCTCAGTACAAACTGGGGGATGTAAGGAGGGAGCATAGCCCTACAAAAAAGGAATTGAGGGTACTGGTGGATGGTAAGCTGGACATAAGCCAGCAGTGTGCCTTCACAGTCCAGAAGGCAAACCATATCCTGGGCTGCATTAAAAGAAGCGTGGTCAGCAGGCTGCGGGAGGTGATCCTGACCTCTCCTCTGCGCTGCTGTGGTGTCACCTGGAGCACTGCATCCAGATGTGGAGTCCTCAATATAAGAGAGATATGGACCTGTTGCAACGAGTCAAGAGAAGGGCCACAAAAATGATGCAAGAGAAACAGTTTCAAACTAAAAGAAGGGAGATTTAGATTGGATATAAGGAAGAGGTTTTTTATGATGACTGTAAAGAAGCGCTGGATCAGGTTGCCCAGAGAGGAACTGGAATTTCCGTCCTTGGAGACATTCAGGGTCAGGTTGGATGGGGCTCTGAGCACCCTGATCTAGCTGTTGATGTCCCTGTTTCCTGCAGGGAAGTTGGACTAGATAGCCTATACGTGTCTTTTTCCACCTCAGAAGATTCTATGATTCTATGATCACTTGTATTAACCTGGGTCTTAGTAGTGTCATGTGATCACAAATAGTATAACAAAGCTTATCAAATTCTATTACACAACTGACAACAGTGGAGCATATGTAAGAAGGCATATATTAATTTCTGTTCTTCCTGTCACTTTGGTACCAGAGAAGAGGCATGGAGCAGAAGCCTCTTTGGCTGCCATCCTCCTTAATTAGCTTCCCTCCTGGAGTTGGTGCAGGTGTGGGACATAAACTCATCCAGCAGAAAAGCCCATTGCAGCTATGTCCTCATTGAGCAAGGGCACAGAACCAACAAAATGTGAAACGGGGGTCACCATCTGGTGCCCACTCTGCTCCCAGAGCAGCCTGGCTCTATATTAGGTTCTTCAAGGCCAAATTTTTTGCATGACACTCTAGCCCCTAGAAAAAAGAATTTTTTTGCAGAGGCTAACAACATTGTTCCTACAACACTAAAACTGATTTAAAACATGCAAAACAGCTATCAGAGAGAAAAAAGTATTATGAGGGGATTTTTATTCTCTGGCATAGAACAAAGGAGCCGCAGCAATTTATTTTCTAATGACTGTTACAAAGGTTCACCTTACTGCTGAACTCCTCTAAGCTGCATAGATCAACTGTTCTTGCTCCAAATACATATTGGAATTATTGTAAGCCTGTTTTTCATGTATGAGGTGTTTACTCAGACACAGTTAAAAGCAGATAGGCGGGTTTTGGCTCCATTCAAAACAAAAATATTATGAACTAATCGTCTGCATTTCAATATTTTTTTTTTTCCTCCAGAAAGTGTTTGCTCTAAGGAGCAGCATTAAAGAGGCGATTTTTAAAAGGTTCTGCTTCAAGGATAATTAACTCAATCTTCTTTTCCAAAAATTACCGTGATTTTTTTTTCACGTGTTTGTTTATTTCTATTATCTCAAAGAATACGATGCCTCCCAGTTTTATGCATTATATTAGTCTATGGAATAATATTATGTCACAATATAGTCATCATTTGGAAAAAAAAAAAAAAAAGCTACTACATTTTTTTCAGTACCATTCTGGGTAAAATTTCTGAATTTCTTCTTATTTCATTGTCAGAGCATTTTTTATATCCAAATGCATGTTGAAGACTGAAACTGCCAACTTAACTTCCTTCTTTCCCAAGTCAAACATTCAAATGAATTCATCTTTAAATTAGCAAATTTGGAAGCAGTCTTCCTGGGTATACACACAGGGGCACTTTTGGTGGGTGCTGAAATTATTTCTTAATTGTACTACCTAGAGATTCTGATGTGAATGGTACTATGCAGTCAAAAGTCCAGAGCACAGAGAGCTAAAGCCTGAGGGATATGGCCACATAAAAATAAAGGAGGCACAATTATAGCCTGCATTGAGTTTTTGGCCTAGCTATTGTACTTACAAGTAGCAATGAGGATACCATGACATAGTTTCTAGCAACCCAACAGCAAGTTGTTGCTACAAGTGAAGAATTCTGCATTTTAGAAAAACTCGGGTTCCTGGCTAGGAAAATCACAGGCCTGGGGGAATGAAGAATGACAACAGGCCAAAGACTTCTTCTTTTCCCTATGATCTCAAGATCCACTCCAGCCATGCTGACTGATGTCCATGGATTTAATTTATGTTTCTTATGCAATCTGATATAATATGCCCGAGCCCACATTTTCCTCCTGTAACTGGAGGTTCTTGCCATCTTGGTTATGAAAGGATGTGCCATAATCCCACATACTGCATCTTTGCTTCAAAGCCCTACCCAGAGAGACAAAAAGTGCAAGGTAGAAGCTTTATTAAACTTTTTTTTTACAGAGAAATCTAAAGCACCACAACCACATCTACAACACATCACAGATGGTCTCAGAAACAGCAGGAAGCATGGGCAGGAGGATGGGCAAAGTGCAGGGAGACAACTAGCCTGCCCGTAGTTTTAGCTAGATTGTTCCAAAACTGAATTGAAGGAGTTTTTGCAAACAAGCAATGCAGATGGATGACAAATTTGGCCTCAAACCCTACTCCAAGATTGACACTTACACAGACTCACAGTGAATACAAATCCTCAGTCAAAAGACCAGTCCAAGCACAAAACTCTAAGTAAAAAAGGGTGATATGAGCCTCTGTACAATCGCCAGACTTATGAATAGAGAAAATGTGTTTATTTTATTTTCCTGGTGAAACAAACAAAAGAGAATCCCTTTCCCTCCCAAACTCTATCTTCAGCTATATCTTTCATTTCCTTATCAAATCTGTTTTCATATATACTAGTGCTTTAGTTCTTTCTTTATAGAATCTAATTATACGTAGATCACTCTAAAAGTAATACCTCCAATTTATTTCCATACAACTAAAATAAACCAAACTACAACATATACAAAGAGAGCAATAATAAAAATAACACTATTTGACAAAGCAAATTCTCATCTACAAAGTACCATTTTTCAACGCAGTCACCACTATTATCTATGCATTTTTGCCAGCAACGAATAAGAGCCTGCATGCCACTTGTAAAAATCTGCACCAGCAGAGGTGACCCACTCTTCCAGAGGCACTTCTGATGGTGTCATTGCTAGGAAAATGCCAGAAACACTGTCCTTTTTTCACTGGCCCAAACAAACAGAAGCCACAAATCTAGATTACCTGATGAATGTGATAGGACAATCCATCCAAGATTAGCAATGTGCTTCATGGTCTTCAAACTGGTTTGGGGGGTGGCATTATCATTCTGCAAGAGAAATGTTTTCTTCCCTGTACTGACTTTGGAAGTTCAAGCCTTCAGCTTAGTCAGTGTCACAATACAGTTACCAGAATTGATGTCTGGGTTGACAGAATTGTCTGTCTGGGTTCCAGGAAATCCAGAAGGATCCCTGCTTTCCTATCCTAAGAAAGTGCACATCACTCTGCCCACTCAGGGCTGCATCTTGAATTATATAAGGAACTGTGGCCAAAGAACTACAGTAAGGCAAAATATGAAGGGAGCAGTTAAAGAGAATTATTACAGTCCTATGGCACTGTGATAGCCGTGATGTCAGGAACACACATCAGAAACAGGGCAATATCCTAGAATTAGAGACACTGTGTGCTAGCAGCAGTGAACCTGCCTTCAAGTTTGGCTAGTGAACAGACTACAGAGATTTCAGGTCTGCTGGTAATATTCACACAAGATGATAAGTATGAAAGGAGGAATTGTTTTTATTTTATATTAAAAAAAAAAAAAAGATTTCATTTAAACTGTCTATGCAAAATTTTCTTATTTATTCTGTTTAAATCTTTAAGCATTTGGAGGTTTTAACTAAAAAGAAAATAGAAAAGCAAAAAGTAAAAAAGAAAACCCAATACTTTCCTAGAAAGGCTGAGGTTTTCTGGGATTGTCTTTACCTGACTGAAATTTTGTCACCGTCTTCATTTGTTTGTATGTTACCAGTTCAACACCACTCATTTCAAGTTGTTAAATTACACAGCTCTTGTTATTTACGTTGTAAATGCCCTGAATCAAAGCCTGTGTCAATGGGGGCTTGAAAATATTCCTGGCATGCACATTATATTGAGAGGTTCCTGGCTGCTCCTTTAACATGTATGTCCATCATTATTTGTTCAGCTTCTTCTGGGATCAGAGTTTATTAAACAACGGAACAAAAAAGCAGTCAAAACAAAACAAGAAAATCACAGACCAAGGCCACATTTCCTTACAACTCTACTTTCTTCTGTGTCACTCAGAGTTTCTTAGAGATACTACAGAAGTTTCTTAAGATACTGGTGCATCAGTGGTAATCTGTGAGTCCCTTGGACTCAACAACAGTCCTGCTCTTGTGATGACTGCAATACTAGAATATAGTTGAACTGTGAATTCCTCTGGGGTGTGACACTGGTAATTTTATTTTTGCTTTTGCTTTAATCTGAGTTCTTAACTATACAGCTCTAAAAAGGCAGATCTGAATGATGCAAAGTTTAAAACCAAGGAGACAGGGGAGGTTTAGGTTAGATATTAGGAGGAAGTTTTTCACACAGAGGGTGGTGACACACTGGAACAGGTTGCCCAAGGAGGTTGTGGATGCCCCATCCCTGGAGGCATTCAGGGCCAGGCTGGATGTGGCTCTGGGCAGCCTGGTCTGGTGGTTGGTGACCCTGCACATAGCAGGGGGTGGAAACTAGATGATCATTGTGGTCCTTTTCAACCCAGGCTATTCTATGATTTTATGAAATGGTGCACCTAAATGTTTTGTTTTATTTTGTTTTGTTTTCTAATCCAAACTTAGACATATCCGTATGTAGCATTAATTTTTGCTTGTTGGTATATTGGCTTTCCAGCAGTCTGTTGGGGTAGTTCTGTAGACTGATGATTTGTTGCAGTTAAATATCTCCTTTAATTTACTACTGTGCCATTTAGGAGAAATCGCAGAAAATTAACCTCCTCCTAAAACTGAAGTCATTTATCTCTTACAGATTTAGGACCCAATCAGCAAAATGTAGACACACTGTTCCACTTTATTGCCACAAAAAAAGACTCAACTTGAATTTTTAGTGGGAACTTGAAACCTCAGAAGTGACATAGAAATTTTGCTATATTTGATCAAAGAGCAAATCATATTGTCTGGCAGTTTGTTAGGCCATCGGAGAATACTGCATATATGAAACTATGATGACAAACAGTTGACTCTACATGCAAAATATTAGCTGAATTCATATCCACAACGAAAATAGAAGGCAAGATTCCACCAATAAGAGGGTGAGAAAGCTGAGTGAGGGGCACAGGGCAGAAGATTAAAATTAATCCAGGTCTTCTGTCTTCTAATAATCTCCTATCGTTCTTTTCCTATCTCAAAAGTGTTTAATCAGTTCTTAATGGAAATACTAAAAAAAAAAAAAAAAAAAGTTACAACCAGCTTTTGCTTTTTTTTTTTTTTTTTTTTTTTCTTGGAATGTTTCTTGCCATCATTAATTTTAGTTATAAAAAAATGCAATTTTCTATCAATTTAGATAGGACAAACGATGTAAATATGCATTTTTCATATGGCATTTCACTGAATACTGAGATTTAATAATGTATTTAAGTTTAACTTCCTATTTTATATTTTTGATTATTTTCATACTTCTGAAACACAGGCTTTTCAGGGTCAAGATATGCTACTGAGAATGAAGCAATACTGCTCTTTTCAGTGGTTTTGTGTTAATATATTCATTTCACTTTAATCTTGTCCTTGTATTGCCAGAATCGACCATTTTAAGTAAGTTTAAAAATCTTAAAGTAGTTGTGTATATTTAAGGATATTTTAATGTTAGGAAGTAATTATGATCTGCCTATGAGGAAGCTTCCCTGCCATTTCACTTATTTTAAACCACTCCCTACTATTGCTGGATGGTGTTCATCTGCATTTTATGTGCTGCCAGCTTGTAAGCATCACTGCTCCACAGGATTATATTGACTTACTCCTCAGGATCTGATTCATATTTCTATCTCTGTGGCACGACTTAGGCTAAATTATACCCTATAAATCTGTTCTAGTTGGTATTTTCTGCCTCTCAAGCTTCCAACAGGAAAGCTTGCATTCAGGTTTCACAGCCGGACAACAAAGGACTTCCCTTGGGTACTATGCCACTCTTTTAAAAACTAAAGCACATGGACTACAGAGGCCCAGCATTTAAACAGCAACATTCACTGCCCTGGCTGAAGGAAAAAAGGTAAGCTCCAGCAGTAATCTTACACTGTAAATCTGCTAGAGAAACAACATGCTGGTAAAAGTACACATGAAACAAGACTGTCAGCACTAGGACACTCGTTTCTTCCAGCCCCACTGGCATTATCAATAGTGTTAAGCACAACATTCATAGGAGCCCTTTGTGCTCGGAGGGAAAGTGCAGCGCTCCTCACAGCCGCCCCACAAGCTCAGCCCAAGCAGCGGGGCCAGCTCTGCCACCCTAAAAATGCAGACATGCACATATATATGTCTATAGATGAATATAACCCACGGTGCCCCGTGGAGGATCTCCAGTGGGATGGCAGGTGGTGGCCCCCACTGACAGATTTTTCGGCACGATGCAGACGGGTTGGCCGGCTGCCTGGCAATCCACTAGGACTGACACATTTTGGGCAGAGCAGCGGTACGGAGGGAGCCATGTGGCCGATGTTAGTAAACATTATCCGGCACAGTCTGGCGTGCCACCGCCGGCAGCGGGAGGCTGCGCGGCTGGCGGGGCGCAGGGCCCGGCCGGGGCCGCCGAGCTGCCCAGGGCCGCCCGCCAAGACCCGTCCGCCAGCAGCTGCTCCCGTCGTCATGGCAACGGCGGCCGAACAATGGGCCGCAAATCCAGCGGGCGGCCTACATGGAGAGAACGATGGAGAGAGAGGGCCCGCTTCAGGGAGAGGGCCCAACACCCGGATCCCCCAGATAAAGAATATTCCGAAAATAAAATAAAATAAAGTAAAATAAAATAAAATAAAATAAATAATAAAAAAAAGGCAAAGCAGTGCCAGGCTGTATTATTCTCCCCCGGCGCCTCTTCAGAAACACCTCTCCTTCCCACCTGGGTGTTCAGACATGCAGGGTCTCCATCTTCCACCTTGGTTGTGCCTCTCAGAGCAGCAGGTGTAGGAGTAAAGGCTGGATTGCACAGTATTAAAAGAACAGGGGCTCCATTTCCAGGGAAATTCGCTGGGCTCTGAGGGAGTTTTCTCTCTTGTGAATTTTAGACTTGGCTGGAAGAGTTTGGACTTTGGTATTTGTCCCTACATTCGCAGAGGCAGAGGGGTTTCTGGACACAGCTGCCCACGTGGAGACAGCACTTTCAGTTTTTTTGCTCAAACCTAAAGCTTTCGGCTTAATTCTCTCAAAAGTAACTGTTCTTCTTACTGGAAGAAAATAATATATACACAAAAACACACATATGTACATATACTTTTTTTTTTTTTTTTTTTTTTTTTTTTAAGAAAGGAAAAAAAAACATAGGAGAATTACATTTAATACTCCTCATGTCCCTCTTGATAAGTAACTGGGCAGTCTTGACCTTCCCGCTCAAAAACAGGATTGTACTTGTGATAAGACAAGAGGGGAACTAAAAGAGGGGAAATTCAGATTGGATATAAGGAAAAAGCTTTTTACAGTAAGGGTGGTGAGGCACGGAACAGGCTGCCCAGGGAGGCGGTGAATGCCCTAACCCTGGAGGTGCTCCAGATAAGGCTGGACAGGGGTTCCTTCCAACTCAAAAAATAGTTCTTTGGGTATATGAAACATGGGAAAAGCAAAAGCAGGCTCCCTCATGCACTTGCAGCATGAAGAATTTCTCCCACTTGCAAGACCTCTGTAGTTGTGTGCAAAAAAGGAAATCTTTATAAGAGTGGACACTGTCATAAACTTGGAAAAAATACAGCAGCAGCCTCTGTGCATGAATAAAAATACCATCCCCTCCTAGTAAGTCTAATGATCATAGAATCACAAGGTTGGAAAAGACCTACAAGATCATGTAGTCCAACCATCCTCCTATTACCACTACTACCTGCTAAGCTACTAAACTTTCCAGTCTCATAGCACATCATCCAGATGCCTCTTGAACACTGTCAGGGACAGTGACTCCACCACATCTCTGGGCAGGCCATTCTAATGCCTGACCAGCCTTTGAGAGAAAAAGTTTTTCCTTTTATCTAATCTAAATCTCCCCTGGCACAACTTGTGGCCATTTCCTCAGGTCCTGTTTGTTGCCTGAGAGAAGAGGCCGACCCCCTCCTCATCACAACCTCCCCTCAGGAAGCTGTGGAGTGCAATGAGGTCTCTCAATTTAGTGATTTTTTTTTTCCTGCCAGCCACAGTGTCTCACAGAAGCTGTTCCTTCACATACATCAGAAGCTTCTCCTTCACCAGTGTTGTTGCACCCAGACAGCAAACCCTACTCATTGTTTGGACAGCAAGTCCAGATTTTGGGTGATGTTTATAGAGATAAGCACTTCTTCAGATTATGTTCAAGTCTCATGTCCCCTATCAAATACAAAATCTTCAGAAAGAAGATTTTCTTACATGACTGCCCTTTCTCCATATCAAATCAAGTCTTTTGGGATTGATGGATCTTGTACAAGTCTCCTATGGAACCTCATACAGCTTTTAGGAGCAACTGGTTCTTATTATGCAACCAAGAAATATTCATGCTTTCTGCAGAATCTCTTGAGAATCTGTTATCCAGCAGAAATCTGTATCCGCATACAATTCTGTTGACTTACCAAGTATCACTGAAGGAATTGTGAAAGCCAAATGGTGTTAGACAAATGTCCTTGAGTGATAAGAAAGGATAGTGTGGAAGTGTCATCTTTTTCTAACAGGTGTATGTGTTCAAGATGACAAGACCCTAACCCATGGCGTAGGAGGACGTAATTAAGAAAAATCTCCTAAATGCCAGGTATGTCATCGCTATGGGTAATATGTCATATGCAGTCCTACAAAAGTCCAAATGAGAGCTAGAGCTTTTGAATTTGATATTGGTACGTGCAATTAATATTTATTATGAATATGATTTATAAAATGTAGTAATGCTCTTAGGAATGTTCTGAACTGAAGAAAGTTCATGGTGTGCAGAAAGAGTGTCCTAATTATAGGATACTGTACATACATCACCACAGGGAAACTTTCAGTCAGCAAGAAATCCATTGACTACATATATATTTTGCTTCTGAGACTCAGATCTGGAAAGCAGGGAGGAAAGAAGGTGAGATGTTGCAGCCTTGTCTGGCCACATTCCTGTTGCATAAAAGGATCAAAAAGAATGAGGAAGAGAGTTCTGGATTAAAAAAGAAGAGAGGCACAGCTGGAGGCTGGATTTCTTACCTGGCTCTGTGTGTCAGCTAAGACCTATATATGTCCAAATGCCAGGACACCAGGAGAAATCCTTTGGCCTTGGGAAAACTCTTCTTGGCACCACGCATGAATGTGAGCTGCAATTAATTAAGTTGCTTGGTACAAAAACAAAAGCTGTGTTAGAAGACATCTAAAATTGAGTGGGTCTAATTGCTATAAAAGTATAAAAGACTGAAATTGAAAGACCCTTTGTTCATTCAGGCATGAAAAATTATTAGTTATATTTATTACAGTAATTTCAATGGGCTGTCTCTGGACCTAGTCAAAATGGTGTGGTGTGGTACATTATATACAACTATGCCTAGATATTTACATTCTTAAAACTAAGTCCCCCAACTTCCAGCACATGGTGGCCACATACAAACTGCTTATTGGGGATGCTCCCTGACCCTTCCTAGCCCATAGCTGTGCCTGAACATGGCTGGGGAAACACTGGTTGAGGCAAAGCCCTGCCAGGAGGTGTAATGGTGATGTAACAGTGGGGACAGTCAACAGCTAACACTCTGTGTCTTAGGCCTCCTTCACTTACTAGCTCATAGATAAACTGACAGATCCAAATGCTAAATCAATAGGTTTCAGTGGGAACTGGGACAGTTCCTTTCTCTGTATAATTTTTCCAGTTACATTCTGAATTTACGCAGCTGTAGTTGCTTATAGTATGATCACAACATTACAAAGCAAAAGAAGAAAGAAATATGATTAAGAAGTTCAAAACAAACAGAATCTTGCATTGTGGAAAATGTGTAAAGCAGACCTTTCTGTTGAGGCCAAATCCTGTATCTAAGCAGCAAGACTTCTGTGTCTATGGCAGAGAGTCTGCTTGTAAACTGACAACTTTAGTGCAGAAAATCAAAGATGAGCCATTCTCTGGGGACGATGTTGAATAGGCACTCCATTAATAACAGTTTCTTAGTTTCATTGTAAGAAAATTGGGGGTGAAAGACAGCAAGACCTGAGGAGATAAAGTTAGGACGCAAGATAGGGAACCAACAGCTTCTACTTTGAAGCCACAAGACCATATCCTTCAATAGTTCTGCATACTTCACTCGATTCTTCTGCCTTAGCTCCCTATCTCGGGAACAGAGCAGAAAGCTTTGTGGAATATTTAGCATTCTGAAATACCAAGGAATTCTAAAGGTGAAAGAGTATCCATAACTCTGCTGCAAGCAGTGGAGCATCATGGATTAACCGAAGGTCTAAAGACTTAAAAATACTGTTTTGTTTGATGATGGGAATGCACATGTAAAAAAAAACATTTTGTGAACTCTGCACTGCATTGCGTATTTAGGTGAAGAAAAATAGTAAAAACTGTCCTCCCCACAGGAACAACTCACTATGGTTTAGGATTTGATTCAGATTTGAATAAAGTCAAAGTAGATTCCTGCTATTTCACTGGCTCTTAATATTCACAGTTCGCAGGTAATTGATATGATTTTGGGTATTGTCCAATATTTGTTCCTTCTCTTACAATTTTTCTTGTCATTTTCTCTGGCTTACTTGTCAGTATATTTAATGCTCCTAGCAACAAAGTACAATAAAAATGAGAATATATTTAATTGGCTCTAGTTAGAATAGAAAAACAGATGGGTTATGTTTCATCATGGTTGAAAAATTAACACAGAATATCTAATAACTAGTGTTGTTCTTCTTTTACTATTTATACCAGAAATAGGCATTAAATCAATATTTTTGATGAAGCTAGCCTCACAGAGTCTGATATAGCTCTATGAGATAAGTCTCACTGCGTAAGTCCTGGGTTGGAAGCCCTACAGTGAGGAAAGTGAATCCAGAGTTTTTCAGGGTTCCACTGGTACTGTAAACACTGCAATATCATTATTTACTTCATTAAGTTAAGCAATTTGGAAATACATTTCCATCTTTTGTTTCCAGACTTAGTTTCATTTTACTTTCTTCCTCTACAGAATTATGTCCAATAAAACGTGAGGATAAAATTGAAGTCTTACCCACAAGTTACTGCGTTACATTTGTGTGAACAGTGCAGACACTGGGCATTAGACAAATTACTAATACAACAGTGCAGCGGTTCTTTCTGTGGCATAGATTTCTCTGGGAATGTTATTTTACTGTATTGCATTTAGTGGTTGTTTGTTTAAGGGGGAAGAATAGACACTGGACTTCACTGATTCAGTAAGCATTCTGGCCTCGGTCCAGCAAATCATTTAAGCATGTGCTTAACTGTAATGAAATAAATTTTTTAGCTCATAGTACTGCTTATGTATTGAACATACAGTAAGGGCTGAAACAGGACAAAATGATGAAGAAAAAAAAAAAAAAGCCAAAGCATTTTTATACATACATTTTTTAATACCTTGATATTGTTAAAAGGGGCATTTTTTACCACCTATACTACACAGTTCCCTTTTACCCTCCCCAAAAAGGCAACTAACTTTTCTTTATACAACAATCTGACAGTTAAATCCTGTGTTACTGCCAGTCTGGCCCTTTTAAAAAAATATCCTACTAAGTTAAGTGGAAGCTTTGCCTGAGCAAGGTATGCAGAAATGAGTCACAGGGAGTATATGGAATTTTCTCAGGACTTAGGGCTGTGCCTGTTGTAGCCAAAGGCGAAATCTCTGGTGGAGCTCAGAAGTGCTTCTCTGAATACATTCGTTTTCCATACCAATCTCTGTATTAGTGAGAAACATAAAACCAACATGAAAGTCATGCTGAAACATACCACAAAGAAAGGTGTGTTCTTAAATTGGGTTACCTAACCCAGGTTAGATAATTTAAGCTGCAGTCGTACAGCAATTTCAGTTGCCTGCCAGCTAGGGTAGAACCACGTCAGACAACAGTTAGATGAGCATCAGCTATTGCTGAGCTGCAGCCCCAGCTTCAGGCAGCAAGTGAGACAGGTGAGGTTCCCTGGGTCAGTTAAGACGGAATACAATGCACAAATCCCATTTAAAGCTCCAATTGCTTTCACCTGTCCATGTAAAGACATTGCTGTTGGATTTTTATGAGTTTTTGCAATGTAGACAGACTGGTGAACATTTTTAGAGACATAGAAACTTAATAGAGTTGACTTCTGTAGTAGAGGGAAGACAGTTCCTTCCTCAGAAGGCTTGCAATCCTTACGCTATCATTCCCTGTAAAGACCCCCAAGATTCTAGCTTACAAAAAAAAAAAAAAAAAAAGAAAAGAAAAGTGAAAAGCTTTTTTTTTTTATTTATTTTTTATTTTTTATTTTTTTTTTCAACATCACCGTTCAAAATGACTAGATTTAATTCATTAGCGAAATAGTACATATATTTTGCTCAGTAATAGTTGTTTGAATTACAAGTGTACAGAATTCAGGACAAAGCTGATGTGGCTGTACTGACCTGCTCAAAATCTGATGCTACAAGTTCTGATGAAGTATAACAGTTATCTAAAACATACAAATCCTTCTGCTGTTCCATGTTTCTTGCCATCTCCAGTAACTGCTTTCAAAAAATATTTTTAAATGGTTATTGGTTTGCACATCACAAAGAAGTGGGGAAAAAATCATGCTTTGGATTAAAAAATGCTGCCCCATGGAAGTTTTTTTGTTCGTTTTGAGTGATAAGAGGTGGGTACAGATTTGATTCTCTTGTGTTTAAGTTCCATTTCTGAATGCTGACTTCAGCACCAGATTTCTCTGGTGTCTCTGGCAACAGAGGGAAAGGGGAAAGGATTATAAGAAATGGATATTATACATGATCATATAAAATTATCCAATACAAAATTATCCAAGGAGTTTGTGCCTATCTAGGATGCAGTATAGAAGAAAATTGTCATTGTAAATCCAAAGACACTCCTCCATGACCCCTTGTACAGTATGTCTGCCCTTGAGGCTTACAAGAACACCCACAACTATGAGAAAGGATTTATCCTGACACTGGAGGACTGTAGTTTTACAAAACAGAAAACACATTATAAATGCATTAATCAAAGCTGGAAAACAAAACAAATCATTTTACTTACAGTCAACAAAACCTTCAAGATGACTTGTACTTATTTGCTCTTCGACTTATTCCAAGCATCCATACTTGGATCTCCACCTTACCTCTTTGTATATGGCTTCAGGTTTGACTCAGCATAAGGATAAAGTGTGGCAATGTTGTAGGTATGTTGTAGGTATGTGTAGGATGATGTATATATTGGATTTTGGCTTGTTTTGTAAGAGCTGTAGAATTTCCTGTCTGATTGTTGGTTGACTTTTATCTTCTCATCTATAATTACAACTATTATATTTCAGAAGACTAGAAATAAATGAAATTCTATGCTAACCTGAAACTTAAGAGCAGAAGATGAAGAATAGGACAGAGAATCTGTTTTGTTTTGTTCAAAGATAGATAAAAAACAAAATGAAATGTTTGGGGCCTGAGAAAGGCATCTATTGACTCATTTGTTCCAGATCTTCTCCCTTGGATAAGCTCTAAAATATCCTAGCACTAACCTAGAAGTTGGCAATTTTTCTGTCTTTCCTTTGCTCCCTTGCAGTTTCTTTTGGGTCAGAGAGCTGTACACCAATCCCTCTGGTCCATTGTGGCTCAGGAAATTACAAATATTTTCAGCTGTGTCAGGTTCTACATATGCAAGTTAGGAGGTTCAAAGGGAAGCTTAATTGACACTAATCCTCGTCTTGACTTTTGCTCACCTCCTCCTCTTTTCCCACTAAGCCTTCCCACCTTCCCACCTCAAAGCCACAGAAGCTTTACGATTTTTCTTATAAAAATATATATATTTAACCCTTTGGCAATCTCTTAATGCCCTTTTATTAAATCCCTTAACTCCTTTTATTAAGTCCAGGGTAATTAAAATGATTATAAACCTCTCTTGAGAGATTATACCCTTTAATCATAGTGCATAATTGCTGAGATGTAGGCAACATTTGTGGTATATCAAATATAAAAATACTTTGTGCAAAGATGTTTAATAACAATTTTTAAAACTAAGATCTTGATTAAGGAGGTTTAGGGCATTAAAAATTGTATCTACATGCGGTCACAACAAAACATTGAAGGACTTCCAGTACTTTTCCACATGTACAATGGCACAGTTGTAATCGGGTTTCTCAATTTTTTTAAAACTCTGGCTCCTCAGATGGCATAATCTGTCCTAAAGCTATTGACTCCCGAGCTGTTACACTATTCTGTTTTCTGGGCAACCAGAACAAATACACAAGTAAAATCCCTTCCTGAGTCATTACTCCCCAGTCAACAGAAGAAAAATCAAGGTATTTTCTTCTAAAGTAAGTTTAGATTTCCTGGCTTGGACTCCCAAAGTGTGCATGCATCCAATCTGCAGCTTAGTAAGGTGGTCAGCTCAATACATCCTTTTGAAAATACACATGGATGGATGTTGTTGCAATATGGTTGTTCACGAAGTTTAGGAACCTCTTTTCTAATGTAAAATATTAATATGCACTGAATTTATTCCCTTGTCTGGGTTTAGGGTTTAACTCAGACAATATTAGCTAAAATTTTTCACAAAGGTAGGCTTCCTTATCACATGCATAGGACATTAAATAGGACCAAAGAAGTGCTAAATCAGTCCTTGGCAGCTGTTAATCTTTTCTCTAACTACTAGTGGTGGTTTAATCCCTGTGTCCCCTCTGCTTCTGTTAAAGTATGTCCTGAATTTCAGTTCATATTTCCAGAACCAATCTCTTAGAAGTTCATACATTGAGAGTTGAGAGAAACACGAGTGCTAACACTTATATTATGGGCACTCTTGAAGTTGTAGGCACTTAGAAAGCAGTAGAATGACACGGATCAATCAAAAGCGTTTATTTACTCTGATGCTTGCTACTAGACTGAATCCTGAAGATTCAAAATTAGAGTTCTGGTAAGAAAAATACTAGACAGCCAAGATTTATTTGTTTTATTTTAGTTTTTTGTTTTTATTGATTAACAGAGAGGAAAAAATGAAATTTGATAGGACAGACGGCTTACTCTTGATCGCTTCTAGTTGCTGTTTATTTTCACTGATGTTTACATAACTGAAGCATTGAAGCACTGCATATTGTCAACACCAAAAGCAGGATAGAAAAATGTAATGTTCTATATTGAAGCAGTTTATGAGTAAATCAACTGCTTCTGGGTTAATATTTAATGCATATCCTTCTATTACTCCAGAAGAACAAAATCCAGTCTTTGAAAGCCTTCTATTGCTGAAAAAAAAAAAAGAAACTGTATTAATTTTTATGCATATTTTTAATGCCTGTTCAGTTCTTCTAACTGCATGCTTTCATTATAATAAGTTGGCCTTTCAAAAACAAATGCCAGTAAGAAATAAGGGACTTAAAAGAGAGAAAGAGTGTAAAATACACTGCACTGTAACTTTGTAGGCATTGTAGGCATATCTACAGTTTTCCTTTATAAATTGTGACATGTCTTGGGTTCATACTTAATAACCCCTCAACTGAGCAAGTGTTCAGCAGCTCACAGAATAGGACCCTATGTTTTAGACTTAAATAACAAAATTACATTAAGATGTAGATAGATTTCACATATTAGCAAAGGTGAAATAGATTGCCAATCAAAAAATGACTACTGCAGTAAGATTGTGGAAACAGTTGAATAGAAACACTGGAATTGTTAGAGCCATGATATAATATATAACAGATCTAGCTGCAAAAGTTAATAGTGATTTTTCTAAATGTACATCTGGTGTCTTTCTTTTCTTTACATTGAAAAGAATGTGAGTTGTACTACCATTCCACTTAATTTATAATTTGTCAGTATATAAACATCTGAAATATATCAGCATGCTCTGTCACTAAACTTTGCAGGTTTTGAGGATAAAATAAAGTCTTCCCACCATGCAATATCATAACATAAGAGATATTTTAGGAAACTTTATCAGTAATGCAGAAAGTTATCTCGTGGTGATGAATACTGTCGTACATTGATGATAAGCAGAATATATGAAAGGAAAAAAGGAATACAAAGATACTAAAGTTACAGAGATGCTGTTGTAGATGACCAAAGCAAAAAGTATACGAATGCTGCAGAAAAGATGAACTAGCAGGGTTTAAGATAACTTGATTAGTTAAAAAAACCTTTAATACGCATAAGTGAAAGAAAATGGGTTTTAGACACGAGTAGTTGGACTCAAGGGACCTGAAATTAGGTGTTAATACCTGAAATTAATGCCTCTTACTTATTTCCACAAAAACTAGAAAAAGATTTAAGTTCTTAGGAGTTTAAAAGAAAGCAATTATGTAAGTGGTTTAAAAAGATTTTATAAGTATTCCTAGCTACCAGTCATTACCAAACTCTGTATATGATACTGTATAGCTCCCTCATCACTTACGTAATTAATTCCAAAACAGTACGTACTTATTCTGATGGTGTTTGGAAGCACAAAAGTGTAGCTGCCATTGAAATATTTCACTTAATTGCAACTAAAATTAATATGCCAATTAAACTAACTGTATACTTACAATCCTGCATCCATTCACTATTTTATTGTAATAAATACATTTATTAACCTGCAATCCAAATCATTAAATTTCATTTTCTAAGTAACATCAGATACAGGTCAAGTAACTGATGGTACCTAGCAGCAGTAACAAAGCTGTTAACATAGTTCCCATAACTGCCACTTTCACACTATAATCACTTTTTCTCCACACTCTAGAGGAATGTTTGAACCCATTCCAGTAAGAATCCAATGTAGATGCTCTACATCTGAATGTAGATGTCTTCTGGGAAGAACCCATGTGTTTCTCCTGTTGATATAAGAAGAATTAGGAAGGTAAGAAGCTAGGTGCTTGAGAGAGTGCCATGCTTGTAATGCCTGTGGATTGAAAAGTAACTAAGAAGAAGTCAAAACCATGATTTATGCTACCTCTAGCATAAGACTGGACCATATTTAGCTCTTAGACACTGTTCTTTTGAACAACAGGACAGCTGTCATTATTGAGCAATTATTAATATAACAGTTCACAAGAATACACTCTAACCTGATTCAGACAAATAACAGAATGCAGTTAATTTCCCTAAATGCATGAAGTATAAAAGACAGAAAGCAGTAAATACTTAATGCAGACAGATGATATTGGGAAATTGGATTGAATAGAATGTGAAAAATAAATTACAAGTTTATTTTATCATAAAATGAAAATGTTTCCACTTACCTAAACAGTATCAGATGGAAGATCTATATCATGGGAAATACAGATCACAAATAGAGCAGCTGTAATAGCATACACAGAGCCTAACAATGATTATGCATATTAAATTTAATTCAACACTTCAGAGATTAGCAGTTAATAGGCCTAATTCATTTATGTCTGATGCACACTACACATCCATTCATTTCACCAGGACACTTAAAAATATTGGCCATTAATTGTACTTACTTTGTGGATGTGTTTGATTTTTCAATTTCTGTGTTGTTTAGGAGTGTCACACGGTGATTATACAGTGGGAAACAAAATACAGTTCTTTGCTTTTTCTTCAAAGGACCAATTGGCCAGTGTTCTTATTTAGTCAAAATATAGATTTTGTTTTATTTAGTAGGGTTTATAACTGACATAGGGAATTCCTTGGATGCACGCAACATATATGTTAGTCTATACCTAAAGCACACATAAAAGGGATCTTCCAAGTTCACAGATGAAGAGTAACTTGTTGCACACTATATTCGAGTCACTTGTTGCTAAAATACATGCTCATTGAAAGAAGAGGCACAAAGCTGGACGAGAATTACAGATTTGCAGATAGGGGAAATTCCCACCTCATGCATCCTAACAGCAAAATACCCATTTTGCTATGGCCACGCCTCCTTGGAGGCTCAGCACAAGCAGACGGGCAGCAAAAAACAGCTTGTAGTGGCAGAATGGAAAAGGTAGCCCAGCAGAAGAGAAAGATTGTCTGGGCTCAAGGGCTCTGAATTCAGGCAAGCTGCTGAGGCGATCTAGTGCTTTGTTCATTGGTACTCCAGCAAACACTGCTGTGCTGGTCCTACAATTAGCATGGCTATTGTTTTTGCAGTGAGCTTTCTGGAAGTTTTGTGTATCCCATGCTTCTACTGAAATCCCTGCTTATTTTACAGGGGTGAACCTCAAATCCTCTTTGAGTTTGATGGCTTTGGGCTTGTGAGAGAAAATTCCAGTTTCTAGTAGAAAGGTGAAGGGGAAAAAAAAGTGGAAGTAGAGACATGGAGAAGAAGGGAGCTCAGTTATAAATCATGAAGCATTTGCCAAGAGTGTGATAAATAGTATGGTACATTAAAAAGTAGTTAAATTCATTATACTAAACTTAAACCTTTAAATAAAATTAATCTGATTTAAAACAGTCACAAGTCAGGAAACTCAGGCTTAAGAACAGGATCCATTTAAAGTCATTTTATTCTAGCTTGGTTTATCAGCATATTTACCGGGAGCTAATGTAACTTCTGCAAATCTTACACATCATGAAAACTCAAGCAGTTCTGCCAAGAGTTGGTGATAAGTTGCTATAACAGCAGCTTGGGGTTTGAGAAATGCACTTTGTTTCACACTCATGGTAACAAGTGACCTGGTGGTAATGACATCATTAACACATTTCACCTTTTTATGCTCTCCCGCTGGTATTTTACTTACACTGGTTTATGGGGGAATCATTTCATTTTGGTGCTTGAAGTCCCTTGTACTTTTAGTGGTACTTTTAAGAAAATAAAGATAAAAGCGAGACGAGATTGTCCTCTGTGATATGTGATTTGGGAGGGATACATCTGATTCTATCAGCAGATTCAATCTTGTATGAAAAGTAACTTGGGAATTTTTATGGCTAATCAGATAAGATTGTGATTATTCTAATTCAGTTTTCCCTTCAGGAATAGGCAATACCCTCTTTTAATAACCAGTTATTAGGTACTTGTCAAGTTTTCTAACAGCTTCTCCACGTTTCTAGATTTTTATGCAAGGTATGTATACTGAAAACAGACAAAACAACAGACTGAATAGTTTCTCCATTCATTACATGACGTAGTCATTAATAATTTTTAATTCTAGCTATGCTTGGAGCAGGATCTTTTGTTCTGGTTGTTGCTATGTGTCAATGTACTTCTCTATGTACTCCTTCAAGTACTGAAAAAATTATTAAATCTACTGTTTCTCTGTTCTTTTCAAAAGCTATCTTTCTGACACCTTTTTTTTCTTATGAATCTAAAACCACTATCACCTATTTAACAATTGCAGTTTAATAACATCCTACACCTGAATTTGTTTACAAAAGCATTTACCATTAACAAATTGCTTCCTGCATCAACAATGTGAAAGCAAACCTATTAACCCCCAGAATTTGGGAGAGTGGGAGGAAGAAAAGATAAACTCACCCAACAGCAGAAAACATCACAGTACCCTGTAGTGGATGGGGCAGATCCTATCTCCATTGACAACAGTTGGACGCTTATCACTGAATTCAAAAGGATTGCACATTGAAAAAGGATTTCAAAATGGGAATTTGTGCTCGATTTCCAAACAAAGCTAAGTATTTGACACCTTTATTATACTCCAAGTGCTCCACTAACACAACAATACGGGGCAGAACTGGGTTCGTCCTCGAGAAAGGAGAAGTAATTGCTGTCTTCAGCTACCTAATGGAGGGTTGCAGAGGCGGAGTCAGACTCTTCTCTGAGGTTAAACACAAAAGACAGGAGGCAATGGACTTAAGTTACAGCAAAGAAAATTCCGAAGGAGCATCAGGAAAACTTGATTGTCGCGGCAGTCAAAAATTGGAAGTGTCGTCTGGCTGTTCAATCTCCATCCTTTTAAGACATTCAGAACTTGGCTGTTTGACCCTGAGCAACCTTTTTTCTCACGTAGTTTGTTCTTGCTTTGAGCGGAGGATGTGAACCAGATGTCCACCAAAAATGGAAAGAAATAAAGGTTGTTTGTGGAACTGTTGGAGCTCTCAAGTCTGATTTGGAGAAGATACATATTAAATGTACATATTCAGGTGAAATTTATAAAAGTCACGTAGGCCTTGCTGAATCCAAGCAGCACTACACCAATTTGTGCCAGTTGAAGATAAAGATTTGCTGCAATGAAACCTAGGATTAACTCTTTGTTTTTGGGACTGGGAGCCGAATACACAGGCTATGATACACCAAGTTACTGTAGGGCACGGACATATGGCACACGTTATTGTGGTGACTTTGCTCTTGTACTTGTCTTACTTCATGGCAAATGAGATGATCTGTAGCTCAGTCACCAAACCCTGTACATCATGATTAAATAAGAATCACATGTCCTAGATTAGCTTCTTTCAATTCATCCTTTGTTCACCAATCTATACCTTATTTTTCAAGTTTGGCATGGAGAAAGAGAACATCAGAAGCATCTGTACTGTCTAAAAAATAAAATAGGGCCTTAATCTCAAACAACTGCCAAAATATGCCTCGTGTTATCTCAGTCAACTCTTGCTTCCGTCATACAAAACACCACCACATCACTTGATGACCACCCACCAATTTCTTTCCAAACTATGTGCCATATGACACAGGCTTCACAGCTCTCCACACTTCATTTTCAGTAGGATTGTCAACTTTTAGTCACCTAGCAGAGTACTAAAAAAAGAGGACCTGTGGCTAGACAAGAAATAACATTAATTGAAGTCTGTTAGCCCCTCTCACACTTCACTATGTAGTCCATGTTCCAGAAGCCTTCACAAGACATTGAAGTCTCTCCATTAACTGATACGGCCGATCCCCTGCAAAGACTCTGACATCACAAGAGACATACCAATTGTGAAAGAACAGGAAAATTGTTCTTGCAATTACTTTTTTTTTTTACCAGAAATAGTAATGTTCTGAGTGGCTTTTTGTAAAACATCACCTATACCTTTAGAGTTCAAATCTCTACATATGGGACTACGTTTTTTATTTCATAAACATTGCAAAGTTAAAGACTTTATTTCAAGGAATTTCATTTAAAAGAAAAAATAGTAAATGGCACATCATGTAATTGCTATTTATTTTCATAAACATGAGGTATTTCAAAGTGCTATAAGACGCAGCACTAAATGTACACCGTTGGAAGAAATTAAACACAGAACTTTGCAGTTACCCAGTTCTATGCACCAAACATTAACAAATACATTAACTGGAAGAAACAGGCTAGGAAAAGGCATATATAGTAAATTTCTTTACAAAAGTTTCTTAGTTCAAAAAAGTGATAAAGTAATATCTACTCAAAACTTTCACAACTCATTTTCATACGAAAATATAAGTATCAAATTTAGTTATGTATCAGCGTCATACTAAAGTATACAGGCAATGTAAGAATTAGTACAGTACATAACAGAGATTAACAATATATTTGTATACAAAAACATGCTCCTCAAACATTGAGGTATTACAGTACTTAGGTATGAACTTCCAGTCTAATACTGGCAGCAAAAGCCACCTCTCATAACCCAAGACATGTACAAAAGGCAAGTGTGTAGATGGTATTTACAGAAAATTCCCAGAGGGGTACAAATGCCAACCCCCTAAAGTAACATCTGTTAGAACATAAGCACCATAAAAATTAGGAATGAATGTTTTTAACTCAACTAGATGTCATCAGCAGCTCCAAATGCTCACAACAATTAAAAAAAATTAAAAAAATCCACCATCTACAGTTCTTAAGAAGAAAAACAAAGGCAGTCCATTGTTGTTTGGTAGTCTTGCAATAAACTTCTTGCAAGAACATCCATTTGCTCCGTACCCGGATAATAAAGTTTGTCAATTACTTCAGGGACTGAATTGAAAGTAAAACCAACATTCTTAACGTCAAAAAACACAATTTTTTTTTTAAAGAATCAAAAATGTGCAAAGTGGCAATGACTGTCCTGGTCAGCCAAAAAAAAAAAAAAAAAAAAAGAAAAAAAAAGAGAGAAAGAGAAAGAAAAAAGTTTAGCAAGTCCGCTTGTACTCTATTTTCTTTAGCAACTGTTGTTGCCTGGCTTGCAATTTCTCCTTTTCTAGCAACAACTTCTGTTCCTCTGCCTGAAGGGAATGGACATATTCAGTGGCTTTTTTCAAAATCACAACTTTTGCAGCTTTCTCATTTTTAACAAGTTCTGGAACGTGGTCCCTTAACGTGAGGAAACTGGACCGTAGATCATTACGCCTCTGACGCTCCAAGATATTATGGTTACGTCGACGTTCACTATCCTCCGAATCAGAGTTTCGAGGACTTGAACTCTTAGACTTTGGTTGGATCATGGGTTTTACTGGACGGGGCACCTCGGCTTTTAACTTTTTCTGTGGTGGTGCATCTTCACTCTCCATATATGGAGAAGGAGCGGCATAATTATGCTGCTGGTGAATTGGTGCACAACGCTTTAAAATCAGTTCATTCTGCTGTGTCCTGACTGATGGAAAAGTGGTATTTTTAGGACGCACTGTAATAGTGAGGGTGGTAACAGCCTTGTTGGAGGAGGAGCGTCTTTTCTCCACTGTCACAACATCTATTTCTTCTTCATCATCCTCTTCTTCCTCGTCTTCATCATCTTTTGAAGAAAGAAAATGGAAAATGAAATTTATATTATTCTCTCAGAAAACAAACATTAATATTTATTGACAAAATATGACATTAGAAATACCAATATAATAGCTGATGGTAAAAAACAGGGTGTGCTCAATGTCCATAATCAAATATAGTTCTAGAGATGTATATAACATGCACTAAACGAAGGAAAAAAAACCCAAACAACAGAACAGATTTTTGCAACTTTGGGAACTTTTATGAGGTTTGTTTCTCACAGAATATTTTGAGTTTGAAGGGACCCATTAGGACTGTATCCAACTCCTTTTCTTTAACCACTTCTAATTTTAAATAAAAGTGGGGCTACCACCCAACTAATCCCAGTGGCGAAAAGTTTTCATACAAAATGCATTCATTTTTACTACACCTGCAGAGCTGGGGCACAAACTGCACACACAGAGCCACAACACAGCCCTGGGTTGGTGGAAAAGCAGACGGGAAACGAAACAATCGCTGGGTTTGTTCTAGTGCAGAAGGTGAAGCTGCTCCCGCCGGGGACCCTTTAAGCCGGCGCTTGGTGCAGTGCCAAGAAGACAGCTGTTGGAAGTGCTTCCTCACCCAAAGCTGTCAAACCAGACATTAAAGGGACAGCAGGCTCCGCGAGCCGAGACGGATCGCCAAGTTTATGGTGACGATCACACGGACCGCTCACTTACACACGCAGTTCTGCTACACTACCGAACCGGACAGGAGCTATCTGAGGGCATTTTAGGCTCTGCCAGTGTACAGACGAGGACCCTCTGCGGGCTGCCAGCCTCCCCACACCGTAAACATCCTCCACCGAACGTACATTCCCTTCGCTCCTGACCACACGCTCCCCACAACGGCCCCCGGAACGGCGCACACACAACCCCGGGACGGCAGGAGGACGTTGGGAAGCCCCAGGAGCCGCACAGCACCGCCCAACCACACCGTGCCCGTTGCTGTTGGCACACCGCCCCGCAGGGAACCCAGCCCCGTGGGGCGGCCGGCCCGGCCCCCGCCGCGCCCGTTGCAGCTGCTGCCGCCTGCCGGCCGGCCCGCACCCCGCACCGCCCGCCCCGTCGAGGCCCGCCGCGCTTACCCGAGTCGCTGAGCGTGTCGTCCCCGGAGCTGCTGCTGCTGGCCCGGCTGTCCCCGGCGGGACGCGGCGGGCGGCCGCCACGCAGGGTCTCACCGCCGCTCGGCACCGCCGCTTCCCGCTTGTTGACGGGGAAGGGGAAGACCACGGCCGGGTCCACGCACTCGGGCACGGAGCCGCCCAGCTCCGCGCGGCCGGGACCGGCGCTGGGGCTGTTCGCGGCGGCGACAGCGGCGGTGGGTACAACGGGGGGCGGAGGCGGCGGGGCGGCGGCGGGCGGCTTGCCCTGCAGCTTCTCGCTCACCACCCGCTCCAGCTTCTCGCGGGCCGAGAAGCCGCTCCACATGCAGTCCTGGATGATGATGGAGTTGAGGTTGTTGCTCGCCCCGAGGCCGGTCTCGAAGAAATCCGCGCCGTCCGCGCCGCCCCACAGCTCGGCCTCGGGGGGCAGGAGGAGCAACTCGGACGCCCAGTCCAGGGGATCTGCGGGACGGCAGCTCCCCAGGGCCGCCCCTCCCCACGGCAATGGAGCCCCTCCCGGGGGGTGCTCCTGCAGCCCGGCCCGGCTGGGGGAAAGCGGAGGGGTGGGCAGCAGCTCGAACTTCTTCCAGATGTCCTCCCCGGGAGGGGCCGAGTCCGGCCCGCATAAATAGAAATCATCTTCGTCCGGGTAGAAACAAGGCTGTAAGGAGTCGAACTCGAGATCTGGGTTCTTGCTGATCATTCCCGGCATGGCGGGGCTCTCCGTGTCGATTCCCGGGCTGGGGGCTCTTGTTAGAGGCGAATTTTACGGTAGTTCCACCAAGGAGAGGAAAGATGTGCCCAGAACCTGAAACTAAAGCAAAAAAAAATGGAAATAAAGAAACGAACACAATTAAAACACGAAGAAAGACGCCTGTAATTTCCGATTATGTAGTGGGGGAAAAAAAATAATAAAAAAAAGAAAATTAAAAAAAAGTCCCATCACAGATAGCAAAAAAAACAAAAAAAAAAAAAAGCAACAAAAAAACCCAAAAAACAAAGAAAAACAAACAAACCAGGAGCCTTTACAAGTTAAGGAGGAATGCAACGCACCTTTTCGGACGCCGCAGGGCAGCGGCCATGAGCCGCTCCGGGGTGCACGCACACCTCCGGTCCTGCACGGAGCTCCGCGCTCTGCCCGACCGCCTCCAGCGCTCACAGCTGCACAGCCGCGGGCAGATGCACGCCTCCCTGCAGAAAGCCCTCCTGATACGCGACCACGAGCAAAGGAAGTTTACTCCTTTTGTCATTTCCAGCGTAGTGGGGAGAAAAGGATGCAAAGCAGAGGCTCCCCGAGCCGTGCAACCCCATCAGGGGAATCCAACAGCAGCAAAGACGGACGCACACCAAACGCATTAACACAGCCCAACAAAGCCTGACTCGCTACAGGAAGTTTTTCTCCCTCTTTGCAGTTTAACACGAGAGCCGCACGTTTCGCCCCGGGGAACAGCGCCCTTACCTCGGTGCCCCCGCGCTACCCGCGGCCGCTCACCCGCAGCCCCATGCTCCTCTGCATCGAGCATTGATACCGAAATGAGTTCTTAGTCCCGACCCAGCGAAGGGAAAACGCTGTGCTGGGTTGCGAACAGCTGACGGAGAGCAAAAGGGGGAGGAATAAAAAAACACAACAAATCCGTGCAAAGCGCTCTGATGAAATGCACCGAAACGCGGCTCAGCTGCTCGCCCCCGCCCCGCCCCCTGCTCCTTTCCAGCATTGTGCGCTTCCCTGCTCCCGAAATACACGAAACCGTTAAAAATGCGAAGCCGCAAAGAGGCACCTACAGAGAGCGGCGAGCTCGGTGCGACCGCTCCGCAGGACAGCCCAAATATCCGCTCAATGAAACCCCCATTGAGGGCCGGCGGAGCGCTGCCGCTCCCGTCCCATCCTCCCAGCTGGATGTGGGATTGTATTTATTTCATGGGGGTTTTGTCCTCCCGCTGCTGGCAGCCCAGACCCTGCCGCTTCCTCCTCCTCTTACCTCCCCGCTGCCGGCGGTGGGTGTTGCGAGGGGGAGGAGTGGCGGGGTGGGGGGAAGGGAGGGGAGAAAAAAAAAAATAATAAAAATAGCTGACACACCCGGGGAGCATTAAAAAAAAAAAAAAAAAAAAGGGGGAAGCGCGGCGTAACCCCACCCCCTGATTTCCATAGAGAAGGGAGGTGCCTCCGCTTGGCGCCAAAAGCCCCATTCGCTCTTTATTCTCCGGCGCGGTGCGAGGCGCGGGGCGCTGCCCGGGGGTGCGGGGCTCACGGGGCCGCCCCGCCCCGCGGGGACGCGGCGCTGCGTGAGAGCGGCGGCTCTATCTGCGAGCACCGAGGAGGAGGGGAAAAAAAATAATAATAAAGGAGAGGAATAAAGGAAGTGTCTGGGATGAGGAGTCGTCCCCCGCTCTGGGCTTTATAAAGAACTAACGCTCGTCCTGCGGTGACCGCCTCCCCGCTCCGCCGCGCGCACCTCCGGCCCCGCCGCGCCGCACGGCAGCTCCCGGCCGGAGCCGGCGTTCCGCTGCGCGCGGCGACACCTTGCGGAGGGCCGGGGGCGCGGCGACCGCGCGCCTCCCCCCGGCGGCGGACACCCACCGCTCTGCCTCCTTCCCCGGAGCGGCGGGGAGACCGCGGTACGGCAGCGCGGCGCCGTCCTCGGCGGTGCGACCGCGGTCCGGCGACCGCTCGGGCAGGCGACTCCCCGCTCATAGGCTGCAGGTTGAGGCGGGGACGTGGGCGTTGCTGCCGGCGGCCGCTTGTTGTGCGGCCGGGCGGGGCGCCGCCTCCCGCAGCCGCCCGGGGTGAGCCCGGCGGCTTCAAAAGTGGCAGCTCCGAGAGAGGGTCTGTGTGAGTCGCTGAGGAGGAGCTTGTTTCTAAGTGCGGAGCCAGACGGCGGCAGTCCCTGCACCGTACACCTTCACCACGTTCCCCCCGTTGTGCCTCAGCCCCTGGGTTTCGCTGTCTTCTGGGTTGATGCTTGCCTCCATGTTGTGCTTGGGTGGCCGAGACTGAGGTTTCAAGGCCCCTCCAGGAAGGTGAGGTAGCCTTAAGCGTTCACACCGTTGTTTGAATGTCCGCTGCAGAACTGAAAACATACAGAGGGGTTGGCCAGATGGAGCTGGTTGGGCCCGGCTGCAGCGCAGATTGCTGGAGAAGGAAGATGGCAGCTGTGGGGCTCTCACCTCGGTGTGAAGGCGCTGCCCCACACCATCGTGGCGGCGGCCCGGTGCATCCATGCTGCAGCAACCAACAAACAGCTGTGTGCGACCAGCGTCTGGGTGGCAACCAGGGCACGAGGTGCAGTGCAGTGCCAGCTCAAGCAATGGCAAATGCTTGTATGCGTTTTGATGCATTGGCTAAACACAGTCCTGGGAACAGCAGAAAAAAAAAAAATCTACAGCCTTGCTTTCTGTTTGGGTAGAGTTTGAGAATTGGTTTCAAGATTGCTTAAAAAATCGGATTTATTTTTTTTTCCTGTATTCATGACTGTTTTCAGGCAACATAAATGCATTACCTGTGGATTTTCAAGTGGGTTGTACAGAGTTGCAATCAGACATTCAACTAAAAAAAAATCTGATCATGTCTCTTTACCAGACTTTTACAAAACATCTTTTACCAGAGAAAAACATCCCTCGCTTCACAATCACACGTTATTCACATCATCACTTTTTGGCAGTATGCACATTTGGGAACAGCAGTTTTCAAGGGTGAAGCACAGGAAGAGTAAAATTTCATTTAAGATCTCTGATGAACATCTTGAGAGCTCACTGAGAATTGCACCCACTGCCATCAGTCCAGCTTGATGTGTTAGTGTCACAGAAACAAGATCAAATATCCCACTAGTTTTATGTTTTTGTTGCTTTCTTTTCTGTGTTTTAATGAAAAAAAAAATTTTTTTTTGCTTGTTTAAAAGTTGTGTTGCTTATACGCATTAACTTCATCATCAAGTTTATGAGGGCTGCTCCAAAAGTAATGCTTCCTATTTTATTATATCAGCTCATGACATCAGATGTTGGTAGTATGGCAGTAGAGGTTGAACCTTCCCTTCCCACTGGTGTTCCATTACATTTTGTTGCTGTGTGACAGATGGCAGCAGAAGGGCAGTCTGACATAATGGAATCGAACATGGAAGTGCAGGTGAAGTAAAGGCCTGTCTCTGAATTCCTTAAAGCAGAAAAAATGGTACCAGTGACATTCATTGCTGCTTGCTGAACATTTATGGAGACCAAACATTGCGTGTGAGCACAATGAGGTGGGTGGTAGTTTCAGCAACTGCCATCATAGCAGCTGTGGAAAAGTGGCTTGCCTCTGCTGGTGCAGATTTTATGAGCGTGGCATGCAGGCTTTTGTTCATGGCTGGTGAAAATGCGTAGCCAATGGTGGTGACTGTTAAAAAATAGTACTTTTTAGCTGGAAATTTTCTCTGTCAAACAGCGTTATTGTGTATTTTGTATTGGTTGTACTTCCTTTGGAAATTTCTTCTTCCATTTCAGTAGCCTTTAACGGGTTGCAGCTCATTGGTTTTACCACATATAAACAGTTTATTCATGCTCATCATTTGAAGATTTTCCACAATTTATACAATTATTTATGATTTGAAAGTAATTCTTATTAACAGGCTGTCTTTACTATCCTTTAAAGTATTTGTTTCTATCAATCTATGAACTTTTAGTCTACTGTGGTGTGTAGTGTGATATCTTTTGTACCTGAACGTGAACATTAATGAAAGGTGATGGTCAAGACAAAACTTTTAAAGTAATTTTCACTGTGGGAAAACAGAAAAAAAGAGGAAGTGAAAAGCAGTACATTACAAAGCATTGCAGTTGATAAACACTAATTCTAAAATTCTAGGTCTTTTCCTTTGTCCTGAACATTTAAGACATGAAAAGACATGAAAACATTGTGCAAATCTTTTAAATAACTGCGAGCATCTATGTGTTTTTTGTTTTTTTTTAAGTTGACACATGGCTATTTTATCAGTTTTTCTTATTTTTTGGTTCTTTGATCGTTTCTGTCTCTAGGCAAGTGGAAACCTGAAATTACATATAGTTACTGTGCACTTACAATTACTTCATGTCATTGAAACAACCTGGGAGTGAAGATGTGTTTTAGTATTGGGTCACGATGAAGACCATAGAATCATAGAATGGTTTGGGCTGGAAGAGATGTTAAAGCTCATCTAGACCACCTCTCACTAGACCAGGTTGCCCAAAGCACCATCCAGCCTGGCCTTGAACATTACCAGGAATTGGGTATCCACAAATTCATTGGGCAACCTGTTCCAGTGCCTAACCACTCTTGTATTAAAGAACTTCTTCCTAACATCTAATCTGATTCTAAACTCTCACACTTTAAAACCATTATCCCTTGTCGTGTCGCTACACTTTCTGATAAAGTATCCCATTCCAGCTTTCTTGTAGGCCCTCTTTAGGTACTGGCTGCAACCAGGTCTCTCGGGAGCCTTCTTCAGGCTGAACAATCCCAGTTCTCTCAGCCTGTCTTTGTAGGTGAGGTGCTCCAGGCCTCTGATCATTCTCGTGAGCACCATGTTCTTTTTGTGCTAGGGGCTGCAGCTGAACAGAGTACTCCAGGTGGGCTCTCATGAAAATGGAGTAGAGGGGGATGATCACCTCCTCACCCTGCTGGCCATGCTTCTTTTCATGTTGCCCAGGATATGGTTGGCTTTCTGGGTTTCAAACACCCAGCACAGAGCTCGTGTTCAGTTTTTCATCCACCAGTACTTTTAAGTCCTTCTTCTCAGGTTTGCTCTTAATTTGTTCTTTGCCCAGCCTTGTATTTTGCTTGTGATTGCCCTAACCCATTTACAGCACATGGCACGTGGTCTCATTGAATGTAATGAGGCTCACAAAGGCACACTTCTTACCCCTGTCAGGTTCTTCTAGATGGCATCCTTCTTTGTTGCGATGTATATTTTCTGGTCTTACAGGAGGTTATCCAGCTTTCTGGGGCCCCTCTTCCTTTCAGGGCTTTATCCCATGGACCAAGCAGATCCATGAAGAGAACAAAGAATGCCTTCGAAAGTCCAGGGTTGTGAGCTTGCAGTGTGCCCTCCTTGCTACCATAGTGATATTAAACTCCACTTGCTCATGATCACCACAAGCAAGACTGCTTTTGATTTTCACATTTCCCACTAGCCCCTCCTTGTTGGTAAGAACGAGGTCCAGCATAGTTCCTCTCCTTGTTCCTCTTATCACTTGGAGAAGTAAGTTATCATCAACAATTACCTCCAAGATTGCTTATGCCCTACTGTGTTGTCCCTCCAGCAGATAACCTCAGATAACCTGGATTACATGAGGCTGCACCTATGGTCTATAAAGGATCTCATCCTCTTGGTCTTTCTGTTTAGGGGTCTGTAGCAAACCCCCACTATAATGTCACCTGTCCCTAACCTCCCTTAATTCTGACTCATGACGCTTTCCTTCAGCTTCTCATCCATGCCCAGATAGAGCTCCCATCTGATCAATGACATGGAGGGTGATACTCCTTCCTGTTCTTCCTAAAGAGCCCATGTTCTTCCATTCCAGCACTGCAGTGGGGACCATCTCACAAAATCTCCATGGTGCCAATACGATCACAGATGCCAGTAAGATCAGATCAGTTGTGAACCAAATATTTAAGATGTTGTAAGAAAATTGAGTTTATTCTCAGAAGTATTCGAAGTCTAACTAAGTGCTTCTGAGATGCAACAGGGAAAACTAGGATCATAACATTCTGGGAGCTGACATTGAATTTGCAAAAACATTCTTTCACTACATATTTTGTGGGTGGCTTTCTTCATTGTAGTCTATTCTAAACATATTACTTCTTGGAGATTTTTGTAAAGTTCTCCACAGACTCAGTAAAGCTATTGTTCTGCAGGCTTTTAGTTTCCCTTTCTAACTCTGGAAGAGTAGAGAAAGAAATTGTGTCTACAGGGTTAAAAGATACTTTTGTTTACACTGTGGTAAGAATGCAGGTAGAACCTGTGGTCTTTAATTCTGCTTAACAAGTTTGCAAACAGTTGTGCTGAGGGCTGAGATGTCATAAACACCTGGGTGTAATCTGTGGGCAAGTTCCTGGTGTTCTGAGCTGCTGCACATTCTCCTTTTTTGTCCTTACTGATTCATTAAGGAAAGCTGTGTAAGGCAAACTTTGTATGTGACAGCAGGTGTCTCTGATTCACCCTTATGGCCTGCAACTACACCGGAAACAACAGAAATAGAACAATGTTGGTACGTGTGGAGTTGTCTCATGCAGGGGCACCAAATGTGTTATGACTGTCTTAATACATCGTGTCTTAATCAGGGAAGAGGGGTGTCTCCTAAGTGTACTTGGCAAAAACATGGCAGAATTGGAATAATTTGTTCTGTCTCAAACAACATAAATGAGCTGTGAAACCACCCTGTGTAGGACTTGGAAGGATATATGAACTTTGGATAACTTAGGAGTTGTTTTTTTTCTTTGAACAACAACCTGATGTACTACCTGTTAAACAGCAGTAGCGACACATTCAGATGGATAAAGTATTTGGTAGGTGTTATTAACATTTTTCTTTTTTAACACAGTAGTCATAAAAACTGCCAGGTCTAGAGCAGTGGATTTATTCCTTCATACCTTTTGTAAACTTGCTAGGTAGTTGTACGGTTCCCTGCTGAGTAGCTGCTGAGTGCATATAACCTAAAATATTTGTCTTGATACTCTCCCTGAAGGTCGAGTTTGGTATTACTTTTACTCTTGTTCCATAGTACCTCATCTTTGTATCGTGTTTCAAATGACTTAGACATAAAACACATTGAAAATGTTGACTTGTTTATCTTACAGACACTGCAGAGATCATTGGTCATTCTCTTCTGTGCGTTCAGGAAAATTTTAAGGAGTACCTGGTAATCAGGGGACTAATTCTGTGAGGTCATATTATCCATTAGAAATACTGTGATCATAGAATCACAAGGTTGGAAAGGACCTACAAGATCATCTAGTCCAGCTGTTCTCCTATCACCATTACTACCCACTAAGATACTAAACCATATCTCACAGCACCTCATCCAGAAGCCTCTTGAACACCACCAGGGACGGTGACTCCATCTCTCTGGCTGCTGAGAAAGGAGGAGGTACTGGATTTAACCAGTAACTATGGCTGAATGCCTCACCTCTGGGTACGTCAGAAACTTTACCATCTTTCTGTAGTTAACAAAAATAAAAATAACTTTCTTCCTTCTGTATGTTCTGTTGTCATTCAGTTTCTTCAAAAGCAATTGGTCAGGCAGGCATTTATGCATCTTCTCCGTCAGCTTTCTTCAACTGCTCAGAGAGCACTGAAAGATATTCATTAAAACCAGAAGGACTAGAGATGTATTTTTTAGATTTGGCAGAAGCTGATAGCAGTTGCTCAGGAAAACATCTTACTTGCAACAGATTTTTCAAACACTCTATATGGCTAGATAAACATCTAAGCATTTGGTGTCTTACAGATGTATTCTATAGCAAAACAAAACAAAAAGAACTTCAAATAGTTATGGCCAAGACCAATACATGAAATGTAATAGAAACAAGGAATTTTGAGTGCCTGTTTTCTGATGTCTGTTTTTTATGAGGATTCTTGTTGTCTAATAAAGAGTGAGCTTATTAACTTTTCCTGATCAAAATATTAATAGGATCTCTTTTGTCTCTCTGGTTTCCAATTTAATTAAAAAAATTATAGGAGTTTTAAGATTTTTTTTTAGATCTCTCCCCCCTCAGTAAAGTTTGGTTGAAACTTTCTTGTGAGTTCACTGTTAGCTGTAGGGAATGGCAGACAGGTAACCATTGTATTTCTTTTGTTTTTTTTAGGAAACTACGCCAAGAACTACTTAATTTTAAAAAGAGGACATTACAAATCACAAATGTACTAAATTTCAAAGCTCAAATATTTAGTTTATGCACCAAAAAAATAAATTCAAAGAAGAATACATCACTGCTCTTCTTGGACTGCCACAATAAACATTCATCATTGTAGACCCTCCACATGGTGCATGAAAATGTACCCTAATTGAAAAATCACTTTCATGCATTTATAGTTCTTGCAATTATGCCTTCATGGGGGAGGACGTACAATTTTTCTAAATGTAATATTTGTAGAAACATCTGCTTCTTAGTGACATGTAGCATCAGCATCTGCACTGTAGATCAGTGCTTTTCCTTTCTCCTTTCTCCTTTTTCTTAAAAAAAAAAAAACAAAAAGAAAAAAAAACAGAAAATGTGATTGTCCAGCACACAAAGACGCCGATCAGTATTACTGTGTTACAAGTAAATTGTAAATCTAATACTCTAATAGTAGTTCAGGAGATATCAACTATGCAAACTTACACTGTGCACTCTAAATCACAGAAAGTATTGTTGCTTTCTTGGCTGTCTTTATCAAATAATCTCATCACTGTCCTTAACTTTTTATGGAAATTGAGGGACTTAGCCTATTCAGGCTATTTGCTATTTGCCATTGACTGCTGGAGCTAGGAAAAAACTCCTCAGAAAATGAATTTAGGCAAGCTGGGGGTAGTTGTGCCTTTGTTTCGCAGCAAGAAGAGGAGGAGACTGCTCAGTGGCTTACTGCTTCTGTTGGCCTGTTGCAGGTCATAGACAGGTGGGAAGAGGGCTGGTGGTTTTTCACATCTTAGTGAAGCAAGTTTTTTTCTCTGTAGTTGACCACTGCAATGCCATAATGGCAATGTATCTGGAAAGCTTATCTCAATTTGTTTAATTCTCTGAAGAGCTTAGTTTATTTAAAATTTTGTTAATGCCATGGTAAGAAAGAGCAGGCAGTGAACACTGGTAGACCTATAGCAGTAGTTCACACCATGTGTAAATGTGCTGCTTATATGGTTTGTCTAAATCTTACCCAGTTCCCCTTCTACCTGCTCCTCTTTGCATTGTCATTGTATTTTCAGTCATTTAGTTGTTTGAAGCATAAAAACAGCTCTAATTTCTTTTTGAGCAATTGGCAATTTGTACTTTATTATGCAAGCTCAGAAACTGACTGTTTTTGAAATTGTAGCTCAAAATACTTCACTAATCACAAACCCTTTGAAATAATTCATTGTTATGAAATACTTTACCAGATAATTCACTGAGACAAATATGAAATATGTGGTTGGGAATGTAAAATTATAGCCAGTCATATTAACCTGTATTCATTGCCTCCCTTTCAACCATTTCCAAATTTTACCCGTAGAGAAAGACATACTCAGAGAGTGTTTTGAAGCATGTATTCTTTAGTTTTCAGTTGGAATCTGCTTTATGTTTAGGAGGAAGGCTTTAATTTCCTGCATCTGAGATTCATATTTAAATGCAAACTAACAGGAAAATTAGTTCTTAGAGAAGAGCTATTAGTGACTGGCCAGAATGGTGTTGGGGACTAGAACATAAAAGAAAAAAAAAAAATGCAGAGAAGAAGAAAATACAGACTTAAATGAGTGAATAAGGGGATGCATCAAACTACATTCTCAGCTGGTGTCAGTTGATATGGCTTCCTTCCATTGGAACTATGCCAGATTATACCAGCAAAAGATCTGTCCTGTCATGATTCCAATTTTAGTCTAGGGCCACAACTTGAAAGTAGTTTTCTGCAATGTTTAGTTTGTTCTTATTTTATATGCAACGGATAGAGCTGCTGCTGATAACCTGTGGGGCATTCTTCAAAGCATTGCCATAAAATCTGTTAACAGCAAAGGAAACACTTAATGCTTATTGCAGTAATGAAAATATCTTCAGACAAGTTAAAGTCCTTTATGGAGTATTGATGGTTTTATTATTATTGCTATTCCCACTTCAGTAAATCAGTATGTTGAAGTTTTGTTTATTTACATGTCACAGAAGCTGGCGAATTTCTGGCTGTAATCAGAAATGTACGAGCAGTGATGTCACAATCTTTGGATGTTTTATCATTCCCTTGTCCTTCTGCACATGTTTATAGTCTCTCCAAGAGAGACATGAGAATATCCTTAATGTCACTGAGGCTAATTCTCATTGATTGCTTTGAAACTTTCAGCCCCTTTGCCAAATTATGGACACAGGAGCTTTGAAAAAGGTGTTCACCGCCTGCTTAAACAAAGAGTTGCCAGAAGTGAGCAACTAGACTCAAAAGTCACAAGTTTGGATCTGTTTCAGCAGCTTCTACAATCTATCCGCATTTTTAACATATTCATAAGTTCTCCCAGCTAAATGCAGGAGGGTTTTGTGTGAACCACAGTTACTCTAAGTCATTGCTTCGAAGTAAGCCACAATCAATTGGAGGCCAAAAGAGACTTTACAAAATGTTGTCTTGTTCTGATTGCTGTGCATAATTATTGTAAAATTGTTTGACAGATTGCAAACTTTCAGAAGTAGAGAATTTTGGAAGCAAGTGCTGTAACAAATGTGGCTTGATTTTTTTCTTCAGTGAATAGTAAACTGTTTATTGTACTGATCGTATCTGACATTGGATTCCTGTTGCTTGGGATGTTCCATTTTGAATGTTTTAGAGCTCATCAACATTGTAACTTTGGCCTCAGTTGTCCATTTGTCTTACGATGTCACAATTTCATTGACATATCTGAACATACACTAGAAGATTTAGACCTGCCAGCTTCCTTCTATACCTGTCCCTCATGAATTATAGAAGCAGTTCGCTGCCTAAATCTTCAGTACTTAAAGTGACAGGGGAGAAGGAGAGAAAACCTGAGCAATATGTGGGAAGCCAAGGTGCAGTCAGAAAAAGGAGAATGTAAGACAGGAGACAGGACTGTGTTTCAGTCTTAGAGCCACCCAGAAGAAGGTATCAAGAGAGAAAACGAAGTTGCACACAGTTTGGGCTGAATACTATTATAAAGCACCAAAACAAATCCATTTTCCCTTAAATCTGCTCACTTGTTTTGTTTCTACTTTTATCAGAATGAATTATTTTATTTGGGTTATTTGAATTGTCAAGTCAGAAAGAAGCAATTAAAGACAGAATGTCCTTGCAACTCTCAAAAGTTGAAATAGTTTGAAAACACTGCTATTTATCTTTAAGATAAGGAAAACAGACAAACAAAAAAAACCCCAAAGCCATACATTTATCATTGTTCCTGCTATTAAACAAGCATATTTTTGTTTGTTAAGTTATCTTTTGATAGTTGTTTAGGAGGGACTTCCTTTTTTTTACTGCAAGCCAGAATATCCACAGCTGCAATTCTGGTTTGGTAATACACAGCTATATTTATGTGACATAGATTACATGTTAAATGTTTTGTTTATCAGTTATCTAATATTTATGAACCATTATAGTACTGAGGTTTAGCTGGTAGTTTTCTGTGGTAATGGTGCATGTATTTTATTTTTTTTTCCTACTGGCAATTCTGTTGCTAGGAACGTTTTCTGTTTAACATGGTAGCTACTGAAATGTTCTTCATATCTAGAAAGGTAATTTTGCAAAATAGCCAGATTTACAATAGATGGACCGTATTTGCAGAGGAATACAGAAATGTACATAGCTTAAAAAAAAAAGCTTACATGTATGTTAAAGGCACAAAATAACTAGACAGTGAAAATATATTTTATTTTCATCCTGATGTTACTCAAGTCTTCTAGCAACAATTTTCATTGCATCAGTTCATGAGTGCTAAATATGTGGTGTTTTGGCAAGATCATTGCCTCAAACACACTGGTACTCTGCTGGCTTTCCACTTCTTTGACTTGTATTCTGGGTACAGGCACTAGATCAGCGTTAATCAGTGCAAAAAATCACTTTTGTGTGCCAATGTTTCAGACTACTGGCACAGACTTGTTCTTGGCAGAATAGCACTACAGATAGAAGGTTGGAAGGCATCCTCCTTACAGTGCATCGCGGTACATGACTTTTCTTCCTATTCTGGAAAAAAAAAAAAAAAAAAAGATTACTCTTTTATTCTTTTTATGTAGTTAAGAATAGATCGTGCTTTTGTAGTAAAATGTACTTACAGCAAATAGCAACCAAGTGAATATAGGTGAACATATTTAAAGAAGAATAGTATTGCATTTACACAGGCTGCTCCAAAAGTAATAACACTGTTTGATAGAGCAAATTCTCAGATACAAAACACTATTTTTCACTACTGTTACGCCATATGCATTTTCACCAGCCATGAACAAGAGCCTGCAGGCTACGCTCATAAAAATCTTCATGGCTGTCTGGAACATGGCTTGTCTTTCATATTGCTGTCACCATTGCTAAAATGCAGCATCCACTGCTTCAGTGTGCTCACATCCACTGTTTGGTCTCCATAAGTGTTCAGTGAGTGTTGATGAATGTCAGTGGCTGCAAAACTTTTCCACGTCAAGGAATTCAGTGACACACTTTTGCTTCATCTGCACTTCCATGTCAGATGCCATTTTTGTCAGACTGCCCTTCTGCTGCCATCTGTCACATGGCAACAGCATGTAATGGAGTGATGGTGGGAAGGTTCTACCTCAACTGCTGTACCACCAACATCCACCTCTGACATCAGAGGCCAACATAATAAAATAGGAGGCATTACTTTTGGAGCAACCTTCACATGCAGAGGCATGTCTATGTGTATATGTTCGCATACAGTTTAAATGTTCCTGCTTATTTTTATACTCCAACTCATGCTGTAGTAAATGGTTAAGGCTGTTTTTTTTGTTTGTTTGTTTGTTTTCTGTTTAGAAATATATATTAAAAAAAACCAACAATGTTGAATCCTTGTCCACAGAGCTTTTCTTCCTTATATGACAATTCACCTGCCAGCCAACTGCATCATGCTATGGCGTGCTGTGTGGACATACTGCTTGTTAAACAGGGATAGTGTTTGTGTTTAATAGCTGTTAAATATTTCATGTTGTGCATTTCCTTTTTTTCTTACAAATTTTCATATTCACCTTCCAGACCTATGAATTTGTCAAACATGATGCATCAGAGCTGGATTCCCAGTAGGTGAAGGCTATTCTAAGTTAGGATGCAATGTGGAAATATTTTGATTCTGATTTTAGTTTAGGCTTTTGTCCTGTGATCATGAGCAAGGTCACGTTAACGTCCATGTTAACTTTCAGTTCTCCTCACTTGTAAAACAGGGATAATGATGGTTATCACCTCTGCCATCTGTTTTGAGGACTTCTCGTAAACTAGATGTTGCTTACTAAACCAGTAAATACTTACCAGGTTCTCAGTTAGTATGTTTCTACTTACTCACGGTGGAACAATACTCTGCAATGAAGGTAGGATTGCTCAACTGTGTAGAAAGTAAGGCTAAATGCTGGCATGAAACAGAGCAATTTATGTCACCTTAAGGCATGGTGCAGACATGTACATCTATGCTAGTCATCATAGGCTGCCTTTCTAGTCAATGGAGAATTGGTCTTCCTCTAGATGTCTGCTACAACATGAAAGTAATGCCTTATGAATAATGTATTTGTTATAAAATTTAAACTTATCTCCTGATAGCAATACCCCCAGCTGCCCTGTACTGGCTCCAGGTGCTTTTATTTCACTCAAGCATCACTTTCATTGTTTTTTTTTAATACTAACTTGGACAATGCAAGATTTTTAGTGGTGATACTATTGTTTTCCTTTTAATTCCCACCCATATTTTATGCTAACCTTCAAAAATAATTAAGTATATGAATGGTAGCTGAAACCTCTTCTCAAAGAATATCATTATGGTTGAAAATATGAAGTGCTGAGTGTTGGTCAGCAACTGCTGTAAAAAATGAAAGGTAAATCTGGCAGGCAGCAGTGAAATGCTGAAGTGGTGATTAGTCTTTTGACAAATAGATTAGTCTGGCTTGTGCAACTGTCAGCATGGTTGTATACATGTTTTGCAATATTACTCTGAATGCAGTACTTTTGGATTTGATCAGAAGTCAGCATAATTGCATAGAAAGGTATGTCACTGTTAAACAAGGTTTATAGAAATGTGTGCTGTTTCTATGCCTCCATCTGAGATGTGCTGGTATTTCTGCCAGTTTTGTAAGCTATGCAGTCATTGCTGTGTTAGTGGTCATGTGAATGCAAGATTTTTCAATATATTTACCAAAATATGTTTTGACCTCTTTGGAACTGGGCTGTTATTATATTCTACATGTACATAACAATAGTAGAGAGTAATTATGTGTTCATAGGATTTTATTCGTATGAGATTGTTCTCATGAAACTATCACTGAGAGAGTTCCCGCATATGCATTAATGTTGGTGTTTTTCCTGGGGCTGGCTTGGGAATCTGAGTTAAAAATAAAGGTGGATAATGAAATGTGATGTATGCGTGCATTCCTCATCCCATTATGTTGATAGCTCTCTGTTTGGCATTTTGGAGAAAATATGAAAAGATAACGAATAAGCCTTTGTGCGTATCCTATGGATGGGAGAAGAAAAGAAGCTCTTCCGAGAACTGCATGTTGTTAGCAGCGAGTATTGGAAAACCCCCCTCTGCTTGTCCTGCCTTGTGAGAAGTGAGACTTGAAAGAACTTTCACTTCTTTTACTGGTTTGAAAACATATTTGACCTCTGAGAAAGGAAGCCAGAAAGAGCGTTGAATAAGTTGATTTACCATCTTTTGAAATACCTCCTTTACTGGTTCTGTGCCAGAATCTGAAGTGCTGTAGTGACAGCAGCCAAAAGGGAGAGGGGATTTGGATGGAGATAAAGGGAAAGATTAAAAAAAGAAGTCTAAACCTATATTTAATCCGAAGGTCTCGTTATCTGAAGCTGGCCACTTCCAGGAGCTCTGCAAACTTCTGCTTTAGTGAATGAATTGAGCCCTGTGTTATAATGACAAATACTTCTCCTGGGAAATACTCATGTTGTGTTACATTAATGCTACAGTGGGAAAGTACAAATTGAATTAGATATAAAAGATACAACTTTTTACATCTGTGGAGCATGTGGATCATGGAGGCAGAGATGACCCAACAAAGTCGAAGCTATGTGTCTGAGTTGCTGAAATACAGATTTTGGAATGACATTCCAAGAACAGCTGCAGTCGAGTACATAGGGCTGTGGGGGGGTGTTGGTGTGATTATCAGTGGAAAGTTCAATTTTTCTTCATGAAAATGTTTTTGTAGTCCAAAAACAAGGGGAGTTTACTAGTGCTTCTGATGGATTAACTATAAAACACTGCTTCTTGAATATGATTCTCAGATTTTAATTCACATCCTTGTCGCTGACTTTTAGCTAGTTGATTTCAGTAAACTTCTCCTGATTAAAACCAGCTGACAGCCTTTTCCATGATCACTGTGGTATTACTCACTTTGAAGTATGCTTCTGTACTGTAAACTCTTTGGGACAGAGCTCCAAAGTCCTAAGAAAGTGATTTCAGGTCTCTTTGGAAACAGATTCAACCACAGATGTTCACCCCTAAGTAACAGTATTCAGCAACATACATTCTAATTTTAGGATGAGTAGTAAGTAAACACTGCCAAACTGAATTTAGCAGGACGCAGGTCACCCTTGTAATTCTGTGGCACCTTTGGAAATGTTGGCATTTTTTTATGCTTTCTATAATTCTACCTAAGCATTACATCTTCTTTTTTGCTCACTTATTCATAGAAATGTCTGCTCAGTGGTTAAAGACTAAGAAACTAAACATATAAAGCTATATTAAATGTTTCCTTTTCCCATACGTTTCCTTTTTATTCTGCCATTAGAGCCCCATGCTGCATATGTGGTGAGTGTATCTTTGTTCTAGAACTTTTCCCAAAGTCCCATCGCAGCTGGAACTGAAGCAGGTAAACAGAGACAGTCATAGAATCTGTTCTGAACCATCCAGTAGAGTGTGCTTAAGATTTCTTAGATTTCTTGAGATAAAGACAGCACCCATATAGCCAGAGCAGTCTCAGCAGAAGGATGTAACTATGTTTTAGCTGGAAAGGAAAATGTGGCAAGAGTGAAGACTTGATGACATTTTGAGTAAGATTGAAGGCAGAGAGGCTCAATGTAAGAAGCATTTGAGCATCAGACTTAATGTAATTGAGAGAAATGGTGAGAATTTCAGTTGTGATTGAAATCTCCTTGGAACATAGGAATGTCATCAGAGGAAAGAAAATTGTTGCTCCTTCTTTATTCAGGTTAGGAAAGATGTTCATTAAATATATAGTCACACAGTAATTATGTCATCAAATACTGGGCTACAAAACTCTCCTCAGTGAAGAAGAATTTCCTTTACACCTGATGATAACATTTTTCAAAATAAAATATGTCAAAGCTTAGAAGTTTATCTTGGCAGAACATCATACCATAAAGTAAGATTGAATGTATCCTGTCCAGATCTCTTGCTTCTTGTAATGGTGCCTAAGGCTACAGTTCTCCAGATGTTGATGCTACCAGTGTCTACATTTTGAGTGGAAAAGCTTCTTGTTACCACAGACACTTTATAGTAGAAATTTTACCCTTTTATCAGAACAGTTTGCCTGATGTAATGCAAAAAAAATGTAGTTAAAAAAAAAGTAGGTGGTGTTTTTTCCCCCTTCAGAATAATTTGCCCGTAGCAAAAGTACGAGAATGGATGGGGCAGCAGATCTTTCATATACCTTCCTTCCTGGTCCAGGATAAGACAGCATGAGTTATCCATAAATTGGGAAAATTGCCTTAGTCACAGGAAGGAAGTAGAAAACTGCAGTAGAAATGGTACTGAAAGGGCAAGCAAAACTTTTCCTTGCACAAGCACTGGCCAGGCATCATCACTCCTCAGCTGCATTAAATGCATTAAGCTTACTTAGCCTGAGCCAGCTCACACTGCTGGAGTCTTGAAGGGGCCTTAAAAGAAGTGAGAATGAGAATCATTTCCTCTAAGTTTCGGTAATTAATCCCATGGGGGAATCAAGAGTGGTGGTTAGACAGCTCTGTTTGCCTGGTTGTGTTGGATACCCAGGCAGCTGGTGTGGTGCTGCAGAGGCAGTGCAGTTCTGCAGGGTTTTGTGAATGGGAGACAAGTGCTCAAGGAATGGGAAAGGGATAACAAAACACTGTGAAGAAAAAAACATGTTTCTCAGTGTTCATTTTTAGGAATGCCATATACAATCAACAAGAATGAACAGACTTCAGTGGGAATTAGACAAAGAAAATACCCTGAACTATACTGCCAATATTGCTGATCAGTATTAAGATTGCTTTGTCCCACCATCACTCATAGGTTTCGCTGTTTTATGTTCTTACATGTTTTGCTGGATTGGTACCTGAGGCTTGAATCTGGTAAAGAGATTCACAATGTGGTTTCCTAACCTAATTTTCTATCCTGTCAGTGTATTTCTGTGCAGGAGTCTCTAAATCAGAGCTTATGAGCGTCAACCTGGGAAGAAGGGCGTGGAGGATCACCAGTGCTTTCAAGATCAAATATTCAACTTGGCATCCTCCAACAAACAGATGAAGTGAAGCTTGGTCAGACCGTTAGTAACAGTTCCAAGGAGTCATGAAAAAACTCACCAAGCAGAATGTATATACGTTATGTTTGTCATGCATGTGTGGTTTTGTGGTAGTGAGATAGATTTGAGAAGTAACAAAGTTGAGAAATAAATACTGAGTTTTCCATGAAAATGACTTAAAAAAGTGAAGGGTTTGCTCAGCTGCTGTTTTCCCACACGCAACACCTTGCATGGGATTGCCTAGCTTAAAAAGATATTGGGATTGTGATATGTGCAGGGCTGATTTACAGGTTATAATTAGACAAAAAGACAGGAATCAATCTAAAAATCACTTTAGATAGTGACTTTGTATTATGACTATAATATCATCAGAGCCTATCTAGCAAATACACACACTTATGCTCCATGTGTCTTATAGTCTTTGTTTTGTGCTTGCACTTTGAATAATTTCTGTTCAACCATGATATCCTGTGGCATGGATGGATGCTTGTTAGTAGAACAAGTAACATAATTCCTGAGTTAGAAAGGTCATAGATAGGGCAGTGGGACTTGGGACCCAAAGCTGGAAAATGTATTAACATAGTTTAATCAGTCATACTAAATTCCACTGTGTCATATTTCCTCAACAAATTAGTTAAAAGGATTCTGGGTTCTGTCACAGGAAAAGAAAACACTTAATCTTTTATTCTGGAAAGAATATTTGTTCTTTAATTATTGTGCCTGAAAGTTTTGTGGGTTTTGTTTCCTTTTTTTTAAAAAAATATGTTTATTATAGTTCATGATCTAATATTTAAAACATTATATTAAGACTTCTAGCTTTTCCTGTAAAGTTTTCTAGAGCTTAGTTGTACAGCCTTGATCAACTTGCTCACTGCTTCTGTGTAACAATGTCCTTGTACTCAGCTAATGGACTCACCAGTGATGTGTCTGTAAAGGGCATGGCACAGTATGATGCTGATATCAGGTGGAATTTCTAGGAACTGTTGAAGTTTAAATAAATAGTAATTACTTGGGGTTTGGCTAAGCTGCATTATCCAGCAACTTTTCTGGTGAAGAACCATTGCTTAAAATATCAAAAGAATGTGCATGCAAACCTTTGGCAAGCCAGCATGTTTTCTAGTGTCACACTATGTATGTGAGCCATCATAGCCAAGCAGCCATCATAGCCAAGCACGTGATTCAGATTCTGATTTTCCCAAGCAAAGGAGCGTAAACGTGGAAAATGTCAGTGATATGCATCTGAATAGCTGTTTCATTTCCTAGAGGACCATGCAGGATTTGTGAGTTACACAGCATTAGTAGTCCCTTGCATAGTTTGCAACTAAAAGTGGAAGCTGATTTAGAACTTGTTTTAGTGTGGCTGTTCTTATGCATCCTACGCAATTTGCACCCACCCTCCTCTTTCCTCAGAGAGGAGGGCTGAGAAAGGCACTTAAAGAGGGAATACAGTTCCAGTGCTATGTGGAGATTCTGTAATAATTAACAGCACTCTTGCTGAGTTGCACTCTTGGTGCATTCAAATTGAAATTCTTCTTCTCTTAGAGCAGTTGCTCTTTTTCACAAGTACCTTTTAGAGCTTTCTAGCTTATAAGCTTCATAATGATGACACCTCAACCTGAAATACAGCTGTAGTAGTTGAAGAACTAATGTATGGTTACTTCTTTCTTTTAAGTAGATTTGACTAATGGGGTTTTAAAAAGTACAGAACTAATTCATGAAGTTCAGTAATTAGTGATATGGTAAAAATAGGATTCCTCTATTTGCTTTAAAAGTTGGCTTATTTCCACCTGCACCATTTAAATAATTATTGATTTAAAGCCAACTGTTTCTCGCCTTTTGCATTTCAGTATTGCTCTGTTCATTTTTCTTTCTCCTAAGATTTAAATGTGAGTCCCGTAGGGTTATCAGCCCTGCCTTTTGTATGTGACCATGCTCACTACGATCTCACTCATCAGTCAAATGGGAATCACTGTCCTCAAAAGTGAGCCTCTCTCTTTAACAGTGCACAGTATTTCTATACTAAGTGTGTACTAGGCCATAAAATAATGTTTATGTTCCTTTAGGCTTAGTACTATGACATTTGTGAGTATAAGTGCTGAAGCAATTTGGAAAGAGATGTTCACTTTATATCCCACCAGAGAAGCAGTTTTATTACAGTGTGTGCAAAGCAACAGCAAAGCAAAACTTTGCTTCCATATTTTATTAGCTATCATTATCATCTTTCAGGGCCTCTTCCTGTATCAGTACTTGGAGACATATAGAAGTTTTTCTTTATGAGCTCACTTAAAAGAAAGCAGGAAATTAATAATGCAGCTTCTGAATCTTTAGAAGAAGCACTTGCTTTGGAAAATGAAGAATTCTTTGAGTGGTGTATGTCCTAACAATGAGGCTTCCAGATGCCAGATGTGGAAGAATACCATTGTGCTTTACCATTGGATTAGGAAAGTTGAATGGAAATAAAAGCAATTATCTTAACTGCCATGTAGAGAAATATCGCTGTTGGTAGTGCCAGACATTGAAATATGAGTCAAGTCGCAGCCAAGTCCTGAAGTATCCTAAAATATTCAGATTTTATTTGCTTACAGATTTTACTCTTTGAGTTGCACTTTCTAAGTTTTCCATCGAGATCAAGAAACCGATGCTGAAATTTTCAAATAGCCAAAAGTTGTCAGAAGCATTAATTTTAACCAAATTACAAAATATCACAGAAGTCCATAGAATTCATAATACTGTGATAAACACAGTTCTGTGATACAGTTTTTATATTCCCAAAAATGGCTTTTTACTATCTTTGGAATTTGAAATTCTACACTGAGAAAATTCATATACAATGAAATCTCCTGTTTTGGCAAAGTTTAAGTATATATACATATGTTTTCATATATATTTCAATTTATGTTTCTTCTGTAGAAGAAAGCTCAAAAGGTACTAACTAAGGATGCTGATAAATCACTTCCCAAAGTACCATGTTCACATTCAGACCACCTTCCAAAAAAATTCTAACAGAACAGTTTCCTGTAGAAATAAGTATTGCCCTCATTGTGAGAATTTTCACTATTTAAGACCCTATTTGCTAACCTTGTTCTTAATCCAAAATATTTAATACATCCAGAAAATGTAATGCCTTGAATATAGATTGCCTTGTTAAAAAAAAAAAAAAAAAAAAAAAAGCTATGACTCGACACTGTATTCTGTACAAATCAGAATGGTTTTCTCTAGGAAACAGAGACCCCTTGTTAGTTGCAAATGAGTTACAAAGGTGGAATCTAAATAAAGCCGGTTAATGTATTTGATAAGATATAAATGTGGCACAGTAATTGCCACATCACAATTACTACTTTTAAACATTTAAGCATCATGAGTCAGCTTTAGATTTCTGAAATTAGTCTTTGAAAAGTCAGTATGTATGTAAGCTTCTAAGTCTTGCTTCTGAAAGCATACAAGATACACACCGTGATTCACTGAGTGCTGATGTCTTCTTTGGTATCATTAGGGCTAGGTCCAAACCTTAATAAGCTGAAAATGATGTGCAGGTATATTCATAAAGGTCCACAATATAGTAAACTTAGATTCCCGTATTTGTGCTTCTCATGGTCAGAAAACAAACAAAAAGATGCTGGGTTTTGTGATGGGTAATAAAATGACTGAGATTAAAAAAAAAGGATTTTCCTATGCAATCTGATATGATGGCAAGATGGCAAGCATTACTCATGCCGCAGATTTAGTTGATTAGTTGGATTAGTTGGGCCTGGAGCATTTCACTTATGAGGAAAGGCTGAGTAACCTGGTTTGTTCAGCCTGGGATAAAGAAAACTGAGGGGGATCTGTTTATAAATGCCTAAAGGGAGGTGGGAGGCAAATGGATAAGGACAGACTTTTCTCAGTGGTGCATAGCAATAGGACAAGGAGCAATGGCCTAAAACTTGTGCATAGGAAGTTCTGTCCTTACATGGAAAAACATCTTTACAAGAAGAGTGAAGGAGCACTGGAACAGGTTACCTGGTGATCTTGTGAAATCGCCTTCTATGAGATGTTCAAGACCCATCTAGACACCTACCTGTGCAATCTATTGTAGGGTACCTGCTTTAGCAGTGGGGTTGGAGTCGATCTTTTGAGGTCCCTGTGATTCTGTGATTCTGTGTTATTTCTTACAAAAAATCTCTAATCTTTGAAATATTTCCCTTTGAAGTGAAATGCTGTACATCCTTACACCTCTTGTCTACTTGAGGTTCAGTTTCAGTCTACTGTTCTTTACCGTTTAACAAATTTTCCAAGTAGTAGGTTATTCTTAATGTTACAGAAAAGTTAGAGTTGTTTTTTATGTACTTTTTCTGACAGAGTTTGTTACTTGGTGTTGCACGTAGAATTCTGGAACAACCAGATAAAGATGTGATCCAAGCAGTGATGGATTTCCTTACTGCTGTTTTTGGGTATCCCTTTCCATGGAAGACCGGGAGCCTTTAGGCATGGTGGTGGTATCTCATCATTCCTTCAGAATAAGATTAATAAAGTTAAGCCAGCAAGAGATCCATGATGAAACTGGGTGTCTGTATCCTGAGTACTTGTAGTAGACCATTTCTAGCAACACCAAGATATTGTCAGTCCTGGGTATTGGTATGAATCAAGCATGTGCCAGGTTTACTTTCTTAACTTTTTGAACATTAACGTGTTTTGGATAGTTCTGAATGAGCTTATTCAGAAAGGAGAAATTTGATATGCTTTTTGGTTGGCTAGAAACATGAAGGATTGCAAAGAGTTAACCTTAGCTGACTTCCTCGTTAGTCAGACCAGTCTGGGCTTGAAGGATAAAAAAAGTTTTTTTGAAAGCCATGTTTGTTATTGCTGTAGAAGAGGCCTGTTTCATGAGTCAGTGAAAGAATGAATACGTGCAGAAGATGCTTTAGGATGATGATTTCTAAGTTTCTTTGTGCTAGCATTTACCTCACTGTGAAGAGTAAACTAAAGGGTCTTATGGAATTATCTTTGGAGAACCCCGATTGGTCCAGAATCCATTATTCTGCTTGCATTCACATCTTTTGTTTGTACTGACTGCAGTTCTTCCAAGAAATAAACTGTGTTGATGCCGAATAATGATTGAGGGTTCAATTTCTCATTATGCCTCCAAATTCATATTAAAGGAACATTACATTTACAAGGAAATTTCACATTTAAAAATAACTGTGCATCCCTCTTTCAGCTGTTGTCTGTTTATTTTAGTCTCTTGATGGCAATTTTTTTTTTTTACCTTAGAATTCCAGGCTTACACAGTACAAAGAATGTCCTCCTCCAGAACCAGTGTCAGTGTTATAAAGTGCAAAATGTTGTGCTCAGAGTGGCTGCAGAAGTTGAATGAGGCAGAATATTGCAGAAAGAGAAAGAAAGAAAGAAAGAAAGAAAATGTCTTGCAAAAATTATTTTCAGTCCTATCTTCCTTCTGCCTGGAAAGTTACTTTGCTTAGCGCATCTTCAGATTTGGTGAGGAATTGCATGCTTTTATTTTCAGGGTGTTCTGACATTTTTGAGTTCAGACTTAAAGAACACTGAGCAGTAAGACTTCAGCTGGGGTCTGTGGTTGAACTACGTAAAATATGATTAAAAAGAGGCTGTGTGTGAAACAAAATGGACTTCCAGAATTAATATTTTGTCTGCTTTGGCATTCTTTCATAAAAAGAGGAAATGATAGTAATAATTCTTACTTACAGAAGGGATCTGATGATAAATTAATTACCTTTTGTGAAGTGTTGAGGGTCTACCATGGGAAAATTTAGGAGGAGGAACTCATAATAGTTCAGTGTTTAAATTGTGCACATATTAAATATAGGCTGGGGGGAGACCAGTGTGACAACTACTGAGTCACTTATTTGAATGTAATCAATGCCTTGAACTTTTCTGATCATATCATAAAGCATTTACAAGAAGATTAAGCACCAAAATGCAACCTGTATCTTTTGCTTGTGCTTTGCTTTTACAGATGCTTGGCTCAGCACGTGTTTGAGCTCATATTTAAGCACAGTGTAACTTTAATATAGCACTAGCGGTACTGAAATCAATCTGTGAACTGATAAGGTCACACAAAGGATTTGTAATCTTAAGTAAATAAATAATTACTGTATCACTGAATAGGAGGTAAACCTTTAAGCTTTTTCCTATTTCTGGTCAGGTAAGACCTTTTTGTAGGGCTTGTTGATCGTCAGGTTGCCAGAAGATGAGCAGAAAGAAGCAACTGATTAACAGCTGGTTGCATCTGGTCACAGCCAGGAACGCATCGCAATAGAATAAACAATTCGGTTTTCAACAGCTGCATTTGCAGTTACAGTCTACTGAATCAAGTAAGTGCAGCTTGCCAAGTATAATTTGTGAGCTAGAAACATAAATTATCTTTAGAAACATTTAGAAGTAAAGAGAATGCTCTTTATCCTACCATCTTCTCCCTTTTTCAGATATAGTTATTTTTAATTCCCTTCTTTGTTTTAAACATAGACAACATATTTAAGCATTTTAATTTTTCACTATGTTTTGTACCTGGATGTGCGTTTCTATTTCAGTATCTAAAGATTCTGTGCCCTTCTGTTTCATTTCTGGGAATGCTTGTGAACTGCTAGATATTTCCTGATATACACCAAAGACCATTCTGTAGGCTTGTTTTGGAATCTGGTGGCTTTCCATAAAAGTCACCAGCTACAGTATGGATGGATAACAGTAGAACACTTTATTGAAGAACAAATTAGATTTAGAATGTAGTTACTTAATGAATTGCTTGAATGTGCTACTGAAATCCAGCCAGAGATCCTAAGATGATCATACAGATGTCCTGCCAATTGAAGACATTGTGTCTGTGCCCAAAAGTGGTTATATCATTTCTCCATCAAGATGTCAGAAATCTGACACTGAGATTGAAGGAAACTTAAGTATGCACAGGCTATAATACTAGCTGACAGTTCAGAATCTCAGGAGAAGCTAACCTACAGAGAATGGTGAATCTCAGGCTGCAAGTTATAGAGAAGGAAGAAAGGGACTGTTTTATGTCTGCAGTTGTGGTAAACAGTGGTGGAGAAAGTACTTAACTGCAATTTGGCATCTGAATGCACTGATTTACTCTGAACTGATTTGAAAGTGCCATAAATCAGAGCAAGTGGTGAACAAGGTACAAAAGATCTTAAGAAAGGAATAATCACATCATTTGGTCATTCAAAAGACTGAATAATTCAAGGGATAGAACACCTCCCCTGAGAGGACAGGCTGAGAGAGCTGTTCAGCCTGAAGAAGGCTCCAGGAAGATGTGAGAGTACAGAATCATAGAATGGCTTAGTTTGGAAGGGACGTCAAGGATCATCAAATATCAGCCCCCCTGCCACAGGCAGAGTTGCCAACCACTAGATCGAGTACTAGATCAGATTGCCCAGGGCCCCATTTAAACTTATCTAAAGTGAGGTTATAAGGAGGAAGGGGACATTCTCTAGCAGGATCTAGAGAATCCGTGTTGTGATCAGACAAGAAGGAATGGCTTCAAACTAAAGAAGGGAGATTTAGATAGGATATAAAGAAAAAAAATTTACAAGGGTGGTGAGGCCTTTTTCCCACTGGAAAAGGTTGTCTAGAGAGGTAGTTGCCCTGTCCCTGAAATACTAAAAGTCAGGCTGACAGGGCTCTGAGCAGCCTGATCTAGCTGTCCCTGTTCATTGCAGGGGAGATGGACTAGATGACTTTCTAGGATCCCTTCCAACTCAAACAATTCTGTGATTCTAATAGTGTACATGAATAGATGTGCATACGTATGGCTGTGCCCTAAGGCCTGTTAATGAATGGCAAGATATCAGTTGGGGTGCAAAACCAGCCCACAGGAGCAAAAATGGCCAGTTTTTCTTAGGAGTTGTGAATATTCAGAACAACCTATGCTCAGCCTTGTCTACTGGTGTCCTGACTTCTGACTGCAATTACTGACTAGGTCCTAGACCTCTACTGTAGTTTGCCCTGTCTACCATCATGTCTCTGGCCCTATCTCCTGCTGTTCTTTCCTGAACGGACTCCAGACATGACTTCACCTTGTCTGGGACTGCTGACTGGTCCTGTTGCTGTCACCAGTCTGGTCCTGTTCCAATACTGCAGGACTGTGTCCTGGTCAGGGGGGTTACTGCCCTGTCTGTGCTGTGGCACCCTCAGGTCCTGGGTCACCTCCCTCTTGGACCAGTTCTGCTCTTGCTGTTGACAGGCCTGTAGAATCAGTCATCTGGATTCATAGTATTTGTCTTATTTTCAAAATAACTAGCAGTAAAGACTGAGTTAATTGATGCTAATTTTCATTATTTCTGTTGTCAAAGATTCTGGAAGCCCTAGACATAGCCCACAGCCTGACCAAAACAGGTTTTACACAACAGAATGAAAAGGGAAACTCTATTCTAGCCAACTTGAAATATAAAAGAAAGATAGGAGAGCCCAAATGGCAAATGATCAATGTCAAATGCTCATAGAGCAACATAATTCCAAGGTGACATCTGAGATATCTGTACCTGGGAAAGCATGAATTTGTTAGCGAGGCGTAATGTCCCAGAATATGACTCTGCTCAGTTTAGTGCTCCCATAAAACAGTGCAGCTCAAACGGAATTTTTTATAAAAACAGGCCAGAGTTACTGAAGAATTGTCTCAGTGCTTATAGATAAATCAGCCTGTGCATGTTACCTACCTGTCTTGGAAAACAGGTAGAAAACCATAGAAAACCTTAAGACCACATATATGACAGATTTCTAAATTAGGACGTATAGATTTTAGGTAAAATTTTAGAAGATAAAAAAGCCTTTCAAGTTATCTTTTGATCCACATACCACTGCAACTGCAGTTGCTCTTATGTAGTACTTTTACCAGCATTACACAGAGAATTATTTCTAACGTAGACAGACAGCAGACGGAAAAGTTTGTCTAAGTTATCAAAGAGCCTTAAAAATACCTTCAACCTGCTCTTATCTCTTGGGTAAACTGTCTAATGTATAATTGACTTGGGAGAATAAAAGACTTTCTTCAAAATCATTTCTACTATTTGCATAACAAATCCATTTTTTATGGATTCTTGTTCAGTGTTCCAGGACATTTTATTTGCTTTTTTTTTTTTCTCATTAAATGAACAAACATTTGGGATCTGATTTCATCATTGTTTACTTCACCTATTGTTATTATAGTTGCCATTTTGTCTTTATAAGGGCAAGAGGACTGAGCCTGTAAATCTACAGACAAATCTCACACGATGCTTAAATGATGTGGGCCTTGTAATAACTTTTTCTACTTTAAATTCATGTGGAGCAATGCAACTTAAAAATAAAATATTTCAGTAGCAGGCAGGAAACCTACTGGTTTTAGGTCCTCAAGCAGTAGTGCATGAATGTATCCCTTTCAATAGAACACACAGAGCTTTATGACATTTTGTTTACTTATTCATCTCAACTCTCATAGGTAAAAAGTGTAATGAGATAGCCAGATGAACGTTGATTTCCTAACTAAGACTGTCAGATGGATAGTTAGATTTATTTTATTAAAATAACTGAAAATAATCTCTTTAATTTTAAACTCATCTGTGTGAATGTATGGCTTTGGTACCTGAAGATGCCTGAAATATGAATCCAGCTATAGAAATAGCATATCTTCACCCATTCCATCTTCATTATTAACCTAAAGCTAATATTGAGATGGTATAATTGGCATTACAAGCAGAAATCTGTCACAAATGGTTTCTGGATTTACACAGTCACAGGATCAACAAATGTAACATGGACATAGAAGTTCCCTTGTACTGGTGGGATAAATGGCTTCTACTAGAACCAAGGCAATAGCTAGGCTGAGGTGATCAATGTTTATGGGAACTCTGTGTTGAAATGTGAAACAGCCTTAGAATATAGATGTAGATTGAATGTCTGAAAAAGCCTGAAATCTCAACGCAGTCCATGCAGAGCTCCGTTCAGCCTCAAATCAAAGAGTCAGGGCTGACTTGAGACACAAGGAACAAAAACAGGAGGGAAAAAAAAAAAAGGTGGGAAGGGACAAAAGAAACTTCTGTTTCACTTTTAATACCCTCAATAATTAGTGTAAAGTATCCAAAATGCATTAGGGGTTCAGTCTAGTACCCCTGCAGAGGGAATGAGGCCAAGTGTCTGATGCTCTGATCTGCATGACTGCTCCTTATGGCTGACAACAGATTGGACCCAAGGTCTTGGATATCAGCCCATGATTACTATCAAAATAGATCACAGAAGTAGTTGCTTACTTTAAAATAAATGTATTATTTTTTTTAGCATTCTCAAAAGGAAAGAGTGAGGAATGAATGGACCATTTTATTCCAGGAGATCTGCATAACAGAAGTGCCCTGTGAGCATGGACTTCAGATCAGCTAAAGCAGAAAAGGGAAGTGGGGACAGTGCTCATGTCTTGAAGCAATATTTAAGTGCAGCTTTAGCCATAATTTGTCAGAGATTAAATTTATACATTTTTACTATATTTTACTGCTATTTTTTGTTTCAGTAGCTCATTCACACATGTAAGATAAATAAACGGTAGAGTTTTATCCTGTGAGTAAATACACTGATTGGATTATTCACAAGATACAGTCCTACTATTTGTGAGAAGCATGGCACAGTCATAAATATTTAAATACACAACTGCTTGGTCTTCCAAGAAAGCAAAGCAACACAGGGGACATTTCCAGATCCACAGCACTTTAATGATAATAAAATCTAATCTCATTAGCATCGTGTGACAACTTCGGATGTCAAACACTGGCTTTTAGAGAGCCACAGCCTTCCAAAGAAGAGAGAGTATTATTAGAAAATGTTCTTCCTGTTTCCATTACCCTGTTGACCATTGAAATCTCTGTCTCAGCACTGAATCTGATCCTGATCCAAACACAGAAGGGTCGAGATTTTTACATGCCAACCATCTGTTTGCTCTTTAAAGGAATGTTGATCAGCCTCCTAATGTCACTGCCAGTGACAGGTAGAAGAATGTGAAGAATGCTTAGAAAAAATCCATAAAATGTAACTCTTGTTTTCTTATCTCTTCTGTCACAACAACAAGGGGACACCTCGCATCACCCTGGTAATTGTCTTTCTGGCAAATTGTTTCTTTAGCATTTCCTGCTGTGATTAGGACAAGTAGCCATTATTCCTTTAATCTCTGCATCTCCTTATCTCATTGAATAAACTTAGTAGGGCCACAAACACCTTTTAAACACATGAAATAAAATTTGCCACACAGTGTCTTTGTTGCACATAATTTTATTTTATTTTTTTAGCCACCACCGTTGATTTGTTTTTTTGAAAGCAGTAATAGAACAGAACAGCAGACACATGAAAGTATAAGATGCATGAGTAGCATCTTGGTAGCATTCTGAAAGGCGATAAAAAACAATTTAAGGTCCTTTTTTTTTTTCTTGCTCCACATAAAGCCCAAATCATACATGATCTTGTATTATTTGTAGTATATTCTGTGATTTATTTAGTCTCTGATGACCTTATACCAAAACATCATCTTTTAGTTCCAATACAGCACTTCACCTTCTTTTAAACAAAAAATTATAAGAAGTCTGAAGCCAGCGTGCAAAAAAATTAGGCTCAGTTGCCTAATCTGCAAGTTTGGGATTAGAACTGCTACCTCCTAAATGGATACTCCTTCAACTAGCAACAAGGCATTGCAGTAAGCACTGTGAAAGCTGTCATGACAGCACAGGGAAGCCAGGTGATCCCATTATGAGCACTGTGCAGCACAGCAGCACTGCGGGCTGCTCACAGGGAAGGTGCACATGTATCAGGCTGGTGGACACCACCTATGATCTCTACAAACCAGCAGACCTGAACAAGAGAGTTAACACTGAAAAAAAAAAAAAAAAAAAAAAAAAAAAAAAAGGATGTGTGGGCTTTCAGCTAATGTATGTTGGCACAGTGCCATGAAGCTATGCTGGTTTATTAAATGTAAGAGCTGCTCCTTATGTGTAAATTAGGACTGCCACCTGGCTGGTTTCCAGCTGTCTTGCCTGGTTTTATTCCGAACTTGCTGGCTGCTGTTGGAGCTACTGTACAGATTGGTCTGGACATTCTCAGCAGAGATTTTTTGAAAGGTAGACTTTTCTGTTTCAAAGATGACTGCCTTTTACCTGTGTTTTGACAACAATGTGCCACTGAAGTGGCAGAGGTGAAACTAAAATGATAGCGATCACCCTGACAAAAAGAAATAAAAATAGATCATTTAAAAAAAAAAAAAAGTAGTAAAACCAGGTTAGCTTCATCTAAATGAAATAATGATGAAAAGGCATGCATTATTTGTTTCCTTCTGTGGCCTTACTAAGCTATAAAAGTTTTGTAGATACCAAGTTATATTAGAAACATATTTTGACACTGCACTGTAGACCGATAGAAGCCGGTAGGTAAAAGTTTCCTTTTCTAAGAACTTTATAAATATATTTCCTCATAATTTCTTTGTTGGTTTTGATTTTCTTATGGCCCTAGAGATATGCTAATTGACAAAGCTATGCTGAATACAGTAATAAGGAATATTTTCTGTGTAATTCCAGGCCAGTCAATATTCTTTCTTCTGCAGTGGTCAGCGTGAACTCGGGCAGACAAGACTGAAAGTACAAGTACTGGATGTTTAAATTAATTTCATATCAAAGTGTCTGAAGAATTATTTTATGATCACACTGAATTGCCATTATTAAACTAGGAGTGACACTTATAAAATTCAGATAGGTTCCCAAATTTCATAATTAAATGACAGTGTATACTCAAGATGTGTGACTGTGCTATACAATGTCATAAAACGTAGAATATCCCCAGTTGGAAGGAACCGATAAGGATCGTCAAATTCAGAGCCTGGAATATGAAGCCTAATGGAGGTTTGTTTGGTCAATGGACCTCCTTGGCTTTACGTTCTTGTGTTTGTGAAGTTGTATGAGAGGTTTGTGAAGTTTGAGAGGTTGTAGATGCCCCGTCCCTAGAGGTGTTCAAGGCCAGGTTGGATGGGGCCCTGGGCAGCCTGGTCTAGTATTAAATGTGGAGGTTGGTGGCCCTGCATGTGGCAGGGAGGTTGGAGATTCATGATCCTTGAGGTCCCTTCCAACCCTGGACATTCTGTGATTCTGTGATTCTGTATGATCTTTCTTCTGGTTTTGAAATAGACTTAACAGCCTCAAAACCACAAAAGCTACAAAATATTTGCATGCTCCTGCATAGATGAGAAAAAAAGGGTGAACATTAATTTCAAGTAAATCATCAACCCACTTTTTTCCCACATATAATAGTATCCGGATGTTCTACGTCCGCTAGAAACAGCTCACTAGCACCTAATACTTACAATATGTGTATAAACAGAGAGGTCTTGTTTACGTGCCAAATGCTTGCACTCACCCTGCTGTCCGGTCTTGGAAATAGAGTTGTGTGGCTGTGAGTGATTCCAATCCTTTGCAGACTTTTTTGTTCTGCATATTGACTAATCAAATCATCATAGGTATTTATAACACGGGGAAAAAAAAATGAAGATGGGTGGCATGGGCATAATTAAAGGAAAATATGAGTGCTGTTTTCCAGATTGGATTAATTCTCGGACCCAAACACCGTATCATCATTAAAAAAGTCTCCCAGGCAGAAAAATGTTGTTAAAATGCTGTTTTGTGCTTCTCATAACATGAAGTAATCTTCTGTGATCAGATGTTCAACACATCACAATATAATGTTCTCTATCCAGTAATCTTGGAACAAAAAGCAGAGGAAATGTGATGAGACATGCAGCAAGCTTCCAGGATCAAGACACTGTGTTGAGACAGACTTCTAAATTAGCAAGTGCTCATTATCATCTTATATCCTAACAATTCATGCAACAAGTAGAGAGATGAAGAACTGAAACAGATATACCTTGTGAAGATTAGTGCATTCTGAACACAGTTTCTAGCAATTCAGATAACGTGAAATCTGTCACCATTACTATATCTCACATTCATATCTCTGTTGGTTTTTTGTTGTTGTTGTTTTTGTTTTTGTTTTCTGGGAAAAAAAAAGTCTTAAAGATGCTGAAGTCTAAACTTTGCCTGCAGGGGCACCAACAGTTCACGATCTGGAATGTATCAGCACCCCCTCCCAACAATTAGAGATGTAAAATTTTGCAATATTAAGACCATCAGAAAGCACAAGTTCCCTTGCAAGTATCTGCTTTGTGTTTATGCATGTTAAAATTATCTAGTATTATCTATAATTGCAGATAATGGATTTTAAATGTTCTGTAACTTGAATACTCATATATGTGAAGTTTTATTTTTCCATTTCTGAAACTCATGCAGTCTAGCTGACTTTTGTTGATTACAAACATTTAACTGCTAGCAGAGCCAGTTTTGCTGGCACCTCATATCAGATTCCTGAAAACATTTTCAGAACTATTTCAGATACCAGGGAAATCTTAACATTCTCACAGAATGGAGATCTATCTCCTTGCTTGTTACTCAGCAATGATCTAGGGTTTGTTTTCTTTTGTTTTTCTATAACCAAAATGCTTTTTTACAACTTTCTCACAGCTGCAAAAAGCTGAATGAGCTTGGTCACAGCAGCAGTGCTCACAACCCAAGAAGGGAACCGCATACTAAACTATAACCCTGGTCTATTTCCCATTTAGGAAAAGGTCAAAGTACATGCTAACCAAAACAAAGGTAAAAAAAGCCATTGTTTTCTGCTTACCTGGCATATTTCTTAAACATGAAAAAGCACTGTAATTCCTGTCTACTCCCATTAGATGCACATATTGCTATTCAAATACCATGTATACAATCTAATTGTGTAATGAACATGGCCCCTATTTACGCAGGTAATATTTACCTTTGAAGGTCTTTACCTCTATAGATCATCTAGTTCTTGTTTCTTGCTTCAAACCATCACTTAATCACCTAACACTTCTGTGCTTTTCTTGTCTTTTTGACAGTGGATTGTCTCAAGATTTTTAATATTTAGCAAGTATAGTGAAAGGCTGCTATGGTTTTGGAAAGTGAACACATACATGGAGGGGGCAGAAAACTTTGCCTGTGCAATAGAAGTTTTTAGTTTGTAGCACTGAATGATCTTCCAGTGGCAAAGAGCTGTAAAAACAAGATTCTCTATGGGTCACAACCAAGGGGTCACAACATCTCATGAGAATACAAATGCAGTGTAGAGTCAAACTGAAGGAGATATGTCCAAAATAAATCAATGTGATAAGGAAAATGAGACAAACTGTTGTGTATTAATGCTAGCTGGATAAAAAAAGACTAAGAATTGGAAACAAAAAGGGTAAAGCACATGACCAAAGTATTAATGATTAAAATGCAGAAGTGCTCAGTATATGCTTCCTTCCTAAATTTGGAGGAAAGTTTTTATTATTTCTGAAAGATTAATTCCTTTACCTATGCACCAGGCAAATGGAAAATAAGAAGAATTTAAAGCAACATCTTCTAGGGATAGTCTTGGAAATGTTATTTATAGAGGTATATGAAGAAGTCCATAAGCATTTGGTTCCTCATATGTAATACTTTTTACTTATAACTTCCAGAAAAACTGACAATTCTGTGAAACTACTAGTGTTAGTTTAGTTAGTATAGTGTTAGTACACACCACTATTCATTAAAGGCAGTGAGGAAGACTTGTGTAACCACAGGCTGACAGTGATGCAAGACCAAGGAGGGAAGGAGTGAAAGGGCTGACATAGGATTTAATTGGAAAAGAGTGGTATGTGAGGACTATAATTGGTAAGAAGGTTGTGATTCTTTGGAAAAACAGTTAGGTAGCTGTATGTGGACTCCTGCAGGGTGAATGGCTTCATGTTGTCTGACATTGCAATTCAAAGTACACTACCATACAATAGCAGTAAAGCATAATACCAGATTAAAAGGTAGCTAACTGACAGATCACAGAAACAGTCAATTGGGAGTCATTGTTGTTCAAATGTATATTTTCCCAGAGATGTAGATGTTCAGGGCCTGTGTGGATGCCTACCTGTGAGACCTATTGTACGGTACCTGCTTTAGCAGAGACTCAATGTTTTCTTGAGGTGCCTTCCAACCTCTGTGAGTCTGTATATTTCTGTATCATATCCCATAGTTTCCAACATTTTCATCAGTGTCTTGGAAGCTCACAAAATCAGATGCGATTTCTCTTTAATAAAATAAATGGTGCCTTGGAAAATACTGAGGTGAATAGTACAGTTAAGAGTAGAAACAGCTTAGGAGGCTGCCCCATGCTAAATTGTATCTAATGTCTGAAGATCTCCGAAGATTTTCTCATCTTCCTGCAGTTTCTCTGATCCTTCCGTGTATCATCTTTGGGCAATCTCACTGATTTAAAGAACTGCTCTATGTTCTGATGTCTTCCAAGTTCTCTGCATTCACAAATGCACCAGTCTACTGGCATGATTCTTTGGCTATAAAAAGACCTAACTACAATTTTTGAGGCCAGCTGGCATGGTCTGGCCACATCCATAATGTTACGTTTTCTTTCCCTTTAGAACAGGATGGTCTCATCTAAAGTGCCCTGTAGGAGTGGTCCCCAACCTCTGCTAGTTCCCAGACTATTTTCTAGAGTAGTGTTGAGGTCAGAAACCTGGCGAGGGAAAACTGAAATCCTGCCTTCTCTCTCTGACGTGTTTTAGAGTACCCTCAACTGACAGATCAAATTCAACGTAGATGTAGCAAAACATGTATTTCCCTGCCCATCATAACCACTTCTAACAGATATGTCCTCACAGTAGTGCTTTGCCTGATCTCTACCAGCTTTGCTAGTTATGTAGGATGATAATCTGAACATATCCTTGAACTCTAATATCTCTCTCAAACTTTGTATCCTGTCTTGATCCATCAATAATCCTACTCAGTTTACACTCACAGTGTGAATATTAAAAAAATAAATAATGAATAGTAAGAATAAAGTTATCTGGGATCAGAGAATGCGGAAGGTATTGAGAGTACAGGGAAAGCCATATCACAGAAAGCATGAAACAAATTTATGGACCATAGTTAACATGAACTTTTAGGAGGATATGTGGATAGATTAACCAGGGACTAAAGACAGGAAATTGATCTTGCCTCTGCAAATGATCCAGATCAGCAGATGTAACTACCCTCCAATTTCTTTTCTCCAAGAGAAAAAAATCAAGCAGATATAATTTTGATGTTCACATTTTTGAAAGAGATGAGGAACAATTGCAATTGGTGTAGAAAATAACTATAAAAATATTCAAGGACTGAAGAGAATACCATAAAACAGTCTGTTTATCAAAACTGACTGCATAAAAGCAAGTAAATGCCTTCATGTTACTTGATACTGAATGAAAAAAGCACTTACCCTTGACAGCAGCTAGGAGGTGAATAAGAAGACTTGTTCCAACCTGAGAAAAATGTTAGAATGGCAAAGAATGTTAAGATATTTGCTTCTTTTCTGTTTAACTATTACTGCTTTGTATACACTAGAATATTTTTTTACTCAGAGTACTAGTGCCAGACCTGGGTAGGCAAGCAGAAAGGCAGTGATACTTTTAACACTAAATTAGTGCATAAATACAGAACACTCTTAGTTTCTACCTGTTGATGATTTGTTGAAAGTAGTGCCCAAATAACTAGTATAACTTTAATCTGCTACAGTCTTTACCTGCGGCTTGTGTCTTGTCTACTATTTGTTAATCCTTCCAGGTGTCTAAAAATGTATGTAAAACACATGGAAAGTATGTGCTATGTGGAAAGATTGCTGAAGATTTGGAATGTAAAGCCCTTAAGCCAATTCCTTTGCATTGTATCTCCATTTAATGCAAGTGAAGTGAGTAACATTTCACCAGTGATGAATCTGGCTCAAGCTGTTTATTTGCAAAACAATATGGAGAAGGGAGAAAACAGCTCTTTTCCCGAAGGTATTTCTTGTAGCTGTATATTAAATGTCAATGTACACCATAAAGAGAACTGCCTCATTGATTCACTGAGACCATACAGTACAGTGCAATCTGAGCAGATACTACAAAAAAGAAGGATTTTTCATTTATTTACTTAAGTATGAATTTTTTTTCTTTGCTAAGGGCTTTCCATCATGTAACGAGAGCAGTATGAACACCTATTGGATAGCATCACATAGACATCTTTCCATCAGGCAGATAATCCACAGTAATTTTTACTGCATAGCTATCTTTCTTTTTTCCCCTCCCCTTCCTCCCCCATTTTAATTCTCCCTCTATTTTATCCATTGTCCCTGTTTTTTCCTTTGTTCCACCTGTTCAGGTTTTTGAGAGATAAATATCACCTACTTTCTTGCTGAGGATAGATGAAGGGTCCTATGCAGGAAACATCCCTTAAGTGTCTAGAGATAAGGAAGATGAAGCATGACTTTTGCTTTCCAATAAGAACATATATTGCATGTACAGAGTGGAAGAATGAAGGGAGAAGTAAACTTGGATACAATCTACTGAAGTCAATAAATTCCATGGGACCAGTAACTTACTCTTTCAAAAGTGTGGCTCCATTCATTCACGTCACGATGAGCATCTTTCCCTTCATATTTTTGTGAGCAGTGAATAAAGACTTGAGTTCAAGAAGTGAATATCAGAACTCTAATTTACATTCAGCACTGTAAAAAGCTTTGTCCTACTCACATTGCCTGGCAGCAGCAAGCACAAATGTGTTTATTGAAACCTTTTCCAGGGCATCGCAATTGCCCTTATTTAGGCAGACTTAAAAAGGGAGCAATATATAATTCATGGCAATCTTTAAAAACTGGCTGACCAAGGCTCATGACAAATGCTTACAAATGGGGATTAAAACCTGAGTTGTCAGAGAGATAATTAGTTTATTCCAGCAGACTGAAAGGCCATGGCTGTGATGATGATGGGTGCCATCTGATGAGTAAGGAGTCACATTACAACACAAGCACACGCTCCCTTTTCTACTCCCTTCTTCAGTATAGACCTTATTTAGCCAGCAATAATAGTGCTTTTCAGAAGAAAAAAGAAAAAGAAGAAAAAAAAAGAGTTGTTTTAACTGTGTTATTTTCTGGATCTTTTCAAATGGTGATTGACAGTCCCCATTTGGCTACGGCAGCATCTGAGACCACAGATGTCAAAGAGAAATATTTGCAAATTCTGTTCCCTCTCTTAAAGCAATTATTTTTAGTTTCTGACGAGCAGGCAACTATACCCAGATATTCAGAAACAGATTCCTAATGCAAAGGCTGACAGTAAATTGGCTATATTTCAAAACAAATTGTATCCTCTGTCAGTAGGTTCCATACTCAGGATTTTTTTTTTCTACCAGTGTTGCTGGACACACCATGAGAAGATTGCCACTGGTTCATTTCCCCATCATTTTTATACAGTTAGGACAATTGTGAAGGGAGAGCAGGGGGATAAAATCAGGTAGTTCTTCTGCTGGAGCATGATGAAGAGCATGAAATAATGTGCTGCTATTCAGGAATGTACCCAGACAGAGGCAGCAAGTGGGCTGAAACTATCATCACGCTAAATAACCTGTAACTGAAGACATGAATTTAAAGTCAAGTAGCTCAAATTGCAAATTCTTATCTTGCAGTCTATGAGAATAAAATACTGAAGATTTGATGTATGATGGCTAGCTGTCTTCTTACCACATGCCTGATCCACAAATAACAGAAGAACAAAGACAACTGTAAAAAAAAAAAAAAGTACAGTCCTGATCAGAATGACATTGAGTTGTTGAATGTCAGCTGACTGTCAAATAGTCTTTCTCTTCTTGTTCCTTATTACCTTCAATTCATGTAGGTTTCTAAATTTCTGTTCTATATTTTTACTTCCTATTGTTCTTTCCAAGTCTTCTGCAATTAAGCAGTCACACAAACAGATACTACTGATTTTCTTATGTCAGGTGCTGAGATGCATAATCCATTGTACAGAGAGCAGGAAGTTAAACAAAATATCGGAAAAATATTTTGATCTATTAAAAAATATTTCCAAGGAGAACATTTTTCATAAGTACTTAGCTTGTAGCTGCAATAATTCCTCTTTGGAACAAAACTAACAATGCTAGATTATGAATAGTAGAGCATTGGCAGCTCCATAGTTACAGTTCCTTGTGCTAAATGAAGCCAAAGCAAGCCTACTGTGACTGATAGAGCTGCCTCTGCAAAGAACAGGTCTAGTGAAAACAGATTTCCACAAATGAAGATGTTAACAGGCTGAAGAGGAACTGAAATTCATCCTCTTCAAAATAAATAACAAGCCACAGAGTAGGAACCCAAGTGTGAGTAATGTGAGTAATGCTAGAGATGGGGCTTATTACCTAGGGAAGTGTAACATAATACAGAAAGGTCCAGGGGAAAGCTGAGTTGTTTTTCATGAAATAAAGCTTAAAAAAAAAAAAAAAAAAAAAAAAAGATAGAAGTGCAAAAGGATAGCAAGAATTGTATTGCTTTCCATGCTTTTCTAAGGCTCAGTCCAAGGAAGAAGTATGAATTGTTTCAAAACTCATGCCATGCTTATGTTTTATCTGTGGGATTCCTGCTGATGTCACCATGACACTGAAAGCACAGTATCTTCTCATAATGCAAATGTCATGATACTTGAAAAATAGTGAGATATGTACCATAGATAAGAGGTCTGCCTTGCAGCTGAGTGAAGGCAACTTTGTTCTTGGTCATCAATAAACTTCCTGTCACATGCATCGCTCCCGGCCCCACTAACTGCAGTCCTGGTGAACTTCCTTCTTTCATGATTGGTGAAGTGCCTGTAGCTGGATAACAGAGGTTGGTGATTTTCTAAATGTCAGTATTAGCAGAGTGTAAATGATGAGAGAAGACAAGGAGTGTAATGCATGCGCGTAAAACTTTGATGTGTGCAGATTAAATATTTTGCAAGATGAATCATTTCCTGGTGCGTCAAATATTTTTTTTTCTGTTTGTTTGTTGGAGATTTTTAAAAAAATAATTTAATTATTACATTTTTTTTTACAATGAAAGCAAAGAGATTTTGCTTGTGAACTCAGTCGCATCTCTTACAGCTCCTTTCACCCTGCTCTTTTCACTTGCTGGCTGGCTGCATGACCAAGCGCTCACGCAGCATGATGTGATATGTGATATGATAAGAGCATACATGGAAACACGCACTTTTAGTTCGTGGAGATTCTATCAACGTCCTTTCGCTGCGAGTAGCTTTCATCAAATGAACCTGCCGAGAGATTTTCCTTGAAAGCTTAATTCGCAGAAATTGGTGTCAGATTCCAGGTTTTATTTCAGTTAAAAGGTATTTGTGTAGTTATGCCACTGCATGCTTCTTTGGTCACGTGCTAACGTGACACTGTGTTGTATCTCTCAGAAAGGGTCTGACAGCACTTTTATGGCAATCCTCTATGCCAGGAGATGTGCTGAGATCAGTTCATGATGTTATGACAGGTGCCAGCTAGTGGGGTCGTGTGGGTTGGTGCTGGGGAAGGAGGTCTCTGAGCAAAAGCAGTATGGCTGGCATCAGATATTTTTGTCTCTCTAATAAAAGTCGATGCCTTTTTAATTCAGAAACTGAGTGGATTGAACTAAAGGTTGAGTATTTAATTGCTGAAATGTAAGCCTGGAAAATCTGCAGCTTGGTTAATTCCATAGCAATATACATGGAACTGCCAATAAAGACAGCTCAGTTACAAATGGCTGTCAGGCAGGGCTTGCTTGTAATGTCAAGAGCTGAGTAGAGATAGGTGATTGGCATGAGCTGCATATTCTTAGTAAAGAAATGAGATATCCATATAAAACTGTTTTCACCTTTTTAATTCTAAAAGAGGTGTAAATCAGAAACAACCAGGTTTTAAAACGATTTCTTTCATTGTATTAATTAATAAATGGCTTTTTAAATTGCTTATTCATAAGAAAATGGATCTGCTTGGTTGACTTTTTCCCTTTCTGTCTTCATATTTGTCTCTAGCGCAAACATCTCTTCAGCTACACACCTGGCCTAGAAGAGACCTCCCACTTCAAACCCTGCTTGTTGTGACAGTGCCTGGTATGACAATCCTGCAGAGCATGAGATTTGACAAAGCAAATAGCAGTTCAGAAAACATCTATCCCTCCAAGTCAGACTGCTGTTTCAAAGTAATTTTCCCTCAGATACATGGAAAAAAGGTATTGTTTGAGTTTTTAGGCTTGGAAAATCAGTTTGTGTAATTTTTTTACAAAGGCTACAGGCCTATGTTCAGTTGTCATCACTGTTTAACCTGGAGCTAGCTTGCATCTCTGCTCTGCTACTCTTGCAGAAGGATGATGGGAAGAGAGATTACTGAGTCTGACACTGTGAACATGGAAAAAAATATTCCACAGGTACCTGGCTGTGGGAAAAGCACTCAGCAGAGAGCTTATGCAGCCCTCTGTCATTGAATTTTCCTGTTTTCAGTAGATCTTGTTCTGCTGTCTGGAAGAAAGATACTGGTGGATGACAAGCTGGATATGAGCCAGCAATGTGCCTTCACAGCCCAGAAAACCAACCATATCCTGGGCTACATCAAAAGAAGTGTGGCCAACAACTTGAAGGAGGTGATCCTGCCCCTCTATTCTGTGTTGGTGAGATCTCACCTGGAGCACTGCATCCAGATGTGGAGTCCTCAGTATTGGAGAGACATAGACCTGTTGAAGTGCATCCAGAGGAGGGCCACAAAAATGATCCAAGAGTTAGAACAGTTCCTTTACAAGGACAGGCTGAGGGAGCTGGGCCATTCAGCCTGTAGAAGAGAAGGCTCTGGGAAGACTTGAGAGCTGCCCTTCAGTATCTAATGGGAGGCTACGAGAAGGAAGGGGACAGACTCTTTGGCAGGGTCTATTGTGATAGAACAAGGGGAAATGGTTTCAAACTAAAAGAGGGGAGATTTAGATTAGATATAAGAAAAAGTTTCATACAATAAGAGTACTGAAGTACTGGTACAAGCTGTCCAGGGAAGCGGTAGACACCCTGTCCATGCAGACACTCAACATCAGTCTGGATGGGGCTCTGAGCAACCTGATGGAGTTGTAGGTGTCCCTGTTCATTGCAGGGGAGCTGGACTAGAGAGAGTCCCTTCCAACTCAAACAAATCTAATCTATGATTCTGTGAAAGATGCATGCTCATCTAATCTTTGTTAACACCAACGTTGTTTGTCTTCTGATTTAACTTTACATTTATGCATTTGTACAGGATAAAGCAGATTTTGCTCTTTTCTGTTCTGTCACGCTTTAACTTTGGCTTGTCTTTAAAGACAAAAAGGACCTGTTTATTCCCATTTTCATATTCATCACAGAGTGAACTCCGTTTTATGTGGGGTGCAAAAGGGACACGAGAACATGAGTTACGGAGTCTCCATTTTCTGTTACACAGCTCAAACATCTCCTCTTCTATCTCAGAAATTCAGCAGGATCTCTGCCATGTCCTATCCTGCTCACTACACTACTCACAGCCAGGTTGATGGGAAGTTACTATCAGAATTGTAATGGCTCACTAGTTTCTTTTACTGTAAGAACCTGTACTAAAGCAGCACAAAATGTAGCAGAATATCAAGCTGAGGCTAAGGGGGGAGATATTGTTTCCCTTTTAGGTTGTAGCATAAAAACAAACTTCTGTTATTGCATAATAAATGGTATTTATTTAAACATTTTTTTTCAGACTATGATTAAATAATATTTGAAGATATTACAGCCAGCACAAATTGGTTTTGATAGTGTAGGGTAATGAGCACGCTAATGGCACATAGTTACCATGCTGATGAAGACTTTACACACCTCTATATGAAAGCAGTATGTCTGAACAGTAAGGGGGTTGGCTCAGTGATCAATAGTGCAGTAATGCTTTGTTTTCAAGTGCACTTCCCAGATAAGGTCTTTTGGTTCTCCTCTGCCACTCTGGTGAACTTAAGCATTTATCAGAAGTCCATTCTGCAAGTCCTTGTCCTTCATAAAAGAGAGAATTAAGTCCAAAGGAAATATTTTGAGGATCATAGAGGCAAGGCTGAGGGGGAGAATAGCACTGTATTACTATAGTACTAAAAACAATGGAATAATTGAGAGCAAGAGTGGAAGAAGTCTGTTGATTCATCTAAAATGCAATAAACACCTCCCCATTGTGTCACTACCATGCAAGCACAGCCTGCACAGATAGGAAGCTTCTCCAGACGTATGTGCCATTTCCCCATATTCACTTACATACTTACATACTCAGAGCTTAAATTCAGTTTACACTAAAGGGAAACTTATATCTCAAGCAGCGATAGTGTTCTTAAGAATCTCAGCTCTATTCATTTATTTCTTTAAGAAAATGACCACCTTTAGGAAACAAGGCCACTTAAGCAGTAGAATGTAAGTATAGCATTTAGAACAATATAAATGTGAATCTAATTCTAGAAAAAAAAAAAAAAGCAAAAAAAAAAGCAGTGCTGAACCAACATATGACTCTTAACTGGAAATCAGCCCTCAATTTCTACTATTAAGTATTTTAAGTCACGATTGCATTTCATTTCCATAAAAGAGGATAAGGAAGGTTACAAATCTGTGTCATCTACTGTGAATGAATTCTTATTTCAAAGCACTCCAGCCCACAGTATTTGAATGATGCCATCACTGAATATTTTTCCCCAGTCAAGAACTAAGCCCAATGAGACTAGAAGAGCACATGCACATGTTTAGTCCCTAAGAAAGGATATTTATGCTCAAATAGACCTATGGAGCTCAGAAAACTACACAGTCACCACTTAGACTTCAGAGCTGCTCAAAGCAGCAACTTCCCTGGTGACGTGCACACTAAGAACTGCTTTGAAAGCAGCTCTTGTTAAGCAACAACCACTCCTCTATTCTCTTTTTCTTCCCATTCATTTTCTTTGCATGATAAATATTACAGTACAGAACAGGACACAATTCCAGTATAGATATTCATAGAATCATAGAATGGTTTGGGTTGGAAGGGACCTTTAAGATCACCTGGTTCCAATCTCCTGCTATAGACAGGGACACCTCCCTCTAGACCAGGTTGCTCACAGCTCCATCCAGCCTGGCCTTGAAGTTTTCAGTTAGATATTTTGAGTTAGGAATCAATTCCTTATCATTTTTTTTCCCTTTTAATATTATTATTTATATATAAAGGATAGATTCTGGTTTTCTGTTACACCATCATAAACTCTCCACAGATTTAACATGATTTACCATGGTTTTGCATACACAAAGACATAGTTTGGCAGAAACTTTACTAAAATTTGAAGAGCATTAAATAAGGCATCCCAAAATTGAAAATTAAAATTAATTTCAGCAAGGGTTAGTACTATCTGAATGCCAAAGAAATTCCCAGAATTGTCTGAATGCCATACGCAGTGCTCTTGTAGGCTTCTTGTCATTGCTCTTAGAGACCTTCAGAGCATCTGGATATTTCCAGGATTCAGTAAAGCTGCATTTCCTGAGAGAGAAGGGAATGGCTTCCTTTCTCCTAAAGTGTTACCTATGTAGGTAACTGCGTCTGTAATGTGCAGAGATTGCACTTTGGTCATGTGAGGATACATTTCCTCTTTATGCTGCCTTGCATTGAAGATGGTATATGAACTGGTTGGTTTGTGGGAATAAAATAGTTGACGTATAATAAAAGAAAGTAATGACTCTGTCTTTTTCTCACAGTAACTGAAGACCAAAGTTCCAACATTTTAGACAAGACTTTCTCTTTGAAAGCTTTGAGAGGGTGCCAATTCTGAATTCTTATTTTGTGGCCTTTTATCTACCAGATCTATTCTTCTTCCTGTGAAAGAAGTGAAAAGCAAACAATAATAAAAGATTTTCATCTGAAAAAGGCATGAGCACAAGTTAAACAAATGGGTATTTTTCCTTTGATTAGCTCTCATTTGCTACTGAACTGTGAATTTGCTGCTTCGTTAAACACGATGTGAACAAAGGGAAGCCTAATTAAAGGTTGCTACCTCTCCATATCATTGGTGCCTAAAACCCATCATCTCTCTACTCCCTCTTAGAAAATACATTATAAAGAACTGATCACTGTTTTTGTTGCAGGGCCCAAAATATGGTATGCTGGGTCATATGCTAAAAAAGTTTGTTATAGATATGGTAATTACACTACAACACTGAGCTACCTTACTGTGGTTAGTTATTTCATGGGACTAAATGCATATGTCTTGTTAAAATTAAAGTTTCCTATGAGAGAAAACAAGAGCAAAGCTGTTAAGAACCATCCTGACAGACAACGTGAAGCAGAGGTTGAAAATCAGGTTATTCATGCAGGCCTGGGGTAAATGTGCCAGTTTGTTAAACACCAGCAGAGAAAGCTGTTAATAAGCCTTAATAAAGCTTTTGTGTACTACTTGCTTCCTTGGCTGCACGTGGGACAAAGCATCCACCTGAAGACATATTTCTCCCAAGGCATCAAGGCTAACCAGCCTATGAACTAGGAGGGAAGCTCTAGGAGAAGTCCTTTCCTGCAAACATCATATCCTAACACAATGAATTAGCAGCCAGCTCCGAGCCCAGCTTTGAAAGCCATAGGATCACAGAATATCCTCAGATAGAAGGAACCCATAAACATTGAGTCTAGCTCCGGGTTCATCAGTTTCAAATGGTTTCATCTCTATCTACAACCCATGTTAAAATACACACAAATATACTCATAGACATATGTATATATAGATTTTCATGTGTAGTATATATGTATTTGAATCTAAATATTCACAGCTAGATACTGTTTCAGTTTCCAAGCTTTGTAATGTGCAGAGAAGCTACGATCTTTCCTGTGCTTTACTGTATGTTCAAGTTCTTGGCTAGTCTTGATTGAGGAGAAATAAAACTTTTTCAGTATCTAATATTTAGAATATATTCAGCAGTTCAATTCTTTTGCAAGAATTGTTGTCTCACTGCAAAGGATGGGATGTGAAAGAGAAGCCAGGGAGAAACCACTTGTAAGTAAGTTCATCTGCAGCAGGCAGGGAACAGGCAGTGGTTGTTCCTTGAAGGTCTGGAAGGGAGACCAGCTGTTAAGCTAGCTGCCAAAGCATTGACTTGATGCTTTCAAACAGAAAAAATATGTGGTATCTTAGGAAGTTATTGGGAGGAAAAAAAAAAAAAAGAAAAAAAAAGGGAATTAATTTTGCTAGAATACAAAAGAAATAGTTAATATATGACCTGAATGATTCAGATCAGGAGTTGGACTTGATGAGCCTTATAAGTCCCTTCCAACATGGGATATCTTATGATTCTATGATTTCTACACCCTTTCTCACCAATAAAAGAGCTATATCTACACCTCAGTTTTCACAGGTATGTTCTGAATCTTTTTGTTCCAGAACAGGCCAAAATCAGCACAGTTCACTGACAAATTTAGCCAGCAGCACTGTTTACATGTTTACATAGCAGTTTACACTTGAATAAAATAAGAGTGGAAAGCAAGCAGAAGCCAGAGCTCATACTTTCCACCCAATCATCCAAAGCTGCCAGCACCCCAGCAGCAGGTCTGCACAGAAGTAGCATTAGCTACGTCAAAAACATCAGGTCTTTTATAGTCCATACTGGACATAGTAGATACCTGCACCAGAGCATAGCAAATCCAAGAGGTCAGATGCATCCCACGTGCACTGAACTCGAGTCAGGTCCAGGACAGCCCTATATTGGTATGCCATGTTTTTTTTGCCCATGATTTCCAAGGAGTTATAACCATCAATTATGCAAGACAAAAAAATCTTCTGCCATATCTGATAGAGTTGTCTAATTTGATTATGTTCCTTTAAAGAACGTGTAAAGAGTTGCTATAGCTGTCTAGGATACAAGACACAAGAGATTTCGGGTAGATCTATATTTTATACTGTGAACAGCATTAATTGTGTCTACTCCAAGAGGATTACAAAAGATACGTGTTTGCTTTCACCTATTATGTGTTGGGCCTTGATGATGTTTATCAGGTTGGCTAAATATCATATGATATAGTCAGATAGTTTCTTCTAGGTTTGGAGATGGACAAAAGCAAGCTTATACTTGGCCAAAGAAAGTGGTATAAGCTTCTCTCAAAGAGCTTCAGATATGGCCTGCTCTATAGGCAAAAAGTTTTGAGGGTAGGTTACAAATAAACCTCAAAGTGATCAGTCTTAATCCAATATCAGACTGTCTTTTTTTGGTCTGTTTATACCTCTGAAGGAGAGGTTTAAGTTACGTTGAAAAGCTATGCCTACAGCAGAGCAAAGTTGTTTACTCTGGAGATTATACTGGCGTAACTTCTCCTAGACAACTATATCAGCATGGTGGTAACACAGACAAATTCTGCAGATGTAAAGTGATAAAAACTTAATAGACTGTAGGATGGAGGGGAAGAAGACAACAATAACAGCAATAATTTGTTGTTTGTATTTCACGAGCTTTGAAAAACTTTTTTGAAAAGTCCTCTTTCCTGTTTCTATGTGAAAGACTCAAATAGACAATAGGGAAAAATAATTCTGTGAGGGTTTAGGAAACTGCACTGCTGAATATATAGAAAATTCAGGAAATAAACAGGCTGAAATAAACAGAAAAACAACATTTTCTTCTTTTCAAATCTTTTCAGTATACCTTCTATCACAACAGCCATATGCAAAACTGTTTCAGACAGAACCATTACAGGTAAGTGCAGGTTGCTTCAGTGAAAATACATGAAAATACATTTACATCTGTGGCACACTTCCCTATGAAGCATTTGCTTGCCAAGCAAACTCCAGTGCACTACACATTATCTTAGCCTGCACACGAGAGTAGAATTTACGAGTCCCCAGATAGGGGCTTAAAAGTTTGAGATGACAATGTCAGATTTTGGCAAAGGTAGTGGCAACTTCCAGCTCTCAGGATTTCCTCTGTCAAGTGATCCATGATACAGCATTGACACCAGCTGCACAAGAAATCACACACACCTGCACCCTCAAAGGTAGGTCAAATGCCCTGCTGACAGCCTGCAGCAGGCATAAAAGAAAGTGGGAATGCAATAAGAAAAAGCAAGTGATTGCTCTCAGAAAGAAACCAGGGAAAAAGGTGCATGCTGAGTTTAACATGGCATTTCCATCACCTTCACACACGTGGGCTGGCCTTGTGAAAATGTAACAGCTCAACATTGGTAGGATTGGCAATGCTGGTGCTTCATTGAGTACAATTAATATGTTTGAAAGGCACAGTGTTATTGTTTGTTGGCTTGTTGCACTGCCTACCGCTGAAATGAATTGCTGCTTCCTAAATTTATTCAAATATATTCAAACCACATATAATAGAGGAACATGGCTTACAGGCTCCTATGACAATAATTTCCCAATGGTGAAATTCATCACAATAACAGAGAGTCGGTACTTCACAGCTGAGCCCATTTTCACAGCCCTCCTGACCCAAGCACTCATTCATGCAGGCAGCATTGCTGAAAGGACCAAGACCTACTGTTCACAGGTGCTGCAAAATAAGCTCTGCAAGCATAAAGTTCTTAGGACTGGATCAGCTGAGATGCCAGATGATTTCTAAACTCAATGGAGCATTTGCCATATTTTTGGGGTTCACTCCCTATTATGGGAGCTCCTGTTCATGTGCATTTCATGGTGAAGAGGCTCGACCTTCAGCTGCTGTGCCTTCCTGCTGGTGGGAAGGCTTACATAGCTTGGGATCTGGCATTTCAACAGGCTGGATCAAGAATTCTATGGTTGGAAAAACTGTGTTTGAAAAATAGCACAGAAACACCATTTTTCAGCAGGGACTGCTCCTGGCAGTTTGTCTGACGGATGTTCAGAAGCAGAATAAGCAGCACTCAGCCTGTCCCGACCATCTGCCCAAGTCCTGTTTTCTTTTCCTCATTCAGTTCCATTGGAAAATATCAACAGCGTTGAGTGTTTTTTTACTTTACCACGAAAGATCCTGCGTTGGTTTGTACTGAAACTCTTGAATCCTTTGTATTCTGGGAGAATACAGCTGCAGCATAATGAATGGTAACCATTTGAACTCTCCAAGATAAACTGCTCCAAAACTTGATAAGGGCTCTTGAACTATGTGCACACTATACACAGGACCAATCACACAATTGGGTAAATCTTGTTTTCTGCTCAATTACAAAATAAAAGCAATACAGTAGATGTAAAGCAGTGATTTGGGAGCAGATGGAAGTCTGAGCAAGTATTGAGTTATGGACTTGCTTTTCTTGGTTTTGTTTTTTTTTTTTTTCCTCCCTTGTGAGTTCTGTATGATCACAGAAAATTCTCCTAAAGAAATATCCAAGTTAAGGACCAACTGCATCATTAGCTAAGCAGAACACAGAGAGAAAATACACAGGTTACTATTTACTTATAGCTATTTATGACAGCACCTTGAGGAACAGCTGACCATGAAGAACTACTGCAGTGTTCAGTGAACAAATGCATAGACAGCTGTAAACAACTAACACTTGAAAGAGTGAATCACATGGAATACACAAATGTTTATGCTACCCCCTCCCCCATTTTTTTTCTTTTTTTTGTTTTGTTTTTTACAGAGAATGCCGAAGCACAGTAAGGATTCAAATCCATTTTTATTCAGTCTTTTAGATAAGTTTATCTTTCATTGCTGTGGAGATAAGTCATACAGCTTTCAACTTAAATCAAAGAAAAATATGTATGCAGGAAATCATTGTAGCCTTGATAGCATTGTGTTCCTAAATACTCTCTTCTGTTTCAGTTATTCACTTCCTTTCTGAAACTCCTTTATACTATTTCTGTTTGAAATGTATACAATATGATAGAAATTTATTTCCCTTGAAAATCTAGTATCATGTTTGTGACCACTGGCAGTGTCTGTAGCTCCTTCCTAGAGTATTTCTACGTCTCCCAAACCTTGTCTGGGAGGAATCACCCTCTGGAGAAGATTATCACTCTCTATAATTACAGTGAAAGCCTACATTAGTAGCCTGGACAGTCATGCTTCTCTTCAGAGAACACATTTAATTTTCTGTCATGTCAACTAAAATATATATGAGTAAAAGAAACAGTACCAGGCTTATTCTCTCATTGTGAGGCCAAACTGAGTTATTCTGACTGCATCCTTGCCTGCAGTTTCTTACCCTCTAAAGCAGAGCAGTCATGTGGAAACTCTGTGTTGGGAATGCTTCCTCACCCATGCTGGCCTCTGAGCTGTGCCCAGCAGTTATTTGGTAAAGCTGTATCTGGTGCAGGCCAAAGCTGTGCCAGAAACTGCTCTAGCTCTAGCAATTTTGTGTTTGGGGTGATTGAGCACCAGTGCCTAGGACCGTTTCCGGGCCATGTTTAATTTGTTAGTGTAAAGATAGCCTTAAGGTGCAATTCTTCTCCTCCCAATATAGACATCAAATGTAGATGAATATTTCTCAAGCTGTGATCTGTGCACCATTTGGTGATCTGTAAGACATCACAAGGTGATTTCACAATTGTTTTGAAACAACTTCAAAAGCTTTTAAATATAAATGCGCACACATATATTTCCAGGCATGCAAGAAAGAAAACAAAATGTGGAAAAATAAAAGTCACTGTAGATTTTTTCTCAGGGTACCTGTATTTTATTCAGATATAAATGAAAACCATCATGGTAATGCTGTACTAGATGATCCTTGGCATAATTCCAAAAAGGTTATCTGGAACTGTGGTTGGAAAGAGTTGAAAATCAGCAGGCTGGATGACCCTGTACAGTCCAACCAGACTTATGACTCTGTTCTGATGGAAATCTGTACAGACATATATCAGCTTGGGTGGGAGATGATGTTACAATTCCATGAACTCCATCTTTTTCACACCTGTACTACTAACAGAAGGAGTGAGGCAGAAGCAAGATATAGATGGAAATGAATATCACTAGGGTTTGAACTGGGAATGAACAGTGCTCTAGTACCATGATCATTTTGCTATTGTGAGTATATATTGTACCACAACTGTACATGTTATTATTTACTTTCAGTGCTGAGTTTCTCATCCAAACTTCTGTACCACTCCCCAGATTAGGGAAGTTTTGCATCTTGTGAGATCTCTGCTACCCTTTCCTACCTCCCCATGTGGGTTCTGCTGTAAAGCAAAATATTGGGATCTGACAGTGGAGATCTTCAGCCCAAAGGTAGGAGCAGGGAAGAAAAATGATTCTGGTAATGTGGGGTAATAGGTTCAGAACAAAGAGTTCTGGGATTGCATCTGGTGAACAAAGAGCTTTTGCAGGAAACAGAAATCAAAGCTGGAAACTCAAAGCCTGTTTGCACTGCAGTTTCTGTCACAAAAATAAAGCCCACCATGTAAATGTCCTAGTCACTGACAAGATCCAGCTGGCTGAGGAACTGGAATTAGTGAGGGCAAAGGGACCTCCAAGATCCTACTGCTGCCTCCCCAGCTAGAGAAACATCTTGGCTCCATTTTACCTCAGTGCTTTTCAAGATCAGCACTGGGAAAGTTTTAAGTGAGATCACTTCAGGTAAAATTTGGATTCAGCAGACATACTTTGCCTGAGATGTCTCTGATGCACCCATATACCAGATTTCTCCACCCCGCAGTGCCATGTTCATGAGAGGTTTACTTAGACATTTTTCTTTATCTGAATTTGTTCTTTTGTGGTCTGTCCCAATGTCAACTGAAAATTTCTATTAACTAATTTGGCTATCAACCAGTTTGTCTATGCCATATAATGGGGCTTTGTACAAAATGGATTATTATTTCTTTTTGGGTGTGTTAGGAATGTCATGTTTTAATCAATGTCTCTTTGAATGTTAAATCTAATGAAGGCTGTAAGTAAGAGATTATAAACGCACTCAGAGGGTTGCCATGGAAACCACAGAGCTTTCTCTGGGTACTCCACAGGCACAGTGCAGCTTATTGCAAGCAACTAGGCCTCCAAGAACATTGCAGCACTTAGACTGGGAGTTTTTGGAGCTTTGGAGAACAGAGCTGGGTGCTGGTTTGGGGGCAGCTTGTAGCTTGGCTGCATTGTGTTGTGGCAGTAGGGAAGAAGCTGGTGCAAGAGGCCCTCGGGCTGCAAAGTCCTGACCACAGTTGGAAGAACAATTGGAAGTTGGATTCAGCAACAAAGACCCTGCAGTGACCCCGACTTACAGCCCCTGAAGCTTCAGGGGGAGAAGAGGCTCGGACCTGTGGGACAAGGAGGAGAATCCTCCTCATCCATAGAATCAAGGATGGTGATGAGAGGAAAGGCATCCTGGCTACTTGGAGGGTACCTTTGGCCAAGGCAGTGAGCACTACTGAGGGCCCAGAGACTCCCTGTGATCATCGTGCATTTCAGTATATCAGTAGGCACACTGCGGTGTATTAGTTCCTTTGAAGCCTCTCTCTTCCCCATTACCAGCATCCATGGGGAGTCCACAGAGGACTGATCCCTTGACTGGAACTGGATCAAAAACAAACGCCTACAAAGAAAATGAAACTTTTACTTTTTTCTTTTTATTTTGAATGAGAAAATACTAGGACAGCTTTTTAGGATATTAAAATTAAAGAGGTTTTCAAAATGCCATATATTTATTGTCCGTTCTGTTTCATTTCCTTATTACAGATTCATATGGTTCAGAAAATAAAACTTCATTGAAAGATCTTTGGGGCAGAGATCACTATTATATTTATTTTCATAATGCTGCATGATCTCAGTTCCTGCATAAATCTTGTAGTCACTGTTGTGCTATATGTGCAGTAATAATAGCCAGAACTGTCTACTAAGTGTTGCTGTTACACATGTTTGTTCCCACTTTGATGTTCCTGGGCTCGCACTGAGCTCTTTTATTCAGCCTTCAGCAGTACAAGGTAGTCCAATCTCAATTAAAAAAAAAAAAAAAAAAGGAAAAAGAAGTTTTTATTGTAACCCCCACAAATAGTAGACACATTATTTTCATTAAGATGTGGAGTACTTAATGCATTTCAAGTTACAGGTAAATAAGCCTTCCACTTTCAGAGGTGTAAAGCAGTGGAGTGAAAGTGGGCATATTTCAAGCAGACATGAATGTTCTCTCAAGCTCACTCTCTCTCCCTTGGCTCTCAGCCACAATTTTAAAGCAATTTGCCCTAATCTGCCATATGGTTTTCTTTCTTTGCATTTTATAAAACTGCAGGGCTAAGTGAATGTGCCTCTTCGACAGCACTGACACAAGCCTGATTTAATTTAGACTTATGTATTAACATACCAGCTAAATCAGCGGTGCAGCCTACGAGGGAAACCTCAGTGCTGTGTGCAACAGAGCTGCAATTAGTTTCCGAATGGCACTGGCCTACAGCCCTTGAACTCATTCTTCCTTGTTATTATTATTTCTAGAGGTCGACCCAGACGAACATCAAGTCCACTCTAGCAGCATGTGACCCCTGCTCCCCTCCCCGAATCAAATCAGGCCTCCGCTGAGACATTCTTCAGGCCTGAAATCATTTCCAAACAGCAGACGGTCTTAGTAAATCTGATTCATCATGTGAACGATCTATATGTCTGCTGTATGAAAAGCATCTCTGACTGAGACTTCCAACAAGCCCTGGCAGTGAATCCTTTTATTCGAGGAGTCCATGCAGTACACTTTTATATCACAGATGGCTCCAGGACTCAGAGACAATTTCCTTAAATAGGCGCCTGCACAAAGCTTGTCTACACATTTTACTTAGGAATTTTTAGCCTGTAACAAGAATGTGACATGGTTCACTAAACATATGCTCTGTGGGTTTTTTGCCCTCTAAGCTGCACTGGGGCTGCTCCCATGCCTATGTGCACCTCGCTAGCCTTTCTCATGGACAAAACTAGCTGGTGTGCTTCAGCACAGTGTAATATAAGCTGCAACCCCAGCGAGACGTATTAAATGTTACAATTCCCTTTCTTCTACCAATGTCTTCAGAAGATGCTGAATGGCAGCACTGCCACACAGGGTTGGGAGATGGGTGACAAAAACTCAAATTCTTTCCTCTAAACCTAAAGGTTTTGATGGTGATTATAATTTCCAAACTTCATGGGCAAAAAAACTGCTTTACAATAATGCAAAATTCCAGATACCTGGACAAAAAACAATGCACTATTGAGCTGACTTCAAAGTGGAAGCATCGATGCTATTTTGTTTTGCTCAACAGGCTTACAAACTGGAAGTCTTTATAAAAACCTTTCACTCACATTTCTGCTCAGCTCTCCACAGTCAGTCTTCCCCATAATGAATCTCTTTGTCAGCTGTTGTATTTTTATAGAATCCAGAAATGAAATGTTTACCAGATCTCAGAACATTTGTGGCAGATTTGACTTTTTTTTTTTTTTTTCATTTGCATTTTGTTTCTGTATTTACCTTTTATTGAAAGCAGACATTAATATTGTGCTTCCCAGGATTTGATCGTTTTCTTTGATGTAAAAAAAAAAAATGTGCAGGGAAAATTGTTAAAATTATTTGTACACAGGGCACACGTAAACCTTATTCTCTCATCTCAAAGGGTGTTCTTTCACAAATTCCTGAAGGAGCTATTGGCTTCTGCAGCTCCACATGCAAATGGCATAGTTAGCTCATCACACCATTGAGACATGAGCACTGCTTGGGTTCACCACTTTGGAGAATGGTTTGTTTAGACCTGCTTGGTTTGCTCCTAGAAAATCCCCATGGAAATTCTAAACACTTTTGGGGAAAAAAAAGAAAAAAAAAAAAGTATTTTGAAATTTTGAACAATGTCTCTGATGAGCTACATCCCAGAGTCCAGAGGAAATTGGCTGACAGTCACCAAGCCACTCTCAATGATATTTGAAAAGTCATGGTGGTCAGGTGGTGAATGGAAAGAAGGAAAGAAGGTCCCTGGTGACTGTAAAAAAGGCAACATCACACCCATTTTTAAAAAGAGTAGAAAAGAGTAGAAAAGGGAACTACTGACCTAACAGTCTCATCTTTGTGCATGGGAAGATCATGAAGCAGATCCTACTGGAAGATATGCTAAAGCACATGAAGGAGGGGTAGGTGATATGGGACAAACCAGCATGGCTTCACTAAGTGCAGGTCCTGCATGACCGACTTTGTCACTTTTTATATGGTGTAATTGTGTCAGTGGACAAGGGAAGAGCCACTGATGTAACCTGTGTGGACTTCAGTAAGGCCTTTGACACAGTCCCCCATAACATCCTGCTCTTCAAATTGAAAAGATATGGATTTGATGGGAGGACAGTTCACTGGATAAGAGCAGTGAAACCAGGTTTTCACTTCAGGCAGAGTGCTCCTGGCACTCCAACTTTGATATTAACAGGGGCAGCAGTTACTGGCTGCCATGGTGAGTTAGCTTTTCTCACTGAGTCTTTGCTGTAAGCATGGAGAAGAGGCATCAGCATTTAGTTCCTCTGCGCTAGGAAGAAACAAGGCTATGGACATGTTCATAACCTGAGGCTCCACATTTCCTATGAGCTGAGGTTCAGCACACTGCCAACGGAGAAAAGTACACAACAGTCTTCGAAGCACCTAAACTGATGCTGACTAGGTCAGAAGATCCATAGCTCTCTGCAATGTGCTATGCAAACTGACTAGATTGAACCACAATCATGCAGTTCTGCAAAGACAGCTATACATCTTCTCCAAAGCCATTTCACCTCTCATCCAACTGCTGTGGTTGACAGCAGTGCACAGCTGCACCCAAAGCGAAGTCACACATCCCTACTCCATATGACTACACAGAGAGCATGCCAGTCCAAATTATTCCAAGGTAAGTAGACACAAAACCAATTAACTAGACTGTCCTTAATCTTATATAAACATTATGAAGTTAGAGAGATAGAAAGAATTGTCTGTTTCTAAGCCAAAATAGGGCTACTTTGCAGGTTTCACATGCTTTTTGTTGGCCCAGAAATGCATCTTAAGGCTCTGGTTCAGTAAGATTAATGCTTGTCTTTAAATGCTTAGAAGCCCATCAGGACAAATGGGTTTATCTATCTCTTTATTTCCACGTGTATACTGAAACCTCTGTTGAGCAAAGCCCTAAAGGAAATGAAAGAATTAATACATCTATTTAAATGGTGACAAAGGACTGTTCTGGGTACTTTTGTATAGTGCTTAGGTATTTTATTGGAAAAATTATTCTTTGACATCTCAAACAATGCTTGGAAACATTTCATCTTAGAACAAAGAAACACTCTCAAGTTGTTTCAAGTGGAAGCAGAACTAGAACCAGAACCAAAGTACAACTGATTTCAATCCCTTTGATGAATACAGCAGCGGAGGAGGGACATTTGAAATCATAAAATGCAAAATCTACAGTAATATTTATTATAATGCAAGCGCCTAACGCTAAATACCACTAAGTAAAATATGATCAAAGAGCACGTTCCAGCACTGGAGGAGTCATCTTCCCCACTGTTTCACTGCTAGCTTTCACACCTGATGCCATAGCTGCACCAAAAGTTCTCTTCAAGAGAGCCCTTCAAGTCTTCATCAAGCAGTTCAGGAACCATCTTCTGTATGCTATATGCCTTCTCTTTCCACCTTTAACTGCCTTTCAGAACCACTCAGGAAGGCTTTATATCCTTAAATACTCCACCATGCCACATCCAAGGGTGTGTAAAACAAACGCTGGTTTCATAGTGTAAAACCAGCACAACTCTACATTATTTCAGGTACTTTAAACAGAAAAACAAGCACTCCATACATAGGATCACTTCTGAGGACCTACAGGGGACTCAGGGCGAACGTCAGCACATCATGAACACAGCCATAATTTGCTGTTTGCTAGAGCATGGCCTTTGACACTATTTATCTTTTTCACCAGTGAAGTCATACTGTGACATGCCAAGGTCAGAGAAGGGCTTGGGTCAGTAAGGTGCTGTACAAAAGATCATGAAATGCCTACACAGAAAGTAGATGGGTACAGTCAGAAGTGATGGGCAGTGGGTCTCAGTCATTTGATATTCTGGTCCAAAGAAAACACCAGGCATGAGCCAATGAAGCCCAAACAATTTATTGTTCGTCAGCTATGAGACAAATTATGTCACATTAACCCAATATATGATATGAATGTCTGGTCTAATATTATATTTTTCAAATGTATGTCTTGGTAGACATGGACTGCTGGATAATCAGTAAAATCACTTATCATATATGAGATAAGACATAACTATTCTTACATGCTGTAGGGAATGTGCATGAACACGATACATAAACATTTAACAGCCTTGGAATGATCTCACATGTAAGAGAACTACTAAGCTTATTTTTGTCAGTGAAGTAGTCCAAAAAGGCGAGTGAAAGCCAAAGATTAAAATCTCAGAACTACCACAGGAGGAGTTTTTATAGAGTGGTCCTGGGCTGTCTAAACAGGATGTGGTCCTTCTCTCATTCAGGAATCTTGACCTCACATTTCCCCCTCCCATATGGAGCACTTGTCCACCTGGTTGTACTTAGTTTTGACCTGGGTTTTCCTCAGTCCCACCTGTTGAAGCAGATTCCTTTTCCATTAAGTATTTAAATATGCTCTGAGTCAACAAGAATGCGTTGTGTATGAGGGTGGGTCTGGAGACACTGCCCCAGAGAACATGCTGCAAGATGTTACGTATTACAGCCACCTGCTTAGACGTGCATTCAGCATCCCTTAAAAAGAGGAAATCCAGAAATTAAAGCTGGGGGAGCTTCAAAACCAACAGATGAAAGGTAGCTGATTCCTTATCCAGCAGTTTTACTAATTGCAACGTCTCAAAGTTGTTGCTTTTCCAGCCAAAACTATTTCATGAATTTGACCTAAATTTGTTAATAGTTTTGGGACAACCAGAATTGCATTTTTCCTCAAATAAACTATTCATTGGGAAGAAAATTACTGCTCTTGTCACAGAACACCAGCTGCCTATCCATTCACAAAAAAAAAAAAAAAAAAAAAAAAAGAAAGAAAGAAAGAAAAAGAAAAAAAAGAAGCTTGAAAATTAAAAGAAACAAAATTAAAAGTCTTAGAGTATCTCTTAACAGTCACAGAAGGCATGTAAAAGGAATAATGTAAAGGAAAAAAAGAAGCAGGAAAGCAAAAGAAACATAAAACAGTATGGCATAATTGTAAAACTCAAGAGGTTATTTAACTGAAGAGTTATCTTTCAGAAAATGGAAATCCAGCCCAAATGGAGCCACAAAAAAATTTGTAAACTACAGCTTGTAAAATGGATATTGGGAATTAAAACTGTTTTGTGAAATGCATGAACTTCAGTATGTGAGTCTTATTATCTGAAACATCCTGCACGGGGAGTTTGCAGAGAGCTGGGAGGGAATGTGAACAGCAAGCAGAAAACAGAAGAACAAAAGACAAATTATGCAAATGTATCAGATTTGGGAAGCTGACATTGTTGCCTTCCCAACAACTTGAATAACAGTGTTTAAATACAACTTTCTTTTTGTAGAAACCACCGCTTTCTAAGCAGTGCCTCCAAATGCTTTCCCATCTGTTTCAACAAATGTGATAATGAGGAGGTTATGTTGCAGATTTAAAAAAATTGAGCTGTTTGTCCAAACTGGAAGGCACAAAGCAGGTAAAAGGTTGTTCCAGTCACTGTATTCCAAGTGAGCATAATCTCAGATACCCTTTCTCAACTCTGCTTTGCATCCTCAGAGAACAGCAACACCAGTTTCACTTTGGCTAGAAGGGAGAACAGAGTAGAGCAGATCACTTACAACTCTGCCTTGCATGGATGTCTCAACCAGCTATAAAAACGAGCTATGCTGGGCAAAGGATTCAGCAACAAGATTTCATTTTCCTTACTGTGAGCTGTTAATGCAAGATGTGTCTGAAAAGCTAGAAATTTTATTTAGCTGTGCATTTGGAAGTGAGGGAAGTTTTTAACTTTGTGCAAGAGCAGAGGAGCCTTCTCTGCAGCAATATTCCTCTGGAGCAGCATTAAGGCCATGAAAGCTTTTCAGTACAATCCTGATATAAATAATGCCTAGCAGCTTTCTCTCACTGGAAAAATGACATTTGTTTCATTGACAAAATGGGAACTGAGCTCTAAAACTCTGACCTACATATTCTGCCTCTGTTCCAGTATCATTCTAAAGTAATTCCAGTAGAAGTGACTAGATTTGTCAACGCTTGAAACTGGAGTGTGTAGGCAGAATCCAACCAGGGCTGATTCTAATGCTTCTGCTCATATTCACAGTGCAGCTGAGGTTTAAAAAAAAAAAAAAAAAAAAAAAAAAAGGGGGTCAGGAGAACAGTCAGAAAAGCAGTTTTGAGCATTTTCTGAAGTAAGCTGGGGAAACTTTATGAAAAACATTGGGATCAAAAGAGTAAGATATGTGGAAGTGTTCACATAAATATAGCACTGTGATTTAAGGGCTAAGCTGCATCACTATAGGCAAAATCAAACAGCAGTCACAATTGGTCCTTTTGTAGAAGGGTGGGGTAGAAAGTCTTGGCTTTATAAATTTCCTTCTATCTTTTCAGCGTTCCCCTCATATTCTCAGAGATAAAACGCTGAAGACTGTGATTCTCTGATCTCTGTTTCCTAGATAAACTGGGAGAAGAAGTGGAAAAGAAACTGTAAGAAATTAGAAACTTTTATGGGTTGAAATACTGTCATGTATCCATATATTATGGCCCCACAGAACATATTGCTGGAAGTTTTCTGTTGGTGGTATTTGACTTCATCCATCAGTCCTGTGTTTCTATATGTTCAGCAGTTCCCCTGGAGCAACAGAAATCTAACCAACTTTCTTTCGGATCATCCCTAAATTCCAGAGAAATGGTGACTACAGGCAGATTGGCTATATGTGTGTATATGGGACACTTTACACATGCTATGTGTTCACCAAGCAGATGGGCTTCACCACGTAGTAAATCTGAAGTCCTCCTAAAGCATCCAATTTACTACCCATACCTGGAGCAGGCCTGTAACTCTGGGATCAGTGTTTCCTAGGTAGATGTCCAACTGCAGCATGTATTGCTGCCTAGGAAAGCCCTGCCAGAAAGCCACCATTCTCCCTTCTCCCTTCATTCAGGTGAAGGAGGGTATGCTGTTAGAAAGATGTCTTCCTCTGGAAGCAGATGTGAAGGGCAGGGAATCAGACTTGGAAGTGGTTGTTTAATTAGCATTGGTCCTGGCAGCACCTTAGCTCTGCAGATGGAAGCAGGTATACCCAAAGCTCACCTGCTCTCCTGCCCCTGTGTTCCTGGACATCCCCAGTCCTGCAATGCTCTGTTCATGGAGAAGCTGTGCCAGAGTGTCCCTCTGGACACGTGACTTTGGCTTTTCTGCAGTGGCTCCTCTTCACCATCACTGTCATAAATGCCGAATTCCTGCTTATATCGTGGAAAAAAAAAGAAAGAGATACAGTGGAATGTGCTGTTTAAGGGCTATGGTGGACTTCCTCACTTTCCTGGTCTAAGCTAGTCCATCTAAATAAAGATACTGCTGGAGATGTCTTTGTGACTGTGACTTGAAGGAGGAGAAATATGTGCTTCCCTGCAAGGGGAGAAATAGGTGGCCTAGGAGCCCAGTTCCTGTTTGAATGAATAATAATTGCATTCCTTGCTGAGATTTTATGATTTTATTAATTAATCATTACAAGATTATGATGGCTAGGGTAAGCTTCTGCTTTAATTCAAATCCACAGAATACACAGTAAATTTACTCTGATAGTCCTTTCCTGCTATAGTGACAAGAGAGCATCTAGGAAAGCTTATTTACTGTTTGCTTCAGCATACTGCTGAGTTTTATGAGCCAATGCATTTCATTCCCAGAAATGTGCACTACAGTAGAGAGAATTCCACTTTAGAGCTGAAAGGCTCACAACATGTCAATAAAGGCAGTATTATCACATTAGATACTGCAATGAAACATACACATCCTTAATGATATCTTGCTGGCTTCCGGACTGCATTCCCGTCAGGCATACATTTCCCTCCTCATGCTCACTGTCTATTTGCTTCTGCTGATATCAAGCAACACTATGCTTAATAGAAATCTTCTGCCTTTCTTTTAGAGAGTAATGGCTATGTGCAATCTGGCATGCACTGGGAATAAAGAAGCTGGGAGAGTGCTTTTTCTTTGTTTAGGTAAATGTTTCCTCTTTGATCCAACATCTGCCCTTTCTGCTGCTCACACTGCAAATTGATGCAGATCTAGCAGAAGGATGGGAGACATTTATAGGGTTTCCTGTTATGGGGTAATTTTGGGAGCATCATTTTTCCCTACTCACTTCTTGCCTTCGGCAGCAACAATCCAATTCTTTGTGTTTTCAATGGGAAGCCAATTCTTTGTCTCACCCCTTCCTTCTAGTTCTCCCTGAAGGCTATAGAAAGAAAGAACATGAATAACCAAGCAATGAAATCATAAAATAGTCCCACTTACTGTTATCTTTCTAAGAACAGTAGAGGCATTAAAGTTCTGAAACCTTTTTTCTTGAAGCAAAGATTTCAGCTAGAACAGGAAATGGCACAACATAAATTCAGTTTGTGACAATTATTATAACATGAAAGGGAAATAGTATAAATCACTGATGTCAGACACTCTGTTCATTGGCTAGATCTGGCCCATTTGAGCTATTTATCTCGTTCCTGTGACAGGTTCAGATTTTGCACCACACGTGCTTTCATTTTTTAAGATACATGTTTCAAATTTTTATGCTTCCGAAAATGAGCTTCTGAATATGCACTGAGCAGAAGCTGCTGGAAACTGATGTAGAGTTGTCTTTTTTAAACTACAGAGAACAAGATAAACATATCCGGAGACAAATTTTACCCCTACCCGTTTCAGTGCATGTTAGCATTTCAACTTAATGATGATGGTTGATGTTGAAAAGTTTCTCAGAAATTAATTTTAAGGAAAGATAAAGATGTAAATGGAGTATTTGTGTAAAAAAATACATAAATTTGAAAAGACCTTAGATTTTCAAGGAAAAGAAATAAGAATTAACATGCACATCTAAGAGGGCTGCTCCAAAAGTAAAGCCTCCTATTTTATTATGTTGGCCCACAATGTCAGAGGCAGATGTTGGTGGTTTGGCAGTGGAGGCTGAACCTTCCCACCAATATTCCATGTTGTTACTGTGTGACAGATGGCAGCAGAGGGACAGTCTGACAAAATGGTATCTGACATGGAAGTGCGTATGAATCAAAGGTGCATCACTGAATTCCTCCATGCAGAAAAAATGGTGCCCGTTGAGATTCATCAATGTTTGCTGAACACTTATTGAGACCAAGCGAAGGAGTGAGCGCAGTGAGGCAATGGTGGTGTTTCAGCAGTGGTAACAGTGAGTTACCTCTGCTATTGCAAGTTTTTTCAAGTGTGTCATGGACACTCTCGTTCATTGCTGGTGAAAATGCATAGCTAGAAAAATAGTGTTTTGTAGATGAGAACTTTCACTAGCAAGTAGTATTACTGTGCTCTTTGTATCTGTGCCTATTCCCATGGAACTAAATAGGAGGCATTACTTTCAGAGCAACTTATGTAAAGAACATCCCACCTAAGTCTGAGGGACATTTACTAAACCAGTAGTTTTAGCATGATGTAGGTGCTTAAGAGGAGTGGACTCATCTGAGGAGCACAACTCTTGAATGTGACTGCCACAGCTGTATACAGACCTGATGCAGTCACTTCCAAGGACAGTGCAGTATTTTTGAATAAAGACAACTTACATAAAATGCACTTTTTTGGCTTTTCATATTTGTGTGAATACCGATTTGAATTTTATAAGAACAAATATAATCAGCTAGATATTTTTCTCAGATGAGGTTTTTTTTTTTTCCACAGAAATAATCATTTGGTCAGATATTTTATTGGCTTCTCACGTACACAGTAGCGCATGCCTAAGGCAGTTGCTGTTGGAGACAGCATACTTCTCCAACACGCTTTTGAACCAAAAACCAAGACCATGCTTGTTTTACACTCTAATACATTAAAATTTACTGCTTACTTTCTATATGATAAATAAAGTTACTTCATTAAGAAAGGCAGATACGTTTTTACGATGTACTCAGATATATAACATTTTAAACCATATCATTCCTTCAGCAAAGTATTTCAAGATGTAAGGGGCTGTGAAAACTAAGACAAAGATGGATTTTAAGAAAAAGTATTCTCAGGGATAGGATATTATATTACAGGAACGTTTTTTCAAGAATCCAAGAGTCATGTCTTCACAGATTATTCCTAAGTTAGCTTTGAAGTACTTTGCTTTAATTCTTGCTCCTATCTTGAAAACGTCAGTGATGTATTGTGAATATTCCTCATTTTACGCTGTTACTTAAAATACCACTTATTATACATACTGTGAACATAGTATATTAAATCTCTTGTAAGTTTTATGTATATCTATAATTCAGTGTAACATAGGATGAGAACTTCAGAAGAATCCTGACTTTCAACATAAATTCTTATCAGAATTTTTCAGATCATTATTTAGGGATATTTTTCTGCTTTTCTTTTTTTCTTTCATGTAATGAAATTACATGAAAGCTGTGGCATTGGTTTATTGATGTCTACATTTACAATAAAATTTTCACACAGAAATTTAATTTCTGTTCAAAACTAGGGCCTAAAATATTTTTATTGTGCAGTGGAAATATAAGGTGGTTTACAGGTTGGTTACAAACCAGTAATTCTTACTTATGGTAGCATACAACCTTTTGTCAGGTAGTTAACAGCAGCTAATGGGACATATTTGATCTGTATAAAGACTCTCCTGACAAATAATTTTGTCTCAGCTATAAACTAAGGAAACTGGGAAAACTAAAACAGGAGATCTCTCGCTTCCCTTAAAAACTGGGATTTCCTCCATCAGAATGCTGAGACTGTACACAAACAAGGAAATCTTTCTTCGGAAGGAGGAGCAGTCATGAACTGGGGAAAGCAGAGTGGCACAATCCATCTGAAGCTGAAAATGAAATAGAACCTCCCATTCACAAACATGATAATAGTTCCTTTAACTCTGATCCTCTTTACAGCAAGCTCTGTGGCTGAGTCGTTTTATCCATGCTGATCTGGAGATTAGTCTTCTTTCTTGGGGCACAGTTTGTCCCATAGATGTTTTGCAGTTCCCAGCTCTTGTCCCTGCAGTCCTCTGAGCCTTTGGTGCCTTCACTGAGCTCTCATGCATCACAGCCACAGCCACAGGAACAAGCTGGGACCATAGGGATTGTGCTGTAGGGCTGGAAACAAGTCTTTTGCCACTGATGAATCTGTGCCTTTTCAAAACCTCTTGTTGGACTAGATCCTCCCCAAATCCTGTTTTGTATCCAGCAATTTGAGAGGGTTGCCTCAGGTTATACCTACAGCTGCTGGGATAAATGAATTATGCAAATGAAGCTCATTATACATATATTTTGACTTTTTTTCAAGAGTAGAGAGCTTTTTACTTCTCTGGAACCTCAGTACATGCATTTAATTTATATTGCAATAATTTCAAGTGAGAGAATTATGTTATAGTCATTAGTTTTACACATTATATGATCTTAAATTTATACTACTGATAATATTTTCTCAAACCTTGCTCCCCCTGTTATAGCAGCAAGATGGTTATAGCATCTTGTTATAGATCAGAAAGGTCCTAGTTATTTTTGTTTAGCAAAAGCTAGGTCGTTTGGGTGCCAAATGAAAGGTGGATGTAAGATTGGCCATCGCTTTGTTTTAATTACTCCTGCCTGCTTATGGGAACTCAGTTTTCATTAAGCATGATGATTCTGATGAACATTTTTGCTCTGGATTCATGTGTGTAGGTGATCAAATTCTAATGTATTTCTTTATAATGAGGGAAGAGCTTCAAGAACTGGGTCCGACTGTATTGAAGCCTTTCCCTAAGGTTCCCTCTTTTCTGCGTTCGTGGTGTGTTTAACTTGGAGGCTCCCACAGTGGAATTCCATCATCACAGAATATATTGTTTTGCTTTAAGAAATTTTGCTTTCATCTCCTTGAAACCTGTCGAAATATGCTACTGGAATTTAAAGCCACACAGCTGCCTTTAACGTTACATTCCCTGTAGCAACCTAGGGCATTAAATCAATGGGTCTTTTCAAGTGAGTAAACGTTCCCCGTTCTGACTATCAAGGATGCTTTCTTAGAATAGGACATGGTTACTGAGGAGAAAGTCAACACTGAAATAAATCCTGCTATGGTAAAATTCAGGTCTGGCTGATGTCAAGGAAAAGTCTGGCATTGGCTGTAAAAGGCCAGGATTTTGCCCTTTCTTTATCACATCAGCCCTCTCCCCTTGGGAGATGGTATCATTGTTACTTATTTATGTGGTGCCATTAGTGTGCTAGGCACATCGATGTGCTCCTCGCCTGGTGCGGATCTGCGGTGCTCCATTAATTCACGTTCTGTTCCTGTTCTCCAGGGTGCAGTGCTTGCTGCCAGGAACAGGTGGTGCGGGCTTGGAAACGACAGCAGAATTAAGACCTCAGTGCTAAATTTTCACACCTCCTTATGATCTCCTTTTCTAAGCCAGAGCTTTTAAAGAACGCAAAGCACTTCTCAAGAGACGCCCTGTTTATTTATTTGCATTTTCAACAAATGAAAATGTTCACTGGAATACTGTGCCAGCTCATATAATCACCCACTGAATAGACATTAAGGTAAAACACTCTGGTCATTATCAAGCCTTGACAAAATATATGTGATATAAAAATCAAAGTGATGCCTTACTCTGCCTTAGACCTAATTGAGTTAATTCAATTCCTTTACCTTTTGTAGTAGCAGAAATGATGTCAGTTCCAGAGCTGGACACTGGTGGAACACTTCTGAGAGTCCTTCATGGATACGCACAGGATGGTGACTTGCCTCTGTCCTATCTCTGGCTTTAACCTATCATGAACAAGATACATTCTCTCTCATTTCTCCACCTGCTTGTGTTTTAGTTTAGATATTTTCCTATAAGAAAATAGCAGGATAGAATTAATTACTGAGCTTATTTATGGGACTTTATTTAACTGCAGTTCATGTTTTCTTTTATCAATATAAAACAAACTAACAAACAAAAAAACCTGTGGAATTAGCAGAAGAAACAGATGTTTCAGTGTGAAAGCAAATCCACAGTAATACAGAAGTCTATTTTATAGATTCAATACATCACTTTTTATCTGAAAATATAGTAAGTCCAACAGACACTCTTCTTATCACACTGGCACCAGATAATCCAAAGCTATTCTTTCCTGTTCTTTACAACATGAACTGTAGTCTTAAGATCAAATTCAGTGTATTAAAATATTGTGCAACATCATCTAGCTCCATCCTGATAGAACAAGATTCTCTAACGTGTCCTTCCCTAACCAGGGCATTGGACTTTATGAGCTCCATAAGACCCTTCTAACACAAATTATTCTATAATTCTATGATTCTAATAGTAAATCAGAAAATCAGATAACATTCACAGCATCCTTATGCAAAGGACAAACTAACTTTCTTACTGAGACGTACTTTTTTTCAGTCTGGTCAGAGCTAAGCTGAGCCTTTATAATTCACAAAAATTGAAGTTACTCCTCAGGTGAAATCCTAGTATACTGAAATTAAATTATGCTTAACTTTTATATATATTTATATAGTACTTAGTAATTTGCAATGATGATTACACACTAGAGCAAGTAAGCAATGACCAAAAATGAAAACCCTAAATAAAGGTTGAGGAAAGATGAATTTAATCTCAAAGAACACATCCAACAGCCTCTGTAAAACTGTCTACTGATCTCACAGTGCCATGCTAGTATGCCACAGTGCTCTGTGACCAAGGTGAAAGGAGAATTTGGACCTTGAGCATACTTAGTTCTATGTCTTGCTGGTGAGCTTTTCTATCTTTCCATAAGAAATTAGATCAACTTGATCCAGATCTTTCGTCATGATCACTGAATTTCCACCAAATCTGCAATGAATGTCAGTTGTTACCTGAGAAACAGGACTTCAGACAACTCAAAAGAAAAGGCAAGATTTCATGGTTTTCTTTGCTAGGTTTACTCAACTAATCATCACTTCCTACTCCTTGAGCCAAATTATTCCTTGCTGAAACTTAGCCAGAGCAAATGATGCTACAAAGGATATTATTTCACAGAGTTATAAGGTTCAAAACAGGCCCTACATATCACCTTGTCTAAGATCCTGTATAATAACTGCCAAAGGACCCCTTACCTAATTTCTAGCTCAAATGCAATAAAACATTGTTTTTTGCATAATCCTCATTTTAAAATTCCTAATGACTTACAATCAATTATTTTTTTCTGTAATTCCTTTTTTTTGGTAGTTAATAACTCTCAAAGTAAGAAGTGGACATTTAATTTTAGTTGAATTTTTTTCAAGCTTCAGCTTCCAGCTCTTAACATCTGTGAGACTGGTGAACTTAGAGAAGTTTTTATTCTTCAAGCAGGTACTTCAGGTCCCCTCCATCTTCTATCAGATATGAAAAGCAACCTAAGCTCCTTACTTTGTAGCATTTTTTTCCTAATCTTTTTATTATTCTCTAAATGCTTCCTTAAGCTACTCTACAGGGAAAATCCTGAATTTCCTTATTATTCATGAAGTAGAACTGAGCACAGAATTTCATCAGCTATCACATCAATCCCAAATACAAAGTTACCTACATACTCTATGTACCTCTTCTGAAAGATCAAAGCAATTACATTTCTAATGGAAGAATAAGAAATTAATCTTAAAACATTTAGTCAAAATAAACTGAAGTATTATGTTCTGTTATAAATAGATGCTTAAATACATTATATAAAAGTGGAAAAAATATTGACTCAACTGCTGATCTTTGCCTCAGAGTATCCTAAAGCCCAAAGGAAAGGAATCTCCATACAATGCCAGATGCAGGTTTAAACTCCTGCTCCCCAGGTTTATTAGTAATTCCTTAAGGACTGACCTATCTTCAGATGCAAACAGATATCTCTACATTCATGTGGACAGAGTTGCCTTCCTGCTTCCTCCCCCATGGAATGTGCTGGGACTCAGAGACTGTTTATGGTACTTCCCACTGGGACCCCACTCAACATGTTGCCTTCTGAGGACTGAATACACACCATGCCCCAGGCTACCCACATTCTCTTCACTACAAGGCATTTGATGATGGCATAGCCAGGAATTTCCCAGCACTCATGCACACAGACAAGCCTGCCAGGCTCCGTCATAGATAGTTCCAATTTCATGTGTAGCAAGGCACTGTGGATGCACTGTGTGGACAGCTGTAATCCCCTTGCCAGATTCAAGTCATTCTGGGAAAGTAGAACAGTTACTTTAACACAGTGTCAGACCTATCCTTGGTTAGAATGCACAGACTTTGAGCCCTGTCCCTCACAACTCTATATCCCCTCGTGTAATTCAGAGTTATAAATTCCAGAACAGAGCAGGCATTGCAAACTGCAACCCTGCAGGTCTGAGATCTATTCATGCATGTAACTATAAACCATGCTCCCTAATGCTCAGTCACCCTAAACAGTGCTTTGGAGGAACACCCAAAAGACCTATAACAATGCCTTGCAGGGCACAGTGAAGCCAAGAATGCATTTGTAGCTCTCAGACTCTCTTGACTCAGATGTAAATTACACGTAGGTACTAAGATCTACAGCTTACATGAAAGTGACTTCCTCTGTCTGACATTAATTGTTTTATGGAGACTGATTACTTCAGCAATAGCCACTGGATTTATAACAGGTTTCAAGATTTCCCACTCTAAGGAAAGTTCATGAGTATCTGAGCAGATCTTGGATTTTGTGCCCATCATGTAGTCTATTATATTGTTATATTTTAGCAAGCGTTAAGCTAACCAGCTAATTCTCTTCCAGCAGCTAAAGTGGAACATGCATGGCATTAACAATGCCTGGATGAGTTTCACAGACCATCTGAACTGTGTACTACAGCAGCAATGCTGCTTGGTATGCCCACAGTAGCTATGCTAATACATTTTGGGTATGACTGCCGTGCAACAGTGTAGATGCTCTTTCTTTTTTTCTTTTTTTTCAAGGCTAAAGAAAAAGATTGAGGGCCTATCTGGTCTATTATTGTCATTTAGGACAAATTCTCAACTGAAATAAATAGAAGTTGCTGTATTGCATTAATTGAAATGGATCTATAGTGGGAAGGTTCGAAGGGAGGCAGGGGTTCTTTTGGAGATAGCGATGTGAGACAAGGACACAAAGGACATGAAAGCTTGTTAGGTTAAGACTGCTAATCTCTGTCATTGCAGGGTTGCTCTGCTGTAAGGACATGGTTTTCTCTGCCTTTCTTTAGTTCAAAGAATTAATAAGGTTTAATTGAAAAAAAGAATATAAAGAAGACCTCACATCTCTTAAATGTAGCATTCTGACCCTCCTTTAATTTATATAGAAATTAACTAGTCTATGAGTCTCTCTGTAAAGATTCAGTTTTAATTCAGTTTCTGTCTGGAGAGGCAGGAGAGAAGAAGTCTCTCATCTTAGCTACCAGAGTAGAATTCCATAAAATCACAAAAGCATTAATGTTGGAAGAAGGGTCAGAAGGAGGACAAGGGTCTGAAACTCCTTTAAAAATATGAGTCATTTATTTTCAGCGCAGTGTTCCTGATGGCTGTGCTACATTGGAGTGTCATTGTAGGTGGTTATAGCTGTGAAACAAATTGGAGGTGTTTCATAACTGCACAGTTGGCTTCCTATTCAGTGATGAGTATTACCTCTCCTCTGTGACAGAAGCAAGTCACTGCAAGACACAGTGCAAAAACTCCTAGCTTAAAACAATAAGAAAAAGCTTAGTCTGTTTTTAAGGATGTGACAAAACAATGTCATGCTTAAAAAGTTGATCTTGTATTTACAATGGCATGATGAGACTGAAAAGATTTGAAGTTTTTTTGTTTTTTTTTTTCTAGCAACAGCTTATGGTTTTGGTTTTGGATAACGCATTTCAGACTTGCTTACACAAAATGTGAAATCAAAATTGGAGCTGTGAGCCTCTGCTGCTTTCCTGTGAAAATTATTAAAACCCTTAAACTCCAGTTTGAGGAACAGTATAGCTGTGAAAACCCCCTGGTGCTTCTTGGGACAACCTCATGAGAGGAGTTTTATCAGAAATTTGTAGATATCACAGCAGAAGTGGGGAAGGGGGGAAAGGGAGGGGGCTCAAGGGCAATTTCTTTTCCTTCTCCTCCTGCCACCCATGTCAGTTGGCATAAAAAAAATATTTTATTTATGTTTTTCTTGGTTTTACATTGTGTTTCATTTCTGATGTAATTAAATTTAATATTCAGTGCTGCATATATTAGCTTATAACAGGTAGTTGTAGAAAACTGAAGAATGTTTTGATACTGTCTAGAGACACCAGTTATATGGCTTTTAAAACACTGAGCTCAGGCTTTTGCTTGAGTAATTTGAGAAATAAGCAAGATAATCAAATGCTTTGAACCTGATTTCTACCTGCGAAGCAATTCATTGTTCTCCCTTGTGAGAAGAGATGCACCATTCACTTTCTCTCCACAGAAAGAGAAGGCCTGATTTGAGCATGGAGGGCTAAGAGAGATTTTAAGATGTGAGAACCAGTCATCAAAGTGTCAGTGTTAACTTAATTACTAATATTTGTCTTAATTTATCCTTACTCTTTTGTTCCACAATATTTTTATGGACTTCAGTAAAATCCCTCAGTAGCCATTATTCTACTAGGATTTTTATTTATGTGAAGTAAATAAGAGTTACTGAGAAAGGCCCATCCTATGGATAGGATAGCAATCCAAAAGAAGTAAATATTTAAGGAAACAATAAAGAATATGAAGAACTTAAAGGACTATGTCAATCCTCCTTTTACTGCAGTTAGAATTTCACCGTTTACAGTAAATTACTGCCTCCACCTCAACAGACAGGGCTTGAATCAGACAGCAGAATGAGGACACCTGTGGAATTTGGAGATATTAACATAGGTACTTAAGCACACATGGTGGGATACAGAAAGCTACCAGCTCTAAAGAAGATGATTCATGATGAAATTTTCTGAAAGAGAGAAATCATCAGCTAATCTCAAAGGGCCAATTTTTGGACGCCTGAATGCACCCAGTAATCCTACTGAATTATGTAAAACAAAGTTGAAATTAGAGATGGTTTGGAGGTTAAATGGACGGAATGTGACAATGAGGATAATTAACCATTGCAGGCCTGATGGTGTGGCAAATTCTTAGTTTCTTGAAGTGCTTCAGTTGTTCTGAAAAGCTAAAGTGACTCAGGCTGAAATTTTGGTCTTAACAAAGGTGTTATTGGTTAAAGATGCATGCAATGAGTCATACAGGAGGCCAGAGCAGATCATTCAAATCATTGCTGGAAAACATGTGCTCAGCATCTTGTAAGGAAGAAAAAACACGTTCAGCTAATCCCATTTAAAGTTAGCTGCATGGAATTTAGTTATCTGGTTGGTAGCTATTTAGTTAGTCATCTTCATTCCTAAAGAGTAAATGGAGAGAGATAGTAAGATATGCTGCCTTCTGGAGGTGTCTGTTTCTCTCCACTGACTCTAAAGGAAGATCAGGATGGTTGAATTACACTGATTAACTTATAAAAGGTAAAATGAATTCAGGTGTCTATGCTTACTTATGTCAAAGTAACCCTTTGGTCCTTTCCAGTTGCTGAGTAAAGATATATATTTTCAGTTCTTTCTGTCTCAGTCTGTTGGGACTCTTGGGGTTTACTCATGATTTATAGCCCATAAGGAAAAGTAGAACCTCTCCTGCATTTGCTGAAAGGGATTTTATAGATGCGCATAAAGCACAATGAATTTGTACAACTAGGAGAAGAGACTAGATACAAACTACTGAGATATTTGGCTTATGTGCACAGAGTTCAAAACTTACTTTTTATTGTTTACAATGTTATATTATTCATAATGTTAAAATTGGAAGGTTGGATCCCAGCAGTATACACTGACTTCAGTAAAGGATCTGGTTTGTGTTATTTGGTACCTGCCGGAAAAAGGAACATGGTTATTTTTGTTGGACACATCCTTTAAGAAAGTCCTATTCATCTTTTATACAAACATCTAACTATAGAGCTAATCTACATTGCTCTCATGAAAGGATAATTCACTTTGGAGCACCTGTCCTCCATTAGCAAATAGTCTAATTTTAACATATTCAAAATATACAAGGAAGCATAAAGCATATCTTACACGTTTTCTTACAGGTCACGGAAGAACTGATTTATCCTTAGATGTCTTATTTGTAAAAAAAATAATAAAAAAAAACCCATATGGTAGTGTTAAGCAGTTCTAGATCTTGCATCTGCTGCAATTAGGTGCTCTGATTTTGTACTTAGTGGGAGTACTCTGGTACAAAGGTGAGTTTTTGTACCAGCATTTCTGTTTCATTACTGGAGAACTCATTTGATCTCATCAATAAAGATAGATGAAGGTATGATGCAAGGAAAATGGAGCCAGGCTCTTACAGTAGTGTTCACTGACAGGACAAGGAACAATAAGGACAACTTGGAATACAGAAGTTTCCCTTTGAGCACCAAGAAGTACTTCTGTGCTGTGACTGATGGAGCACAGGCTGCCCAGAGGCTGTGGGATGTCCTCGTTAGAGATCTTCAAAAGCTCCTCGAGGTGGTGTTGAGTGCCCTGCTCTGGGAGTCCCTGATGGAGCTACGGTTGGGCCAAATGGACCCAGAGGACCCTGCCAACCTCAACCATGCTGTGATATTGTGAACTCAGCCTGTGGCTATCCAGTGACTCATAGGCAGCTAACCAGTAACTAGAGAATAAGCAACATCTGTTCCTGCTATTGGGTAAGCAGAATGCCTCAGAAAAATAAAGCCACATCTTGAAATTAAGAAAAAAAGCAAATTTTACTTTGAGCTTATATTACAAATCCATCTCTTAATTACCCTTAAAACTTGAGTGGTGTATTTTTGCCCTTCATGGATTTTTCTGCAGAAGGTGGATTTATCTGTTGGTGGATTCACCTTCAGATGCATCATTTCTCCATGGGGAATAGCCAGAAAACACTGAAATTGGAAACAGAGTTAGCAAAACACCCAGGGTGCTGCCCTAATTTAGCTGGAGTTTGCTTTCAATTAAGAACAGTTGGGGATTTGTTCCTTTATCTTGCATGTCATCTAGACGCTTTCCTCTTACCTCTGAAGAAGGATGGTTTCATCCTTTTAAGTGAATTTAAGTGAAAGATAGTGAGGTGTTCCCTTCATTGCAATAGTATTATATCATGGAAAAAACTTATCCATGTATCTTTGTATCTTAAGCATACAAAGATTTGAGATTCTGCTTTCTGTTGATTGCAAAGAGTGCAAATCTCAACCACTGTAAAGGATCACAGTTCTTCTCTTTGTAGCTTCTCTAGTTCTGTGCTTCCATCCAGTAAAAAAAAAAACACGCCTGATTGATAGCACAAGGAAAATTCCCATCCTACTACCATGGCCTGAGATCTATGGAAAATCTGGTGTTAATGCTTTTCTTTCCTCAGAATGATCTGATTTTTGTCATGGTTTTGCATAGCTTGTTTTGTTCTGGTGGTTAATTCATTTCAAAGGGATTTCCTGTGACATAAATGCAGGTGATGTCATAAGTATTTAAGAGTAATCCGTAAGTATTTTAAGATATGGGAGTTCGTTTAACCCAAGAGTAGATCAGTTTAATCCATGATCTAAAAGCTAATTTAGATGAATTAAATCTTATTTTCCTCTAAACCAAATCTCTGTGGTTTGGAATAAGTCAATCAGAAACAAGCTTGAGTTTAGCAAAATGAGAACATCCATATAAGAGTTTACACTGTTTTGATTAAATTAATTATATTAATTTTAACAGAAATGTAGGAGTTAGTAAATGTTATCTAACAAGTACAAAAAATGCACATCTTTAACATGATAGCAATTAGTGTACTTCACTTGGTTTAGAGGAGTTGATGAACAGGAAAAGAGTTTAGAAGAGTAAGGGTTTGCTTCTTTTATCCATACTACATTTTTTATTAACACCTTGGACAAACAAGTTAAAGACAGTATATGGTTACATGTGAGGCCATTAAATACAAGTGCCATGAAGAGTTCTGAATTATCAGCAGCTGAATCTGTTGTAAAGCACAGACTGTGAAAATTGCATTCAAAACCATGACCTGGTACTTTTACTTTGGAATGAGCAATAGGATATACTAAGAATGGCATACTATTTGCTACTAGTCTTATAATACAATTACAAGCTGGTAAATTTGGCCAAGTGTCTGACATGTATGTAGTCAGGGCAAAATTTTTCAGCAATAATCAATTTGTTGAATGATGTATTTTGTGTTTACATTCTCAATTTTAACTGTCTAGTATTTTTTTCAAAACTCAATGATTAGTTCAAAGTACTTTTAGAAAAGTTTGTATTTTAAAATTAATAGTATAGCAAACAAAACAGTTTGGATGAAGCAGAATATTTCGAATTGACTAATTGACCTTGGCAACTTTTTTTCTCATTTTGCCATGGGAAAAAAAATAAGTGCTTTATTTCAGTCTGAATTGTTTTCCTCCTCACCACCTTTATTTCTTAGTTCTGAAAAATAAATGAAACCAATCCTGCAAAGCTCCATCTGTTTGTCAGGGTATTTTGTGACCAGCAGGAGTCAAAACCAGCCCATAGTGATGGCAGGAGAGCAAGTAGGAGCTGACTACTGATTCTGGAATGTACTTGTGGAGGTATGGTACTGAAGAGCTTTGAAAAGAAAAATGGCACAGATTTACATTTCCTTTCTCTACCTGTTATTTTCCACGTACTTCTTTTATAGGTGAGAATAATTTGCTCATATCCTGCATGATTGTCTGTGCAAATAGATTTACAAATTAAACTCAGAAAGCTTTTGGTATAGAAGTCTATCCCTTTGTTCACACTAGACATTGCACAGACTTCCATTGCTAATGCATAGGTGATGCCAGTAATAAATATGTTCCTACGATTGTTGTATGTAAGGGTCTGGTACAGTGCAAGATCTGCATTTCAGATTTTGAATCCAGATGCCTGTGTATAAGTGAAAATATTGACAACAGCCATTGGGAATGGTGTGAACCTGCTGCCTGGGCCCACAGCATATTGCTGTGTCCCAGCAGTATGTTGTGTATTGCTATTGTCCCAGTAGGGACAATAGCAAAGCTGGACAAAGAATTTCTGAAATTGCATAATATTCATGCAGCAAAAAGTACAGAAAATGTTCCAGATGCCTATGGGTACAGAACTTGCAGCCTGAGGAAGTGCAGCATGTAGTGGCTGAACAGCTTGTTTGCACTTGGAATTCTCTCTCCAATCTATCAGAGGTTTTCACAAAGGCCTGTGATGGCTCAGTTCTGCTTTCACTGAATGTACCTTCACTAGTAAACTAAACAGCAGCACTGGCATGTTTTTAATCCATGCTGTTAAATAGTTGGCACGTCCCCTGAAGCAATCTTGTCCTAGGGCTTTCCCAGAAAGCTCCCAGACCTGGCTCTGGGGCATACGATGTTCACATTGGGCAGTGTGGATTCAGCCAGCCTCTTCTGGAGGCTTTTAGCCTTGTGGATGTGTGCTGTTATACTGATTGACGTTTATGAGAGACTAATCCTTTGTCTTTTATTTAAGGTAAGGTCCTTGGACGAATAAGAATGAAACTAGGATATATGTCTAAGTACAAAATTGCTTCAAGCATCTAAATACTATTTGCTATCAAAAAAACCCTTATGCTTTAACTAGTAATCCTTTCTAAAAATGCATCTTAAGTGCTTATAAACAGACTAACTCTGAACTGTAGTACTAATGACAGAACTGTCAAAATAAAATCAGATTTGGGACTTTCCTTTTCTCTGCCTCATATTTTAAAATGTATGTCATGGAGCTGCTGGAGACTTCTGCATGGAGACCATATCTCCCCATTTGCTATTCGTGTGATGAAGGAAGTATAAGACTGCTGGTGTGAAGCTGTTAAATAAACTGTGTTTGACAAACTCATTCTGGGGAAGGTATTTGGACAAACAGTGAGAAGAGAGATTTTAAGAGAGAAGGAGAGGTAACAAAGTGAGTGATGAACAGATGTTGAAATGGGGGTTACAATTTAATGCAATACTTTGCTGTGTGGGTGCCCTGTAAGTATGTGATGATCTGTGATGATCTGACTGCACAGGGCTGAGATACGTGTAAGAAATAATAATAAAAACCATAACAAACAAACAAACAAAAAAACACAATAGGACAGAATAAGAACCTCATAGTGATTACCAGATTACCAGCAGGTGCTGAAAAGACGGCAAGGTAAACCACAGCAACAAACTCCTTAAATTACAGCAGACCAAGACTGGGTTTTTGAAAAGGAGCTGTGTTACTTCTGCTGCTGTGCTGCCTGGTGCTGCCTGCATATTCTGAGTCATGTCTGGCAGCACGGCAGCTGGGCAGCTTCCCCAGGATGTAGCTGCTGGGCAAACATGACTTCAAGAGGAACAAGGGAGAGGAGCAGGGATTTAAGGAGAAAGTGAAGCAGTTTGGGGCAAAACTGAATCATAGAATCATTAAGATTGGAAAAGACCACTAAGACCATTTAATCCAACCATTGACTAATCACCACCATAAATATATTTACATAAACACATACAGATATATATACACACACAGAGAGAAAGCCTTTAAAACAGACTGATGCTAAATATGAATTGAAGCTCTTACATGTGGAACCAAGACTTTCAGTCTATAGGTCTACCAGTAATACTCTCAAGGCCATTTTGTACAGTCTGCCCATATCCATTCTATTAAATTGTCCAAGCCTCGACAACAGCCTGGCTTCAACCAGACTGGCTACTGGGCAGATTCCCAGCTTCTTGGAGTGCTCTGGGAGAGCTCTGGATGGCCATTGGCAATGCTGAACCAGGGCCTGTGGTCTGATCCTATTTAGTTTGCTAGGGTAGATGTAGCCTTAAAGTATACATTAAGTCATCTGTTGCCTTAATTCCACAGATTTCAAAGGATTTAGGCCAGAAGTAAACTTGCCCTAAGCTGTGCATTCTTGCAGCATGCTCATTATCACATTTGCCTTTGACTTGCACAGCTGTAAATCCATGGAAACCAGAGTAATTCAGGGATGAATCATGTCCATTATCTCCTTGTGTTTGTACAGCACTTAGCACAATGGTGCCCTGATCCTGATGGGAATTCAAGTTATTTTAGGACAATCAGAGCTTTCATTCGTTAAAATAAAGTATATTTTTAGCCAGAGTCAGTTTCAATGGCAATGTATAGGGTGTGGGAGGTGAATGAAGGGAAGGACACAGCTGATTCCCCAACACATGAATCTGAGTACATGTATCACATGTCTAAAAGATTAGCTCCTCTCCTGGTCAGTATGGTTGTGAAAATATGAGCAATGTGGGTCTTGGAAGCTAAGACAGAATACAAACAGCACAGTTTCTGAATGTTATTTCTTAAATATATATATAGCATCATTCTTAGGTTGCTTGGGATTCGAGGCCCAGTTTTTGATTTTGGAACTTTTGGGGTTAATATTGGTATGTTTAGCACCTTTTCTGAAAAGCAGTAAATCAGATGCCATGCCACTGCTTTCCATGAAAAGTTAGATCTCAGAGATGTGATTTGCTCACACCATTTTTCCCCCCATGCAAATAAAATGAACAAGGAACACTTGAAAAAGCAAGTACTGTGCTTGCTCAATGTTCAGAGGTGCTTGTTTCAACTCTTTTATGAAATCTTGTTAAGACCAGTAGGTCTTATAAACTCTAATGAAATACATATGTGGAACATACATAAAGACGTTGCACATGTCTTTCAGAATATTTGCTATATAAAAGACCAAACTGTGTGAAGTTATTATTCAAAGCAGAGGTAAGTTGTAGGAGAAGACAGAACAAAGCACCAGTTGCAGATCTTAATCCTAGTAGGGCTTTCTGCTGGTCCCTGTGAGCTGGAAGCTGAAATGCATGTTCGACCTTCCAGTTATTTTCAGACATAAATGGAGGAGATTGAATATCAGTTGCCATTAATCTCAATGTCCTGACATGACAAAATCACAATTACTCCCATCAAATGTACTCTGATGCTCAAGCTTAGAAACATTAGAAGCATGTATTTTAACAACCAAAAATTATGAGCAATTACTGTTAGAGTTGTAACAAGTTCTAAAAACTGACACTTGAAACTAGGGGGTTGGCTTTCCAATCCTAACTCACCCGTTAGGAAAACATAAACACAAAGATTAAACTATTTCAAAGCCACTGCTTTGTTTTTCTTCAAATCACTTTATTATCTCACTGAAACACAGTCTTAAAATTTCACTATGCAGTGAAAATCTGTGTCCAAAAAAGACTGTCAATTTTATGTAATGTTCAAAAACCCTGTTCTTCATCTTGCAGGCAGACCCATTAATTCTGCTTTATCTAATTAATTGAACAAATTTTGTTTGGTGTAGGAGTAAACTATTTTGAATCCTGATCAATGATCTGACACTGCTATAGCTCTAAGAAACACTGATTTAATTCAAGAGCTGAGTTGCATGTGCAAGTCTCTTCAGTATGAATGCAAACTATGCAGCTGTCCTGACAAAGGAGCATTGTGCCACAGTTACCTGATGTGTGTGTGCCCTTCCCCTGTTGTTAGTGTATTTGCTCTAGCACATCTGCTTAAACCTGGCAGCCTGACTTTAATGTTCCCATGACTGTGTCAGAATCCACAAGTTCTTGAAGGCCTTTGCATTTTAGAAGCAATGATGTTTGTATCTTACTGCATGCATGAAAATGGTGATAATGACGACCCCTTTTCCTGAGCATAATATGCTTTTTACTAATATGCTCGGGATTTAGCTTGACTCTATTTAGCCTCCTGAAACCCTGCTGATTCAGACTCTTGACAGTCAAAGGGAGAAGTTACAAGTTTTGTGAAGTTGTCACGGTAGCATCATAGAATCATAGAATATCCTGAGTAGGGAAGGAGCCATAAGGACCACTGAGTCCAACTCTGGCTCCACACAGGACTATCAAAAAATCAGACCATATGTTTGAAAGATATATCAATATCATTAAACTTCTTTCTGAAAACTAATCTACGTTGATCACAATAGGTAAGTAGATCACAATAACAAAAATGATTCATTTTTTACTGATATATTAAGTTGCTAAAGCCCGCTTTTCAGCCCAGTGAAGTAGTTAGTCATCTGTGTTCCATTTGCTTTATACAATGATGAGATACATCTGCTCTAGCTGAAGTAATTAAAAGTAATGGCTCTAGGTTTTGACTGATCACTCCAGGCTTTTATAATCAGTGAAAGAGAGTGAAGTTCATCTGATATGGGTCTCAAAACCTACTGCAATGGGCTGCTCTGTGGGAATGCCACCCTTCAGTACTCCTCCTTCTCTATGTGTGTCAGTGTGGGGAAAAACACTCTTATTTCTTGAAAAGTGCTTTCATTTCTGTTACTTTCTATTGATGTCGCAAAGAAGTATAATACATTTGTACAACCCATCTAAATTAAACACAAGAACAGAAGACACAGAAATCTCAGTCAGAAATTCCACTTTTACACAGATGGAAGACATAATTCCTTCCCTCTGTCCCAGCCACCATCAAACACGTACCCTGGGAGATGGGTGACAGAGTGGAGACAAGAGTGATGCCCATCAGTGCCAGCAACTTACTTCCTGACACTCGCCTTAGCAGAGCTGTCAGAGATCAGAGCATGCATCACCAGCAGGTACAGTGCTGACATCAAGCTGGGAAAGATGCACTGTCTCTGGAAATTCAAAGGAGATGGAAACGAGACCCATGCCAAAGCAGCTCAGATACCAGGAATAGGATTTATACCAGTTTTATATAGTATACATCAGGAGCCTGATCTAGTGCTTGATAAACCTGCCCAGGGTAGGGAGATTGGAGCTTGATGATCTTTAAGGTTCCTTCCAACTTAAGCTATTCTATGATTGAATGATTCTGTACACTCCAGGTAGATGTGTGCCATAGCAAGGTAATGTGGTGCTGGCCAGTATCTCCTCAATGTGCTAAATAGCAGTCAGAACACAGATGTGTGATCTGGTGCCCCTGAAAGAAATAATAGATTAAAGTAGCAGAATTCCTCCAAAATGTGCTCAGTCAGTAAATGTTAAAATGAAGTTTTGTAAAATACAAAAACTAGTCAGCAGCAAATGAAGTTAATCAGCAAATTCCTTTTTTTTTTTTACCAAAAACTCAAATGTATATTACTAAGAATAGGAAAAAAAAATCAACGAGTTCGAAAGAATTCTAAATAGTACATCTACCTTATTAGATGACCAAATACAGTGAATTGAATCTAATAAATTCTAAAAACCATTATTAAATATTATTCAGAAATAAGATTTTATTGTATTTATGGTCCCAAATAGTGTGTGTGGTTTTATGAATTTTCAAGCAGACAGAGAAAGGTCTACATTGTTAGGTCTGAGTAAATCTTCTTGATGCCAATGAAGCGTTCACCCCTGCCTGCCAGGCTGTGACTCTCTGTCCCTTTGTCACCACAATGAAATCCAACATCTGCGCTGCTTTTAATAACATCAAATTATTTCAGCTTGTATCATCACCAAAAGTGACAAAGCAAGATACAGTGCATTATGGAACAAGGAGGACTAGATGTATTTAAGATAGTGGGATGCCTTTCTGTTCTAAGTCCACCTGTCTTCACCAGTATTTCAGCAGTGCTAAGCATTACATTACTACATTAATTATCTTTCCATTTCCTGTCCTATTTGAGGTGTCTAAATGGGTCTGAGAGGAGCAAGTTAAAAGCCCAGAAAAAGGGCACACAGCAATCATACAAAAAATATCATCAAAAGAGACATAATCTAAAATTTTGTCTTATTTATGCCTTTAAATGCATCCCTGACTTAAGTGCACTATCAAGCTGAGATTTGGAAATCAAAAGTACTGGTGATTATGTACCTTAGCAAGGCATTTATATAGGCGAAACTCTGACTTTTTTTCCTCAGGAAACAGCTGATATTTGGAAAAGATTGAGAGTTAACGGGGTCTTCATGCAGGTCTTCATAATAGAAGACCTGGATTCTGCTTCTTTCATGGCCTGAATGGATTCAAATTAACCTTCACTTCACAGAAAAATGCTCCAGTTATACATGCTATAAACCAGTCATGGTGGGACTTCATCCTCCCATTTGGTTAGGCTTGGCAACTTTTATGCTAAAAATAAAACCTGTAAGACTTGTAGGAGAACAAGCTCAGTATAATTGTATGACAATCCTACTGATCCAATAAGCAAAATATTGTGCTGGATACTGTACACTGATGTTCTCATGTATCTTATGTTCCATATAAATAGACAATAAGTCTGAAAGCAGTGCCACTCTGGAGGCCTGAGCCCAGATAATAGTTCTGTCCTTTCAAGCCTTGCAGTCATTTTTCTCTGTCAAATGAAGACTCTACACTGAAGAATATACTAAAGTAATAGAAATAGTCATAATACACTTCATTAAAAGCTAGCAAAATGGTACTGACATTCACAGGAATGCATCAGCATTGTGTTCTTACATCAGACAACTCTTTGAGTAGGTTTTCCTATTGAGACTAACACTGTGAAGATCATGAGACTTCCTCCTGCCCAAAGACACTAGGTGCTTATATTCAGAATTCAGCAACTCCACTACTTTCATGTTGCTGGGAATAGTGACATTCAAATGGCTTAATTACTTACATCTTTAAATATGAATAGACTCCTAGCTGTCTTGAGAAGACCTCTGCACTAATACAGTAATTGTGACATGAAATTGCCTCATTTAATCATTGAGTTTGACTTGGGCATAATGACATCCCAAATAGAGGAAGAACATGAATTATCCTGCAGTTTGGGAATCATCTCCCATAGCTGATGTAGAGATAGTTGATAAAATACTTTTTCAATAGAGTAAGCACAATGATAAACAAGTATATATGCATATCACTGACAGGGCATGCAAATACTTGCACGCACCATAGTTAAATATGAAACCTTTTAGAAAATGTTCCCATCTACAGTGATGATCTTGACCAGAGACAAAGAAAAAGGGGGCATACAACTATTGCTGCTAAGATATTAGATGATTATATTTCTACTTAGACTTGACAAAAATTATTTCCTTGTCTTGGATTTCACAGTGATGACCCTATTTTTTTCCTTTACTCTTTTTTCCCCTCTCACTATTTTTTTAAGGCAGAAGTGACTGATTTAAAATTTTGTATTAGAGCAGTTAGAGCAGAAGCTTTCTTTAAGTATCTTCAGCTGACTTGATGATGATTGCTGCCAAGATCAGTGTATGTGAATGCGGTGTTAAACACGAACGGGCAACTAAGCTCCACCACACTGCTCTCATTTCACATTCTCAAAAAGACTGGGGGAGAAACTATGATGAGAAGAGCTCATGGGATGAGATAAAGATGGAGAGATTGCTCACCAATTACCTTCATGGGCAAACAGATTCAGCACAGGGAAGCTAATAATAATTTATTGTGTAACGCTAAGAGACGAGAGCATAGAGAACTAAAAGCAAAGTACAATCACCTTCCCTCTGTCCACCATCTTCTATCTCCACTCCCTGAGCAGTGCAGGAGGATGGGGAATGGGGCTGCACTCAGTCCATAATGCTTTGTCTCTGCCACTCCTTCATGGTCACTCTCTGCCCCTGCTCCATGTGAGTCCTTCCCATGGGATGTTGTCCTTCCACAACTGATCCCAGGTGGGCTTCCCATGGGCTGCAGCTCTCCAAGCACTGCTCCAACACGGCTCCATACAGCAGAGCGCATCTTTCAGGAGGGCCAGTGGAGGTCCCTGATGGAATAGCTGGAACTGACTTTCATCTGACAAGGGGCAGTGCTGGGCTCTGCTCAGAGATGCCAAAATTGTAGAACCTGCTACCAAGGCCTTGCCACGTTACAGTAAACTAACACACCGTGGTTATCACAGTTTTAAAAATTTAAGTAGCTGCTGAATTTCCAGCAGAGATTTCATTACAGATAGGATTGAGGGAAATTTTTCAATATGCAGCAATTATGGCAATTCTGTGATTTGCTTAGATCTTGATTTAGAATAAGTATCTGATTTTCCAAAAAGAAAGTATTTAAAATCTTTTCGGGGAGTCATTTAAGTCCTAGGTGTTGCATTATATTTGTAGTATATCTGTACAATATGAAATCTAAGTATATCAACAAAACATTATTCCAAATGAAAAAGCAAAATATTAATTTCAGAAAATGGGAACATAGTATTTCAATATCAGCACACTTTGCCCTTAAAGCGATATCAACACCTTCCCTTCCTGAGGTTTTTTTTTTATTATTTCAATGAAGAGACAATTTCTGACGGAATTTCAATTGCCTATTTAATTGTTGTTTCAATTTTCATCACAATGAAGAGATGAAATGATGTTGGATTTTCTGTCCTTGGTTAACTGAATTCATATCTCCAAAAGAAAGGTGAGATCACAGACAATATGTGTCTCTCTCTATTGAATTTTCTTCCCGATCTTCCACACAACCTCCCTGTGATGCTTGTATGCTGTTGACTTTTATCTTTCTTTGGCAGATTGAGAAAACAAGCAAATAAACAAACAAACTTACCTAGAAACCAAAAGGTTCAGCAAAGTGCTTTTTAAAACCACAATAAACCACAGCCTGTGATTCAGTATCTTAGGTAAACAAGATAATTATCATTTTATCTTAATTGTTAGCAATTCTATTAAACCAGCTGCATAACTAAATTAAAATGACACACTATAATTTGTAAACAAAGCTGAGTTAGATTTGTATTCAATTCACACAATTTTAACAATATTTTTGTGTTTAGCTGGACAATTCTTTCTAATTCTGTTTCAATTGTTTTTTATCCGTTTCCAGGCAACGCAATATGTAAGGTTTGCATACAGTATGTAAAAGCTGCAGATGAAAAAATAAAAAGTTGTAGTCTATGTTAACACATATCAAACAAAATGGAATCCTGTTAAAATAACTGACAATTGGGTCATTTTATCCTGATGAAAATATTCCTAAATACTGTTTTCTGGGATCTGTTCTGTCCATATGTCAATTATTTAATATTTTCTCTGAACCTGGGTGAAAAGCTGTGATGTCACTAGGAATTAGAGAAGCTAATGTTGGAGTAGAACTGCACTTATTTTAAATATTCTCACCCATTTGTACAGGTCTGCCAGAACAGCTTGACAAAGAAAGGTTTTTGCTAATGAATTTCTACCTGCACATGCTCCATGTTACCTGATTATTATACAATTTTACAGTGCCAACAAATATAACATGGGTCCAAAAATGTTCTTGTCATAGCTCAATAATAATGACACAAAGAAACCTCTGCACTTCCATTCCCAATGCTATTTTCCATATAAAACTCCCACTTCTCTAACTTCAAACTGAAAGTGGAGCTGGAATAATCTGAAACAGAGAAACACCCTCTGGCATCTACCAACCCATATGCACATGTTTAGAGGTTAATATAGTCAAAAGAGTGCATCGTCTCCCTTTCTCTATTTACCTGCTGCTCACAAGTCTGAGATGAGCTTGGATTAGACAACAAATGAGAAAACACATCTTTAACTCATTCCTCGAGAGGTGTAACTTTGGTGGTTTGATGCCTAACATGGAGTTTAGCACTTATGCATAAGTAAAATAAGTGCAGTGAATGACAGAAACAAGCACTTTATTGGGGAAATGTTCATTCTGCATTAATGGTGCATATAATCTTTAACCAGTCTGGTTATTTGAACAATTTGTTCCAGCTAAGAACAGATTGAGCTGTTCTTTGAATCATTCTTCAGCAGGCAGTACAGTGTGATTTTATGATGACTTTTCTTTGTGCTGTAGCTGAGTTCATCTGAGGTAAAACTTGCTGAAATGCAGAAGGTTTGTAAAGGTACTGCACACAGCCTGCAATCTAGTAGACTTGACGTGAAGGCCTTTATGTGAACTGTATGTACTGCATTTAAGCAATCACCACACATAGTTTTCTAGTAACTTCATGGCTTGCTTTCAGTTGTATATTCCAGACATGCTTGACATTTAAATTTTAATCCTGCTTTGTATATAGAGTTCTCTTGAGGAGTATCCTGGTAGAATGCATTCAGGAAACTGAACTTGATTTTGGTCATAGCAGGTTGCCCCCTTCCCAATGAATTGCTTTGAGACCTAGAACTACCATTGCTACCTTTCAGGAGGGGAAGTAGATGTAACTGTAAAGCAAAAGGCATACCTGCAGGACAAGAGAAGCCTATTTATAACTTAAAACACTTTTGAATACACAGGTACAGTTATTTCTAAGAATTATCTGCATATTCCTGTAGTCTGAGGTCTTGACTTTGATTTATAACAACAAAAATTTACAAAACCTGATACAAATTCCAGTTTACAAAGCTATAAGATTTTCATTTTTTCCACTTACAAGTATGAGTCCTTTTGATTGTCTCCCCTCCCTCTTCACCTTCTCAAAAAAAGAACTGGAAAAAAAAAAAAAACCCACCACGAACAACAAAACACTACAAGGGTCTCATTGAAACTACTGCGACCCAAAAGTAGAAGTCATAATTGCAGTTTAATGAAACCAATTTTAAACGTTCCTTTTATCTCTGCTGGGATGTTTATTGTCACAGTTCAAGTTTTCTCTTTTTAGACAAATTCAAGCCACTTGCTAACCTGTTCATGCTAAATGTCACCCTGTAAAATAAGTAACTTTGACAAATCAGCCCCCACGCTACAACCCCAGCATGGTAAAAATATCGCAGTAACATTCTGGCTTTTTGAAATGGAAAAGGTGAATGTCATTTGTCATTTCTGCCGAGAAATACCATTATGTTTCTTGTAGGAGCTCTGGAGAAGCTCTGAATTTCAGTTAATACCTTAAGCAAAACAAAACCCCATTTCTGAGTAAGTATTTATAGAACTTCTGTGTACTGGGGCTTGGGTAGAACCCATAGTGAAATATCTAAATTTGTTTAAATGGCAGAAATAATAACCTGATCTGAATAACAACTACTTTTCTGTTATGCATTTTTTCCAGAAGAATGCCAAACTTTAACACAAACCCAACCTACCTGCTGATGTACCAGACAGTATGTAAATACCAAGACCTAGTTAAGCAATTTAAAAGCTATTACTCCCTGTTAATGTGATAGAGGCATAAGCATCTGATGAGTGTTTAGGGATCTAGGAGTCATCTATATCCATATAAAGACATTTAAGACACCCAGGGAGCCCAGTTTCTTATCTATGTTCTAAGATCTCCTAGAGAGACCCAAAAACCTGGAATTCACTAAAAGGTAAAGAAGGCAACAGTGGCCACTTTTGTCTAGAATGTTACCACAGAAAGAAAAGAGCATGCGTCCTTTGTTAATGAGCCTGATATTGGATTGTTCATCTAGAATCATCTTTTCACAAGGGTAGTTAGTGATAAGACAAGGGGAAATGGTTTTAAACTAAAAGAAAGGAGATTTAGATTAGATGTTAAGAAAATTTTTTCACTGAGAGGGTGGTGATGCACTGGAACAGGGTTGCCCAAAGAGGTTGTGGATGTCGCATCCCTGGAGGCATTCAAGGCCAGGCTGGATGTGACTCTGAGCAGCCTGGTCTGGTGGCTGTCAACCCTGCAAATAGCAGGGGGGTTGAAACTAGATGATCATTGTGGTCCTTTTCAACCCAGGCCATTCTATGATTCTATGATTCTAAGATCCTGTGATATCAGGTTGCCTGATTTAGTGGTTGGCAACCCTGCTCACAGCAGGGGAGTTGGTTTTAAATGATCTTTAAGGACTCTTCCAATGCAAGTCATTCTATGATTCTATGATTCTATGATTCTATGATTCTATGATTCTATGATTCTATGGTACGTGGACGGAAGCTTTACCTGCCTGAAGCTAGGGAGGTTCAGATCTGTACCTCCCATCTTCCAAAGAGACAAGGTGGGACAGCAGATGCAGTAGGCATAGACTGGGGGACTTCATCCGCATCTAGCAGGTTAAAGCCAAGCAGCCAACAGGCTGCCCAGAGAAGTTGTGGATGCCCCGTCCCTGGAGGTGTTCAAGGCCAGATTGGATGGGGCTCTGGGCAGCCTGGTCTAGTATGAAATGGGGAGGTTTGTGGCCCTGCATGTGGCAGGGGGGTTGGAGATTCATGATCCTTGAGGTCCCTTCCAACCCTGGCCATTCTGTGATTCTGTGATTCTGTAAGACTGAAATTTCAGGGAGAAAGAAAGAAAATAACAGCCTGAGTTTTGATGGAACAGAAGGAGCATTTTGTTCTGGACTGGGAAAGTGGGTCTGGTTATCTTGTTCTGGTCAATGTTCCTGAAACAGCTTTTGTGAAGGGAGTGATAAAGATTAGCTAAAAGTGTTAATTGTTTATTCTCCTTCAAAAAGAGAAAAAATGAAGTAATAGTTGCCCAGATTGTAGCATTATTTTATGAGTAAATAATGCAATGATGATTTCTGCACAATCTAAAATTATAATTAGACAGTCTTGTGGCCCCCAGTACTATTGTGTGTCAACATTTCATGAATTTTTATACACATAAACTCACAAAATCCTTAGACAGTAGGAAGATTGATAACTTATATCTCCCAGTTTCAAAATGGTTACTCAGTTATTACCCTGTCTTTTAAATATCCCACACACGTACTCATTCACATAGACCATAAAAATATTAGTCACAAAATTACATGCACGAAATTGCAATGAAGTTTTAATAGATCCTTTTTTGACATTTCTTGTTCTTTAGTCCTCAGTTATTTTAAAGCTTATCTTTCTGCCTTGAACATCCTACTAGCCACATAACAGAAGCTATGATGCCACAGCTTTGTTTCAAGAGTTACAATTCAGTTGGCAGTCACTCAGTGTGTGCCCCTGCATCCTCATTTGAAATAAGCTGCACCCTATACATCCTTCAGGTACACTCTGTCAATTTGGTATCAAAAATGACAAGAGATGAGCTGTCTTCCAAAGAACTGATGCAATATTGTTTGACCCTAGGGACTGCAGGATGGCTCCTTAGCACTGTAAAAGAGCTGCAAGAAATAGCTTGGCTTTGGGGAGTTATATGTCTCTGAGGTAGAATATGAAGTACCTGACGAGGAAGTTATGGTTCAAAGGAAGGTTACGAAAATAACAGCAGCCATCCTAAAATTATCTAAAAGATTTACAAGAAGTCTACTACAATGTGTGGGTTTTGACCTCTAGGAACACTAAATTTTATTCATCTTGTGCTGGAGAACAAAACACACTTGGAATATTAAATCAGTTTCATTTTTGTGCTTGAGTGCTTATGGGATTTGGAAGAGAGGTTTAGATTATAAGGAAACAGTTGTCAAGTCTAAAGCATAATTAAGACAGTTTTGGTGCCAGAACCAAGATTCCGTTTTTTCCTGCAGACAAAGGAATTCAGTTTTTCTCAGCTCTTAATATAGAGCAGGTGTGAAGGGTGCTATTTTTTTTACATTTTATCTGAACAGTCAAAAATATACTAATAATACAGTTCCATGAACTGATAGCTTTACAGAGCTCAGAATTTACCAGAGATTTTCCTCCCATTAGAGATTTGACCTCATACTACAAAAACCTTCCACATATTTGAAAGTCTTCCTTAGTACTTGCTGTCAGTTTAAGTAGCCTACCAGTGTTAAATTTCAGGCACTGTACACAGAGCAAAGGCCCGGTAAATATTTGGGTTCCCTTGCCAAATTTCTAAATCTTGCAGTTTTAGAAGAAGTTTTAAAACAAATCTCATCATTTCCCATCTACTAGGTCTGTTATAGTGACAATAATTTTACTGGATTGTATACCAAAGACATGAGAGTACCACCAGTTGAGGACTTGGTCTTCACATATTATATGATTTACAACCAAGGACAAGGTTTGTTCTAAGAGTGTGTAGTCTCCATATAACAGTGAATGTGATGCAAAGGCAACAATGATGAGAGTGTGATCAGAAACAGTGAGTGAACCAGGAGGCACTGGACTCTTTTTTGCAGTTCACTGACCTACACAGACATAAACAGGTAGTAGGCCTTGTCTTTGAGAGCCACTAGTATAAATCAAGAGGTATAAAGAAGTATAAATCAGGAGGAGCTGTAGATTTTTTACAAGACTGAGCTCTGAAAACTCCCCAGATTATTGCACCAGGACAGAGCATTGAAATAACAAAGTAGCATCCTTAGGCCTTCAATGTTCAGCCATCTCTGGTTATTTTTACCTGGACATATTCTGAAACTGACAGCATAAACATCTGAGAACAACCATCTGGTAGCCTTGCAAAGCCCTTGTGGGTGGAAGGAGATAGATTTTTTCTGTCCCTTCTCACTCAACAGCAGTTGTAAAGCTACTGAAGTCACAGAGAGCTGGATTAATCTCTATTCACCCTTGGAGCACCTATCAGTTAGAAGAAGGAGTCTAACTGACAAGCTTACTGACAAGCTTAGACTAAACAGCTAGAATTTGGATAGTTGAAGCTAAGTGACATGAATACCTAGGATTTGCCTTCAAAATCCCCAAATATTGGATAATACTATAAGCCAGTCTCCGGCTTCAGCCTTCCAAGAGGACATTTTTTCCTTTTCTGTTGCAATTAGTAGAAGATTGGCATTAGGAAAGTCCTTAGGCGTTCTATCTACTGCAAGAAAATCATTCCTTTATTTGTAATTCAGTTTAACACAAATGGGTGCTTGAATGGACACTTGAATAGTGACTGGCATTTGGGAGTTCTGTTATGGTTCCTATTTGCTCAACATCTTCCAGAGTCCTTGCCAGTAGGTTGCACATCACCTATGGCAGAGACCAACCTAAGGTAATGATCTGAGTCAAAGTGCCTGGCTTGTGCAGCCCACTAATGATCCTCTTCCATTTTGGAAGTGGTGTGGCTAACCCCACAGTGCGCTGCTGCTTCCAGGACTGAGCCAGCCTCTCAGAGCAAACCTGCCTTTTGCTTTCCTGGGCTCAACTCTTCTCAATTAAACATACCCGTTCTTCCCTATCTCAGATAATGACAATGGAAGCATTCAAAAAAGTGAAAGGATGAAAATACTATGGAAACAGTCCTGCTAAACAAGGTGTGGGTATATGTTGCTGTGTGCATACTGAAACCAAAAAGGTTACAGTTTGTTCACTTATTTGTCTGTTTATCTATCTATTTAATTCATGTAATGAAGTAATTCAACTTGTTTGGTGGGACAGAAGGAGTGTGGGTAACAGTGGGAGGAAATTTGTTTCCTGTAGGAACTGCAGTGCAAGACAAGAAGGCACAGTGTAAAAGAGGAAATTTGATAGAATCACATCTCTATTTATATCTGTTAATATGCAGAGAAATATTAAAATTCGTGCTCTCTCAGAGCATGAAAACAAAATTTCTTATATACCACAAGAAAAAAAATGGTGTGCTGCAAGGTATGAAGGTATGTACATTTGGGAAATGTATAGAGTTTTGCCTTGGGAGAACAAACCTCAAAACTTGGAGTCAGATGTACAGAACCACGGGAAGATTTTAAAAGACATTTGGAAAGTTTAAAAAAAAAAATAAAATTACAAAATAAGAAAAAACACCCTAAGGTTTAGATTTGATTCTCTTGATACAGTTGTCCTTGATTCTAGAAGAGATTGAAAATACCTTTGTAACTTTTGGAAATAAATAACCTCATGTAGAAATCAAGTACCTTACCTGCTAAAACATATATCCATTTTTTCAGGGTCTAATTCCACGGCAGGATTCATGTGCTACCCCTTATGTTCTTATGCCCCAAAGCACCTTCCAGGTTTACCTAGGAAGGTTCTCAACAAATGATAATCTGTTCCACACAGCTCCCCAAAGCAATAAAGTGATGTTAGTCTGACACCTTGCTTAGGGTAACAGACTTCCTCTTCATAGTAGTTCAAACATTAAGAAGCTGAAGATGAATCAACTCTGTTATTGTTTAAAGTTTGCTCTTTTACTATAGATACAATTACAGTGTTGATGTGTATGTGTGCAGAGCAATGCACATAAAACAGATCTTAAAACCCATGCATGGATTGGAAGGTAAGGTACAAACAAAACGTTAATCTATTACACTTCTATGCATTGAAACAAATCTGTACTAAAGCAATTGAGCATTTACTGTCAGAGTCTGGTCTGGTATATCTATCTGTGTGATGTAGCCATACACCAGGCACCTACGTAGTCTCTGGTCACGTAAATATAAAATAGGTATCTGGTCTAACTGATCAATTCAGGTGCACAGGAAACCTGTGGAAAGAGAGAAACATTTCAAGAGAAAGCATCCCCCAGTGTTTTTCTCCTACGATGAAGAAGTAACAAGATGTGAAAATATCTGTGTTGATCTGTTCTCTGAGTCAACATTCACATGATTAATGAGCTGTATTCAACTCAGTACTGTCCTGTTTAGGGGAGAGAAAAAGTATTGAATATTCTAGCCTGAAATATTGGTGCTAACATGGGAATGCTAGAAACAAAAATCTAAAAGGTTTATAAAGAAAGTGAACAGAAGTTGCTTAGTCTAAAGAAAAGAAGACTGAGAGGAACATGTCGATAAAAGCAAGAAAAGAACAAACAGTTCTCCATGGTTATTAAAGACAGAAAATAAGCAGTGCATAGATTCTGTGACAAGGAAACAGAAGATGAGTGTTAGGATACAGTTTTGCAATAAGCAGAACAGTGAAGAAACAGCCTGTGTTCTGACAGTATAGAATCCTAAAGCAACACAGGAGTATTTGTCAGAATGAATACAGTTTTAACTGACACTGTCCTGAGGTCCTTACCATCCCTATGATTTGATAATTTTTTTAGTTGTAATTTCAGCCAGGTAACATTTTCTTCATTTCCCATTAATTTCAAATTTTCCTTCTAATATCACTGAATCACACACTTGTAGAGGTTGGAAGTGACCTCTGGAGATCATCTATTCCAGCCTCCTGCTAAAGCAGAAAGGCTGTAGTAAAATCATTTTGCTGGGATATTTCAGGCTAATCATTTAAGGCCTGGGTTAAGATTGCACTTCTTTAGTTATACATCAGCTAACAATGCTTTTTAGGTTAGGGACAGTTAAGCTACCATGAAATCAGATGTAATCAAAGTATACACTTGGTTTCATCACCTGAACAACTGTTTATCAATGTAGAATTGTCATTGTTGAAAGGTGCAAAAATAAGGAAAGATCTATGACAAAGGAAAGACTTCTGCTGTCTGGAGCTCTTTACTAAAGGCCTGGAAAAAATAAAGTAATAGACACTCAGTGCCTGGGATGATATTATTGGAAAAATACTTTAATTTTAAAGTTTGTATGATTATCTTTTAAAAAGAGAATAAAATGAATAAAACATATAAATGCATGTTTAATTAATTAAATTATCCAGAAATCATCTTTTATGGCTAATCTATTCCTTTATATGAAGACTTCAGAAACAGTTGTTATTTTATTGCTACTTTAACACGGAAGTTTTTAAAATAACCTCAAAAGCAAATGAAAAATGAGCTGTTGGCTTCTGCTGTATTTAATCTCTGGCACAAGATTGGAAACGCCTCAAAGTGACAGTACTCATTTCCTGAGAGTCACCTCAAGGCAAAAGGTTCAGTTAATTCCAGGTAAAAATACATCTCATCTAATCTCATACACGGTGCACAGAAAAATTGCTTTGGCTACAGATTCCATCTACTTGTAAAAGTTACTTCTGAATAGTAATAGCAAACTTCTTTTACAAGCAAACGTCTTTTATAAGCATTTCCTTAACCTAGTCCACTAAAGTTCATCAACTAAGAAGTGATTTTCTTGGATCTTTAGGGGTAGTTCAGTTTCCTCAGTAAAGGGATTCCTGATCAAAGGAAGGGATCTGATAAATGTTTTAAAATATCTCAAGGGAGATGGGAGACAAATGGATGAGGCCAGTCTCTTCTTTGTAGTGTGTAGTGATAGCACAAGGAGTAATGGCCTAAAACTTGAACATAAGAAGTTCCGTTCTAAGATGTGGAAGAACTACTTTGTCGTAAGGGTGACAGAGTACTGGAACAGGTTGCCCAGAGAGGTTGTGGAGTCCCCACCTCTGGAGATATTCAAGAGCTGTCTGGATGCCTACTTGTGTGATCTATTGTAGGCTACCTACTATAGCAGTTCACTTGGACACAATGATTTCTAGAGTCCCTTCCAACCCCTGCAATTCTGTGATTCTGTGGTCTCTTGAGGTCCCTTCCAACACCTGTGATTCTGTGATTCTGTGAATTGATGTCTTTCAGAATGATAAGATCCATAAAAGGATCTTACCTGGTGAAATTACCTTTTTGGGAAAGTGCTTCTCAGTGTCAAGGTAAGCATTTTGAAATAAATCAGCAGAATTAATATATGGCCATAAGCAAAACTACACAGTTACATCTTCCAATAGCTGGCATGTAATTGAATACTTGAGGCCTATTTTTCTTTTATCCCTATCAAAGTAGTAAACTGTTTATACATTTTATTGAAATTTTTGGTCTATTCCGGGGAATACAGGGAAAACTGGATTGCATTGAAGAAAAACATATAGAACAAAGCAGCGTTTTCCTTCTGACACTGCACATCCACAGGGAAGAGTAATTTGTGGAAACATGGAGATGGAGGAGTAATGGATTTCTCTGTCAAAATGATGAGTGAAAGAAAGAAGTAATTACCATTAATTCACTTCAATTATGGCTCAACAATTTTTTAGCTGTATGTTCCCATTTAACTTTCATTTAAAACAAAACAGTTGCCACAGACCCAGAGCTAAAAACAGAAATCCCTTTCAGCTACTAGCAAATTAGCTAGTAATGTTCTTATTATATAAGTGAAGGGAAGATTGGCTTCTTCCAGGCAAACACAGGAAGTACTTGTTTGTTTCAGGCACTACTCCTTTTACCCCCAAACTCACAGTTGAACTTTATTTCCAATGTTATAATCAGCTAAGCATGATAATACTTTTTTTCTGGTTCCTATTTAGCTTTCAAAGCCCTCACAGGATTTCTGTCATGGATCAGTGGCACCTTCCAGGAGGGAGTGAGGTCAGTGGACATCCTTGGTATACAGGAAGGTAGTTCTATTAGAAAAGGGAAATGTTTTCAAATCCCTCAGATCTCAAGCTACTAAAAATAAACTAATGAGCCTTAAATTAACTTTTTTTTTTTTTCCACAGCTTTTCCAAGCCAAAAGAAAAGTATTTATTGTCTGAGAGTGACATGCAGGAAATTAGGCTTATAAATTGTGTTTAAATGATTATAGTTTCCAACCTTCCTTAATTCTAATCTTAATCCACTGCGAAGTGCATGTTTTAACTTCAGTAGCTTTTTAAATTTTGTTCTCATTGTACTGGGTGAAATATTTGAATGGAAGGGCTCTCTGAAGACACATGCAGTAGGAATCACCTTCATATCCCTTTCAACTGTCTGCCTAAAGCAGCTGTGAATAGGTCCATATTCAGTGTTATTTACCTCCAATAACTAAAATGATTTTGATAAATTATCTGTACATTTCAAATACTCCAGAATAAGTCAGTGTTGGGATACTAGCAAACAAACTGATATCATGAAGAGTATAAAGAGATGGGAATTTGTGTGATGAAACCAATCCTTACAGTGGCACCCTCACACTGCATTTCTGCCCATGTTGCAAGCTGGAGGGCAAATGTAGAGCCACCTTGTGTACACAAGTATGAGCCTCATTAGCTTTATTCTACTTTCTGGTAGAGTCACAGGTGATTCCAACTGGGCCATGTTTGATTCATACACATTAAAAAAAAAAAAAAAAAAAAAAAGAACTTCTGAGGAGTTTGAAGTAGACTAGCAAGCATTCCTCCACACAGTACCTCAGGTTAGGGTTTGTCGGTCCCAACAGCTACTCTTGATGAGGTCTCCTTTTTGAGGGGATGATGAGAGAATTTGAGTTATGTTTTGCCAGTTGACCTCATGAACAGAGTCAGCTCATTTTATTTAGCGGTATAAAAAGCCTGAACACAAAAGATGTTAAAGAATATCAAGCTCTTTTTAAAATCTCATTAGGTCTCTTTCTATGTTGTGTTATCTACAGAGAGACCACTACTGAACTGAGAGTGAGCTAATGCATTAGTGAGCTAATGCAAGCACTTAATAGTGTGAGTTTATGTACAGGCCTTATATTAATCAATTCACAAAAGCACAAAACTCCAGATGGGCTTGCACTTCCCCTTTACATTGACTTTATGGGCAAACTGTTACCAGTTTGCATATCACAAGCCAACTCTCCAGATTAAAATGGAGTGAATGATGTCAGCCTTAGGCAGAGGAGGACTCTGGAATTACATCATTCAGTCCTAGAGAAAAATTACAAATTAAGGTGTGTTATAGACTACAACAACCAGAAAACTTACTACAGGTAGCTAGTAGCTACAAAACTCAAGCAAGCTTCAAAAAGTCAGAATTACTGCATTTGCAGAACTGTAAGAAATTTAGACAGATAAAGATGAGTATAAGACCAAGGAGATGTCAGGATATTTCCAAATCTTACCAAATCTGGAGCAAATCACAGTGAATAGGAATAGCTCATGCCTTGGGCTAAGGACCCAGCCCTCTTGCGACATCTTTGCCTTTCAATTGCGATCAGTAATGGCTCAGTCCCACAAAATCATCAGAGGGAAATTTAAATGAAATCACTGCAAAACAGTGTTTTGCAGAACTCCATGTGCTGTCTAAAATCCTTTTAAATCCTTTTAATTGAAAGCACTGAAGGAAGCCTAACTTCCAAATGTCAGAACAGAGTGCTGAGCATTGCAATGAAGTGAGCTTGATAGAGTGGGTGAGATGATCCCATTGTTTCCCTATGAAGACTTGTCTTTCTTTTTCCTGCCTCTCCTCTGAAGATCATGGTGTTTCTTCCTCCACCTGTAGAGTTCTTGGAGGAAACTGTCAATATTTCATACTAAGTTCAAACATACCATGTTTTTATCCTAAAGTTTATTTATATTTCTTGATTACACTTGTTCTGGCTCATTTCCTTTGTTTCATTCATGCCAGAAAACCTTGCTAGAGTGCTTGTCAGTTATTAATAAATTAAGTCAAACAGTAGCAAGCACGGTTCAACAATTTTGGCATATATTAATGAATTCCATTTTCATTGTTAGGAGAATTTTTGGCCCATTTTCAGATCAAACACAAATTCCAGCCATTTAACATCTGTTTTTACTATATTTAGATTGGCAAGCAAACAAACACAATGAAAATGAGACTTAAAGATACATTCTCAACAGAAGATGCAGATACTCCATCAACAAATGCACTTTAAGAACTTTTGCATAAAAATGAAAGGAATAACTAAGTTTTGTTTGCTTACTGATTCTTCACAAAGTCATGAAGGGTGAAATCAGAAAGAAACAGTATCAAACACTCTTAGACAAGGTTCTGTAAGAAACTAAGAAAAAAAAAAAAAAGATTAATACTTTGTCATGGAATTCTAGGGATGGCCAATCCACTGCTGTGATTGGTGAATTATTTCATTTAGTTATAGCAATTATATTTAAAGTTAAACAAACAAACAACAACAACAAACAAAACAAAAAGCTGACATTTCTCTACTGGATGTACTCTGTATACACTTCAAACTTTTGGGGCTTTAGAGTTTGTTTCATAGCTCTCATTATCAAATTAGTGCTTGGACATAGAGTGTCCAAGTAAGTCATCAAAATCTCTGGAATTTATTTAGTTTATCTGAAGATTTTCACAGTATTATGTAGTTTTCACTTTCATCTTTTCTCTGAATTCTGCACATTTCATCACCATCCATTTTGGACTGTAAGTTCAAGAAAACAGACACGAGTAGACAAACACTACCTTGTTCTTTTGGCACATTGCTTTTTGCCTTTCTCTGTCACATTATGTCATGATTCTGCTTTATATGAAAATAATATTGTAAGTGATAGAAACCTATCCCTTTTCTGAGATTTTTTTTTTTTTTTTCTCAAAACAATAATGACCTAATCTCTCCTTGTAAAAACAGATTTTTCTAAGTGTTCATCTCCCACCTCAGGAAACCTCCATGAATGTGGTAACAAGACTTTGCTGGGTAATGGTTTTACTGCTGCAAGTCAAAGTAGGTTATTTGCCTTCCTCTGCTGCAATCACACCTTTGACTGTAATGTAGATTTACTTCTGCTAGAAGACAGAAAAACTTTTCCTTCAGACTGTCTTAGTCCGATATCTAAAAGGCTCAATATTTTTGAATCTAGAATAAATTGCTGCAATCATCTAGCCCAATAGCTTTTATAGTACTTAAAGCTATTAACAAAACAAATTTGAGGCAAACACTATCAGAAGAGAAAAGTCCATATGCTTGTCCTTGCCTAGCATATTTAAGAAACCTGGCTTCCTGAGAGTTACTGAAATTTTCAGAGAATTGCAGGGGTTGCAAGGGACCTCAAGAGATCATTAAGCTCACCCCCGTGCTAAAGCAGACACCCTACAAAAGATTACACAAGCGTCCAAACGAGTCTTGAATATCTCGCTAAAGGGAGACTCCACAACTTCTCTGGGCAACCTGTTCCAGTGCTCCATCATCGTTATCGAAAAGTTCTTCCACATGTTAGGATGGAATGTTCTATTTACAAGTTTTAGGCCATTTCTCCTATTGCTATACATCACCAAGAAGGGCCTGGACTTACCCATTTGCCTCCCACTTCCCTTTAGATATTTATAAGCATTTAGCAGATCCTCTCTCAGTCTTTTTCCCAGGCTGAACAGATCTGGGTTACTCAGTCTTTCTTCATAAAGGAGATGCTCCAGGCCTTTTATCATCTTACTTGTCCTTCACTGGATTACTTCTAGGGGATCCCTGTCTTTTTTGAACTGGATAGCTCAGAACTCGACACAGTAGTCTAAATGTGGTCTTACCAGGGCAGAGGACAGGAGGAGGATAACCTGCCTAGACCTGCTGACCACATTCTTTTTAATGCACCCCAGGATGCCATTGGCCTTCTTGGCCACAAGGGCACATTGCTGGCTCATGGCCAACCCACAAGGACACCCAAGTCCTTATCCACAGAGATCCTCTCCAGCAGGTCATCCCCTAATCTGTACTGATGTATGTGATTATTCCTCCCTAGGTGTGAAGACTCTATGCTTTCTTTTGTTAAACCTCATCAGATTCCTCCCTGCCCAGTACTCCAGTCTGTCCTGATCTTGTTTTCATGGATACCTTGGTCATGTAAGACTGTCCCTCCACTGGAGGGTAAAGTGGAAGGCAGCTTCTCAATGTTTATGTAAATAGTTCTAAGTCAGAACCTGAACTTATGAATCAAAAATGCTGCAAACAAAAAATATTACACACAGAGAAGGTATGCTATGTCATTTAGGAAATATATGAATTAAATTTACATTAGGACATGCAAATGTGTTGATACTGATATTTATATAATATGATACAGGTAAAGGGGATGAACGTAGAGTGTTTTTTTTTTTTTCCATTGATAATTTTAATCCTTTTTGAAATGTATACAGAAACTCTTATAATCTATTTCATCTTATTTACTTGTACAAGAACTCCCTTTTATTAAGTCTTTACAGTCTTCTTCCATAGAAGATAGTATTCATTACTAATACATTGCAAAAATGTTGGATCTTAATTTATTCATCATATTCATAGAATGTTTTCTTGTCAAATTCACAGATGTTATCCATATTAATAAAGAAAAATGCAAACTTCCCCTTTAGTATGAAAATGTGAAGTTTGTGAGTCCAGGCTGCCCCAGGTCTGCTCAAGAAGGATTTGTAGGTGTGTATGTAGTGTAAGTTAAACATTGGCAGGTTTCTGGATACTGAAATGTGTCCTATAATTTTAGAGTTTAAATGCAATAAAAGATTTTGCCTGGGCAAATTAGTAGTCTGTTGAAAAGTTTGGGACTTAGAATATGCCCAAAGACTATATCCAGTGAGTATTTTGGATGTGACAACAGAATTTTAAAGGCAAAGAAATTTTAATCCTATGGATGCAAACCATTCTGTGTCATTTGGTCTCAGGAACAGAGAAATGGTACCAGGAACATCCAATTCACTTGTCCAGATGTATTTTTAGCCCCTTTGAAGGCTGAACACTTGCATTGTTCTAGCAGATTCTGAAATTCATAGACCTACTCAAGTGAACGACTATTCCTTAGCAATTGCTAAATGTATGCAATTGCCAATGTTATGTCAGGAATGCATTTAAACATCTGAGACCGTCTGTGCTTTGGTCCTTTGGTCCCAGCAACACAGCCTAAGTATACATTCGAGTATCCTTTTAACAAAAATGCTTCTCAGATTACATTTCTTACTTTTACAGTGTCAACTATGCACTTAGAGAAAATGACTGCTGAATTCTGTAAAGTTTATTTCTGAAAAAACTAGATGGGAGTGATGAACAAGCTGCTCCAGGAAGAATTCAGTGTCTTTTTGAATAATCTATTGAACCTTCAAGTGCTCTTAAGTAGCAGTAGCTGACAGTTCCAACTGCACTTTCTAGACCTGAACCAGATGACTTATTAAAGTGGTATTTTGTTACAAAAATACGTCCCAGTGAATTAGGAAAACATTTAGTTTGTGTATGTGAAGATTTCAAAGCTAAACACTGCAGCTGGTCTTTAATTTCATGCATTCATATGCTTGCATAATTTTGAGGGCAATTTAAAATGCAATACATTGGGAAAGGAAAATAACATTTTTATTTATGTTGAATTGAGACAGGCTGGCTTAGAAATAGGGAAGACAGGTTGTTTCCTCAGTTGCTTTATGCAATAACATGGGTTGATCTAATGAGGAATGAGGATGCCATAGACAATGCAACTTCTCAGGTTTCCCTGCGCAAAGGGAAGGGAGAATGAACTTAAGAAAATGAACAAGATCTTTTACAGAGCGGGTGATAATGTTCTGTGTTACCAGTAATACCTTTCAAAGGGTCTGCCTAAACTGTAGTGAGGCAACGTGGATTTCATAAAACCTCTCGTGCAGTATCTCTTGAAGCTGTGACTGATAAAAGACCACCTTCACTAACTGCAGGAAAAGTTTTATTTGGTGCTGTCACATCGTTACATTCCTGAGGAAAGAAATCTCAATTGCAGGATGATAATTTTGATATATAATAAGGTACAGACACCAAACTGAACTTTTCTTAAAGCTTTCACCATCATATCAATTCCTTTCCCCCGGGAAGAAATTAACATGAGACCTATCCAGCTACATATTTCATCTTTTTTACAGGAACTTCTTACTTTTTAGCTATCTTCACAGGTTTGATTCAAATCCACACAAAAGTTTAAATTCTTGGGGTGATAATGGGCAGGTGGCCTAAGGTATTGTCTGGCTCTTATTTACATATGTAAACAGATTCCAAACTCTTGTTTTCCACTATTTTCTGTTTTCTTCCTACAAAAGCACAAGACAAGGTAATCAAGTGAACCCTCAAAACTGTAATGAGTATTGCTTTCTTCTAGAAACAATGAAATCTTCAATCTTTAACTAAATCAAGTAGTTTCACTTCAACCTTTCTTTATGTTTCATACCAGAATCCTGCTCCAGTTCACTGGACTGTGGCTGCTGACAGCAACAGGAAGATTTAAAACAATCTTTCTTAATTTTCAAAGCAATTAACAGAAGTATGAATTCTGTGGTGAGTAGGTTTGACAAATTAATGCTCACTAAACTAATTATATTGTACTATTACAGAATCACAGAATCACAGAATGGCCAGGGTTGGAAGGGACCTCAAGGATCATGAATCTCCAACCCCCCTGCCACATGCAGGGCCACCAACCTCCACATTTCATACTAGACCAGGCTGCCCAGGGCCCCATCCAACCTGGCCTTGAACACCTCCACGGATAGGAAATCCACAATCTCTCTGGGCAGCCTGTTCCAGCACCTCACCACTCTCTCTGTAAAGAACTTAAGAGTTTGGTAATCGTTCAGACATTAAAATAATAATTTATTAGATAATCAGAGTTTTTAAAATCCAGATATGATGATACAAACCTGATAAGGAATGTAGAACAGGTATTACTGGAGAGGAAGATGCATAAGAAATATTTGGATAAAAGCTTATGACCACTGAAGATATGCAAAGAACAGAATAAACTATGTCCCTTTCCTTCCAGCTGACCAAGAGAATCTTTTTGTAGATGTCTCATTTCTTCTATGTACTCCAGCATTCCCTTTGCTTATCCTGCTTGTGTTCCAATGAAGCTAAATACAGGAACATGATCCTACGTAAGGTATTATAATCCTACCCTGCTTTATTACAATGGCATTGTAAATAAATAAAAATACTTTGGAATGAGATGACTATTTTCACTATAAAACAGGGAAATAAAATCAAAATCTGGAGCTTTACTCTATCAAAATAATTGTTATGAGACTGCTCTAGAAGGCAACTTTTTAATCACAGTGATCAGTGCACTGAGCACATGCTGCACTTCTCATATGCAAGCTTACAAGCATAATGCAGTGCTATGGAACCACCAGAGGTTTGGTTCCCCTGTGTATATTCCATCCAAATCTTGACAGACAACTGAGCAACCACCAACACTGCTAGTGACTCTCATTAGTCTGCCCAATTCATTTCACAGCAGTTAGACTACAGAATTGCCAGGAATATATGTTTTGTAAAGTAAGGCTTTGTTTTGCAATCTTATCCAGATGTTTTCTGTAGATTGCAGCCTGTGAGCTTAGGGCTTTATCAACAGGATATCCAGCTCCCTCACCTTGTTCTCTCTTTCTGTACGAATAGGTGTTCATCCGACCAAAGAGATAAATATGGAATAAGTGGTATGAGAAAAACAAAAGGTAGAAGAGACATTTCCTCTCCCATTAAAAAAAAAAAAAAATAAATCGCATAACACTCAGTTAGAAAATGCTTGGGAGAATTTGAACCATGTGTGGCAGCAGGAAAGACAGGAATGAAATTAAGTATTGCAACAGTCTCATTTTCTCCTGTTTGAATCTCTACATGAGTACTTTAAGGCCATCATTCTCACACTGGTTAAATTAGGCACCTATAAGGTGTCATTAATGGAAATATTACCTTTAATTTAGCTTGGAAGAAAGTGATTTATTATAGCATGCTAAAAGATAGCATTTTATTAATTGCCAACATGGCTTATAGTACAAAAAATTGAGACTCTTGAGCTCTAAATGAGAGTCTAGTTTCTTTTCCAGAGGCATTAAATCCCTTTTAGCAATGATCATATTTAACAGTCTGCCATTTATCTGCTAACTGGAGTCATACGTATCATTCCTGGTTATCTCTGATGTGCCAGCTAGGCACATTTAGGCACAATCTGAGTCAGTGTTTACAAACTTAGAAACAGCGAAACAGGCTTATTTTTAAATATATGACTTCATTAGTGGTTTCCTAAGATAAATACTGCTCCACTCTTCTGAAAGGCTTGGCTTGGCTGAAGTCAGATAAAGCGCAGACACAAAAAAGGAGGATTCTACTGTACACAGACCCGACATTTAATTGTTGTGAAGTTTTTCTTCCTCTTTACTTAAGAAATTTGTGTTATTCTTCGCATGTTTTCCACCAAAACAAATGCTTCAGAGCTTCCTTTTTCTCCAAAACAAAAACAAACACTGTCAGCTCCCAGCCCAGCACGTGAGCTGCCCAACAACAAGCAGCCGATGGGTGCATGGGATGGAGCAAAACCGCCGATAAGAAAAATATTTTCAGGGACTGCTCTGAAATTAACAGCCCAATCCGGTTCCCATTGAAGGCGGTATTGACACACCCATTAGGAAAAAAGAAAAAAAAAGAAAGCAGGCTAAGTGGTCGTTTGATAACAATGGAGAGACAAAAACGCTCAGCTTAGAGGGCACTTTGTTTCTAAGGGAGAAGCCAGAATGGCCTTCCTGGAAGTGAACAGCTGGAAGCTGGATCTTGGCAAATTCAAAGGAAGGGCGCTTTCCTCGCAGTGAGGGCGGTTAGAAGTGGGGACAGACTTCCAGGGGAAGAATTGCATTCTTTAACTTCTAAAGACTTTAAATTGAGCTCAGATAGTCTTCTCAGTGCTGTGCTTTACCCACGAATGCACGGTTGAAAGCATCTTAAACTTGTTACATGATCTTGAGAATTTTTGGTGTTTAGGAGGGGCATGAAATAGAAGGCTCTTCTGATTCCTGCATCTATGGAAAGAGGTGAGTGGCCCATCCTGCCTTCTGTTCCTCAGTGCTAGAGTCTGTTTTATGCACGAGAATGGGAAAGGTAAATGTCCTTTTTGGCATTCATGCCTATTATTCAGTCAAGAGCAGGTAAGGACCGTCTATATTAATTACTACAGTAATACTAAAATAATGCTCTTTTAACTACATTATCTATTTCCATCACACTTGTAACCCTACTGAGTACATGGTAACACGTTGTCTTCGTTTGTCCAACAAGTGCATGGCACAGCTCTCAGCTAAGGAAGGATGTTGTTGTTTAGCCATTCAATGACTTGTTATGTAGCTGTTAAGTGAGGCATCTGGAAATCAGCAAGGTTCACCCAGAGGGCAACACATCCCATATAGGTTGCATACCTCTTTTAAGATGCACAGCATCAATCTGAAAGTGAATATTCTTCGCTTTTGATTGTAAGAGGAGACATAAATGTGAATAGCTGCCTAAATATCAGATTGCTATTGGGAGGTAGGGCAAACCTTGCAGTGAATATAAGTTCTCAGCGCAGATAACCAGATGCTGGCAGGTCCATCAAAGTCTGAAGAAGAACGTAAGTTCCCAATAAATAGTTTGAGATCTAGGATTTTAGGCTGTGTTTGAACAAATTATATGGAAGCAAGCAACATCTTTTCCCTTAAACTAGAGCAGCCCACTTCAAATGTCTCAGAAGAATAAAAGAAATATAATTAAGTAATTATATGATACGTATCACTAGTAAAATGTTCCTTCTTCAGACTGCTAATAATCAGTATAAGCCACGAGCACAATACTCCTTTATCTTCATTATTATCTAAAAGTGCGTATTAAAATACAAATAATACTATGGATAATAAAATTATCAAGATTTTTCTTTAAAACAGCAGTACTATTTGCTTTTATGATATCCTAGTGCAAACAACACACTATTTGGCTAAATGTTCCATTATAAAGTATTGCTTCTAATTTTTTTAACGCTCTTCAGTCTTTCAAGATTCTAAAATTGAAAAGTCAATCTGCTATACAGACTGAGAGCCTTTCTCATCGCACAAATCTCTTTTATACTGTCCCAGTAATGTAATCCCTACCATTGTCACCTATTTCTTGAATACCACCACGCATCTGGTTCCTCCTTGGCCTTTTGTTAATCTTTATAATCCATGACTTTTCTAGCAAAGAAAGTATTTGAAACCATTTCAGAAATCCCACTTATTCTTTCTGCATTACAGAACTCTGTGTTTTGAAACAGATGTTTTAGTGATGTTTCTGAATCTTCTGATGTACTTCTGATAGACATATTTCTGAATCCATATCCTAATTCAAGAGTCATGAATCCTTTAAAAGCTTGTCAGAGTAAAAAAAAAAAAATCATGTTTTAATTGTTGCAGTTATTCCAGACTGCAATAGATAAGTCTTTAACAATGGCACACTAATTAATGCTTGGTTGTTACATTAATTATTTCTGTCTGTGAATTACACTATAAAAATTTCTATTTATTTAAATATTATGTGCTAGCAAGCAGCTAAACTTCTTAGTTTCCTAACCATCAGAAATATCCCCCAACTGCAAAAAGACTTTTAGCCCAAATTAAATTCACCAGAAATGTGATCTCAATGAATCTGAAACTTCTTGCGAAATTTGTCTGAATTTAACCAGTTCACTTTTGTTGATCTTCCCCTCCTCTATGGGAAACAGCCAGAACAAGAGCAGAGATTCAACCTTGGCTTTTCAGAAAATGATTTGGCCCCTTCTCTTCCATTATACTGATGACTGGTGGTTAGAAGGGTATGTTTCTCTCATTCATTGTTAGAATTCTTGTTTACGTAGCATAGCCAAATTTATTTTTGACAAGATAAACATTGATTTGAACAACAAGTGCCAATCTATCTTGTAGAAAGCCAACCAGGCTATGGAGTCATTATTGCCTCTTTGATGCTGTGCAATAAAATTTTACTGTTCCATGCAAAAAGTAGCATTTCCAACAAAGAGCTGGAGCTGTAAGGCTTGTAGTTAACACTCTCCACTGGAAAATTGAAGGAAGAAAGATGTGGCATGCCGCAGTGAATTCTCTATCTGCTGATCGATGAGGTAAGAGGGACCAACAGACTCTTTCATTAATCCCACTCATTTTCTTGATTTTTCTCCACAAGCATTTCACCAGGCATGAATGAAACATTCTAAATGACATGAAGGAATGTGGTTTTAGTGTTTCCCTTTTACAATAAGAAATTTAAAATTCTCTTTGGTTTAATCCAAATCATTTGCTTCTATTGATTAACTGAGAATGTATGTGAATTGCTTGTTTGTTTTACACAATCAGATAGAATGATAGAATGTCTTAGGTTGGAAGGGTCCTTAAAGATTATAATTGATCTCCAACCTCAATTCTGTGGGCAGGATCCTGATGGGCAGAATTACCACCACCAGATCAGACTGCCTAGGGCTCCATCCATAGTTCTTAGAATATACCTCTGAGGTACTTGACCATCTAGCTGCCTAATTTCTCTTTCACGGCTGACAGTTGGATTAAACTCAGTTGGTTTGTACTCTGAATTTTTAAGTTATTTTGTCTTTGCTCTTGAAAACAACCACTATTTATTTTCTTCAAGTTCAATTTTATTACAAATTTCTCATGCCAGCACACTCTCTTGGAGAATCTTTTCAGGGGAGCAGGAAGATGTCCTTAAACATGCAAGTGTAGTATGTCTTTGAATTCTATAAGACCACCAGCTAAGTAACAGGATTAACTATGATAAAGGCTTCTCTGTTCACAGTGGTTCGGATCAAGATAATAAAATAAAAATGCAGATGGGATCGAAATGACTGGGCACAGCTTCAGCTTAAACTGTGATCAAGAAATAAATGTAGTGTTTTTTTAAACCTTTGGAGAGAGGGGCTACATCCACACAAATTTGTCAGAGTAGTGTCCAACCTTCTTGTATGTCCATCCTGATGCTGAGGATAATGATATGAAACCAATAATAGAGCTCTTTATTTGATCTCACCATTTTTTTCTTGCTGCAGAAGAGAATTAAGAAATACCCTTAAGGTAGTTTGGCGAGGCACAGTATTATTTCTTTGGGTTTTGTTGTCTTTAGTTACAGAGGTCTAGAAGTGCTTGATTAATAAACAAAAGGAAAGGTTTTTCGATCTGCTCAGTACAGAAAGAATCAAATAAATTATCCACTTGATTTTCTTAAGTGTTTTGGAAAATACTAATTTTTAAAACCTCAGCTGGAAATCTCTGAGAAGGTAATTTCAGCCCGAAGGATCTGTTCTAAATTGTGCTTATACGGTGACTTTTAGCATCTTGATGACTTACTCTGTTACTAACAAGCAGAGGTTTTGGACAGGAGCTTTCAAAAATCAGTACACATGGAAAATGAAAGCATAGTTATAACATTTTCATGAGTGCTGAACGTGTGTAAATGTTATAAACTATTTACAGTGCTTATATTTAGATGATGAATGAACATCAGATTAGGTATTGAACAAAATGGCAAAACTCCCTTCAATTTTAGTTGAGACTAGTGAGTAAGATGTAAAGGAAAAGTAGGCTAAGAGGAGGGCAGAAATGTTGGACTGGTTAGTTATTGTTATCTTAATTTGAAAACACAGTACCTCTTTCCCATCCATCTTTTCTTCCATTCTTTCTAACCACAGCAGCCATGTATACATACTAAATACTTTTGGAACTGTGAATAATGCATGCAGTATGTCACAAGTCCATATAAGTCACCAAAAAGAATTGTGTTGATCTCCAAGATCATTGAATTCGACCCAAAATTCTTAAGAGAAAGTATCGTAATAAGAATGAAGTAGAATCAGTCTGTCTGGAATAAGAGGAAAGGAGAGGAAAGGAAAGGAAAAGAAGGAAAAAGAAAAGAAGGGAAAACAAGAGAAAGAAAAGGGAAGGAAAAAGTAGAAAAAGTGTTTGTTGTCTAGAAGCTGTTGATACTGTTTTTCTTTTACAAATAGTGCCACACAATAGAAATACTTCATTCAGCACTAAGGGACATCAGCATCTGGTGGCAAACAAAGTAGAACAGAGGAAGCTTTCCACATGTATTATTTGTGCTGACCATTCAAAGCTTCAACCTACAGGAAGATATAAATGCTTCAGCAAATGAGAGGGTAAGACTAAAGTGAATCAACAAATCTAAGAGACACCATATGTGCAAAGACACTCTTTGTGTAAGGTTGTGTCATGGAGAGATATTTTAATGTGCGGGGAGGTGTTGAATGCGGTGCTTCAGGCAATAATGTGATACAGAAACTGTTTCTATTTATATGGAACTATTTCAGTGCCTCCAGGACTAGAATAGTCATCCTGGGTTACTAAGGGCTGCCGACCCGGAAACTTATGAAAGACATTTCTGTTTGGAGAGCCCTTTGGAGAGGTTGCTCAAATTAGTCGACATCTCTCTGAAACAAGCAGCGGTTGTGTGTGTAAGTTGGGAGAAAATACTGTGTTTCAATCAATGCTTACTTTCTCATGGGAAGAAAGTGTGTGAACAGATCAGAAAGGCACAGACCCTTTGCATCTGTGTCAGGGAAAACGAAAGCTGGCAGTCAGGTGGCTCCCCTTCTCACAAAAGGACAAGTTGAGGAAGGTAATTACTGTTTAATATTTCCAACAGGATGTTTGAAGGGAGCATTTAATTATCCTGCCAACATCTATTCAAATAAACATGAGGGATTTAGAACATTTTTGGAGCTGCAGGCTTAAAAGAAATACCAAACATTCTGAGGCTCTAAACTCTTAGATCTCCTGTGCAATGTGGCATAGTAACGTGTTTCTATTGACATTTTGCCTTATACATAAAATGATGCCTGCCCTAGAGAACACAGCAGTGATATGCCCCCCTAAATTAGTCTGCTTTCTCCTCTACCCACTGACTGGTGCCTAAATCTTGCCTTCAACCTTTACTGATGAAGTACTGTTTCCAGTAGAGCACATTACAACAATAGGTGAATGCACCTTTTTTTGTTTTATTTCCCATTCAAAGCAAATCACTGGCACATTTTGAAAATGCTGAGAGAAATAGTCTGAGCATTCTTGTTATGGATTTAATCGTACTGCAAAGTGTTATTTATGTCTCTTGAAATTGCCAATAGAAAATGACTACATAAATACCTATCTGAAAAAAAGTTAATTCTTGTCTCCTTTACATATATAGTCACACATACTCAAAAAGATATACATATGTAAAGATTATCTTTTTTTTAATAAATTAAAGTTTAAATAAATAAAAAAAGTGAATTCATTTCTAACATTGGTTTATCTGTCTCACTTACAATGTCTCTATCTCTCTTTTTTTTTTTTTTTTTAAATAAAACCTTGTTCTGTTCCTACCTCATTATCAAAGTCTGTACAGAACGAGATGAGTGAAGCTTCAAGCGCAGGTCGGTTCTGCAGTTACTTCCAGAGTGTTAGTGATGTCTAACAAGAGAAGTGTTATACAATGCAGTCAATCTTTCCTACTGAAATCTGCTGAAAGTGTCTCATGAATCGCTATCACTTTTGACATAAAATGTAGACAGCAGTCATCATCCAGTAAGCACACTGTGAATGAACAAGCTTTGCAAGATGATTTTGTTGAGAACAGAGTTGTGAGTCTGACAGAAAAACAAAAGAAGCCAATGCAGAGAAAGGGCATAAAGTCAGACACAGTGAGTAGGTGCTCAGCAAATCTGGCAGGGAACACTTGGGGAAGGGTAATAACTGAAACAAGTGGGAAAGAGTGAATAAGGATGTGATTTGGTGGGGGTTGATTTTCTTTTATAATTGCGACAACTAACAGACCTCAGGTTCTTTTATCCTAACTACTCAGAGCAAGTAATATTATTTTAATTGCCGTTAAAAAGAGTTAAGAAGAGCACTAATGTAGGCCTTAATGTTAAAATCAATATATCAAAATTCAGTGTGATTCTCCTATGTCCCTGGTAGTTTAAGCGTGAAATTATTTAGGATTAAATCCTTTCTAACTGGTAGCTTAGATAAAAACACTAACACTAATGTCTAAATTTTAAAAACCTACCAACTGATAGGATTAATGTGTCACATCTTAGACATCACTTTGGACTCAGATTGGCCAGGTCTTATGATTGCTGAGAAACGACTTTATAGCTTAGGCACATCCAAACAGATCTTGTCTAACAGTTAAGGGAAATCTAATTCCATCTCCACCAAAAATTAAGCAAATATAAAATTTGGAAGGAAAAGTGGTACATGGAGCAGAAGAGTGAAGGCAAGATGAAGATCTGGAAATTAGGCAATTCTACTGTTTTTTGCTATTGTTGTGCCTCCACAGATTGTAAGGAAGTAGAACATGGAGCCATATAGGGTGGTGGCTGAATATCCCCATTCTCTGGGGGACAGGTAAGTACTGATAATCTTTTTTTTTTTTCTAATAATTGAGTAACTCCAAGGTACTTTACAGTTGTGAGAGTTCCATAAGCTACAGATAAGAAAAATGAAGGAAAACCAGAGAAAAAAAGATCAAGGCAACAGGAAAACAGTGAAGACCTCTGTAAAACTCAGTGGTTTAGACATAAGTTCAAATCTGGGCACTCATTTAGATGTTCCTCTGAGTTTTCTGCTGCATATGTGTGTATGTGCCTGTATAAATCAGTGTTTTCTCGTGAGTTCTCTGTATGGGTTACAACAAGGAAAGTTCAATTGATGGGTCTTGCATGCCCCTCCTAATATAGCCAGTTTTACTTATATCTGCCACACTTTAAAATCAGTTTTATGTCTGTATACTACCTATTTACATAGGTAGGATGAATGATGTCTGGTTTTGTTTATTGCAGTCACTGTAATATTTATATTTCATTTCAAGATTACAAGTATAAAAGTCTGATTATGAATGAAATGGTGTGGAAGTCCTTGTAAGGGAAGAATTCGCTTGTGCAGTATCCTTGAAAACTCATTATGTATGGGTTAATAGGAGTCACAGCCTTGAAATCATATACATTTTCCCATTTGTAAAGGATATTTCTGGCACTTTTTAACTCTTATGTTAGTGAGATACCATCCAGTGTTGTAAGAATCCAGTCTCTGTGGTTTTTTTTTGTTGTTGTTGTTGTGTTCTCTGTGGCATGTGGTTTGAGTTTTAAGGCTTATTTCCTTTTGGTCTAATGAGCTTCTGAAAGTGATTAAATAGAAGAAAGGCGGGTTAAACCAATGACATTTTATCAGAGGAAAGAGTATCAAATCTAGTGTCTAAAGAACTTATTTTAGATTCCTGAGATTTCTCCCAATAATCTTACAATTAGACTTAGTAAGCAGAAACTTCAGGCATTAAATGTTTATCAGACAGAGTTAAGAAAAATGCAAGCAATGATCAGAAAAAATTACTTTTACATACTCTACCCAATTATCTTTTGTGTGCCTGGCTCTCCGTTACAGCTCCCTGCTTCTGTTTTTATTCTGTAATATGTTTTTATGCTAAACTGCCTTCAAGCATGTAAGATCTCTAGCCAAATCTAAACCTGAGTTATGATTTTGAAGAACTTGTAAAAGAAATGGCTTAATCTTACTCTGAATAATTTGTCATTAGCTCTCACAAATTAAAATGAATTCAAAATCAACTCAAGTTTTATGAAGATGTAGAGATATGAAGAACAGACAGCAACCGTTTGAACAACTTGCTTTCAAAGAAATGCCTGTGTCACATACACCTTGGTGGGATGTGTGATGGTTACTGGATTTGAATGGGATGTTACTAAGATGATGGATAACAATACCTTCATTGTTCTTCTGTGCAATGGCTTTGATCCATCATTAGTAACCCACCGTGCAACAAATTGCACATGCAATTGCTGGTAGAAGAGCCTGGCTCCAAAGATAAGCTGTAGGAGCCAAAGAGCAGTGCAGTGGTGTTGACCAGGACAACAAGTATTTCTGACAACCATCTGTTTACCCCTTGGTTGTTTTGAATTCATGCCTGTGTCTCATTGTGTTATTTGTTGTTATTTAATAGGTTTATTGTAAAAAACATTGTGCTTTAACATAAAGAGTCGGTTGAAATACTGAGAAAAATAGGCAGTAAATAAAACAGATTAAAAAATGGCTGACATTTTAAGCAAGCATCTTTTTGTTTCTTTTTCTTCTGCCATCTTTAAAATTAACTTCTTGGAATAAAAGCATGATTTTCAAACACTACATTTGCTAGAGCATCTTTTATATCTCTTACTGAGCTGGATAGCTAAGCAAGGAATTGAGGAGCTCTGTGTTATTCTTCCCTCTCCCTTCACAAAGGTGCACTCCTGTACTCTCCTTGAACTTGCTGGATGCCACCATACTCTGAGAGACAAAGCATAAGCATAAAGTTATTCTCATTTATAACTGACATCTGAAAAATAGATGCTTTTTTTAAGAGGTTATTTGGAAGTTCTCAGTAGAGAGAGACATAACTCCATTGTAAGAAGATGCATCCAATCCTAAGATAGCAGTCTACAACTCAAGGTCTAAACTGTCTCCCTATTGCCATCAGAGACAACATTTCAACAGTTCATACTTTGCTTTACATGCCAAAAGTTAAGCAAGATGAATCTCACTTTTGCTTTTTTTAATGATAAATCTGAAATGTTATTATATAAGTTTCAATTTGAATTGGGATTTCAACATTTCTTATTTTGGACCACTTATACACAGTAATGTAGCTTTCTCAGATTTATGCTTAAATTATCCTTTATTATCGAAGTTCTGGTATCACAGGTGCTATTAAAAATTGTTTATACCTTCTAGTGCAAATACACATATATTTTAAAAACCAGGATAGCACAGTAGCTAGCCCCACAGACAGAAAAGTACCTAATTGCATTGGATACATTCTTTTCTCTATAGAAATAGAATTCCCTCTAGGTGGTTTCATTCATCTTTTCCTCTCCCTCCCACTTGTAATAGAAGACAAATAGCCAAAATATCTGCTGATCACATTCCACACACTTCTGTCAGCAGGAAAAGTAGAATTTAGGATAGAGCCCGGATACTGAGGGTGGTCAAAACCTCCACTTCCAGGATTCAGGGATGATGGAAAAGAACCCCCTGCTTGTCCTCCAGGGTGACCTTCCATTTGAGCTGTCGGGTTATCACAGATCCATCTGTAAACAAAGGATAGCAGGTTCCCTGGGCAGTGTCAGGATCACACTCAGTGTGACACTGTGTTTGGATGTTCAAAGAATCTCTCTCTCCTTGCTTTCTTTTCCAAGCTTAATAAAGGAACTGCTAAAACCTATGTAGCCTGATAAGATGACAAGACAGTCTTTTAGTGTTATTGATTGTATACAAGAGGTGGAATGATTAATTATTTCCTATAATGTACCGTGAGTGGATTTCATCTTTTTGAGAGATGTTCTTAAAATTCTTTATATGAATTCAGTTCTTAAACTTCTTGCAGGGAAGAAAGGGTCTTCATAAGGCCAAAGGGCTGGAGTAGGGTAAATATCTTTTCCCTGATAACAGAAGGGAGAGAACATTCAGAGTGCACGATCTGAAAGGAATAAAGATGCATAGCATGTAAAACAAACTGTGGATTGCTGTCATGAGAACGCTGTCAAAATGAACCAAGGGGACAAATTGTGTGCCTCTGAAGGCATTCCACGTATAATAAACTTCAACCTTTCACCACTGTACTTCACGTGTGGTGGCACAGTTGACCGACTGAAGTTTTTTTTTTCCCTCATTAAAGAGAAAAACAATTTTATGACTCAGAAAAAGTAGTAGACCATAAACATTAGTATCAGTCATATGCAGCGAAGTAAAATACGGACGATATTGTGCGTAGCCACATTTTTCAACTGCTCTTACACCTGCCATGTCTTAGCATAATGTCTTAGAAACTTAATCAAGGATGAGCCATAAAGGATTTGTCCAATAAAGTCACTGAGAAATATTTTCTTCTGTATTTATTCTGTGTGAAATAATGCAAGTTTAAGTTTAGAACTTGAAGCAATAAATATATATTAATAAGAAGCCCAAGAAGCCCATATTTTTTGTTTGTTTGTTTGTTTGTTTTGTTTTGTTTTTTGTGGAATCATTCTGTAGGCTTTGGCTGTGACCCAAATAAGCTACCATAGGTACCCAAAGAGAAGTGAGGAAGTCAGGCAATAGAGAGGATTGAAGATAGGTCCAACCTGAGCTGTATACTGAATAGAGGTTCAGTGAAGAATTTCAGAAATAAACTTGGGAGTGCAAATATAATATGTAGATTTTTTTTTTTTCCAGAAACATCAGAGGGGCAAATCTCATTGTCACTAAGGAACAGTACTGGGGAAAGTTTGGTGTAACTGTAAATTAAGCAGGAAATCTTTATACAGGTGGAAGGAAAGGTTACAAGATTTCTGTTACATGCAGACAAAGATATCTTTAGGAAAGTTTTTGATGGGTGCTGTTCACTAACATATATAAATTGTTTTACCTACTGCTTATTCTTATTTAACTACATGATAAAAGTTTAATTTACATATTGTTCCTGTAGCTCAGATGTCAAGGAGGTTATCTGGGACCTTCAGACACTTGATCAGAGTTTGCTGATGAAAGCGTGACCTTGTTGTCTAAATCTGTCACCCCTGTGACTCTACCACCATCATTGAAACTGCCAGCAATGGTTTGTCTGTAATGAGATTTCTCGGTGGTTTCTTTGTCAAGCTTGTTTTTGTTGACCTGCCCAATGTGAGGCACTGTCTCTCACTAGTAAATCACTATTGTATACAAGTAAATATATAATGACAGAATAAAATAAACACCAGGGAAGTTCTGATAACTTTCAGAGCCCATACAGAAACCCAGGTCCTTTATACTCACAGTGAATGTGCAATGTGAGTGTACATTGGGGATGAAAGCACTGAGCTGTGGGGAGAGTTGTAATCCACCTTCCCAGGAATACTTTCTCATTATAGACTTCTTTCATTAAATAGCTCATGCTGATGTACCTGTAGACACAGTTCTGTCTGAAATGGATCTTGGCATAACACATCATCAAAAAGTTTGATGTTTTGTAATGTTTCTACTGTTTTTAATTTTCTAAATTACATTACTTTTACATTTATCTTTTTAGTATAAGGTTTCGTATATTCATGGAATTTATTTTTCCTTGTCCTCTCAGAAAGAGTCATCAGGCACTGGAATGGGATGCCCAGGGAACTGGAGGAATGACCGTACCTGGAAGTGTTTAAGGAAAGGACAGAAGTGGTTCTGAGGGACATGGTTTAGTGAATAACACTGGAGGTAGGCGGATGGTTGGACTTGATGACCTTAGAGGTCTTTTCCAACCTTAATAATTCTATGATTCCATGAAAAGCTGATTAAAACAGTATCTATGCATGGGATTCTGGTTGAAGAAGCAGAAAACTACAATTTTTTTGGCTAGCTGATTCACAACACAAGCTGTATTGAACCCTATAATACATTTTTTCACAGTGCTAAATGAAAGATATTAAAAGTTTTCCAGATGTTGATCCTTGGCAGTGAATGAAAGGTCAGATAATCACAATTACGGAACCACTGGGCTGAAAAACACATTGGGTCACTATAAGCCTCTGTCTAATGGAAAAGTAAATCTCAAATGTCTTGATAATCCTGTAGACATAATTTACATTTATTATATTTATCCCCTATATCTGAAGGGAAAGATCTACGTAAATGAATTATAGGGGTGATCTAAGCAATCAGCTAGGACTAGAATTAAAGGAACCTAAAAATAGAAAAGTCTTGTCCATCTTCCCCTAGTACTTTCCTAGAGACTTACTCAATGAAGTGGAATCAAAAAAACATACTGCTATTTCTTAATCAATTGTTTTGTTGTCTGTGTGCCAACTGAAGTAACCACAATTCCCTGTATAACTATATGTATATAATTTTGTAAAGTTTACAAAATTGACTTGCTTATCCCTTCCCCTTTCTGAAGAATGTTCCATGTCACTGTAGCTATGTATGCACACACTCACTGACTGTGCACAGTGATATACACTCTCCAGAAAGGTCCATTAACATAATTGCCATAGACCACATTTCTATCATAGTGAAAATATTAAATTAAAATTTGAAACTACTTTAAACTTGAAACTTATTATTTTTTTATTTTGTTACTGAAGACCAATCCAAGAAGCTGACTTTTTTTCAATGTTATATATTAAGAATAAATTATTACTGTACAGGTGATTTGCCTAAGTCATACTTTCCATAGAGCAAAGGCATCGATAACATATCAGCCACAGACTAGCATCCATTCTTACCTATTAAGTGTCCTGGTAAAATCTGCTTAGAGTTTTGTTTTTTTTTTTTTTTTTTTTTTTTAATCCAGAAATGTGTCTCCTTGTTTTTAACTAAATGGTTCACAACTTAAATGAAGTAGAACAGATCATCTGAACTTCACATGACTAATAACGTATTATAAGCCAATTACTGATTTGTAGATAAAGCCTTTTTGAAACACACTTAAAAAGCTGTCCCTCACATCTTTCTCTGACAACACATAGAGTTCTGCATTAGATACTCCACAAACTCCTCACGCAGTTAAAAAAAAATAAAAAATTAAATTGAATCAGGAGAATTTCTTTTACGAGCCACAGAGTGTCTAAGCATGCAAGATCAGTGCATGTACTTCCAAGAATTTTTTTACCTGCTTTTTTTAACATGTGTAAGGGATGAAATTATCCAAATCACATGCATATGCAAACTGGAATTGTTACAATCACATATCCTTTTTTCCCTTTCATAAGCTATGTAACTTCCTAGCTCCAAGCAACATCACATTTGAGCACTCAGATGCAACACTTAATTATTTTTTAGCCATTGCCAGATCTCCCAATTGAATTCATATTTGTTAATGGAAAAGTGGAAATCTTTTTTCATTAATGAAAGAAATCTCCATTCCATGGGTAAATGCTAAAACAAAATATTTTTTTCAGGAAGGTGTTTCTGAAAAAAGTGTAGTGCTTTAAATGGTAGAAATACTAAGGAATGTAATGGTTTTAATAAAATCTGGAGTCAGTAATTGAACTATCAAAGTGTTTTTGAAATTGAGGTTGGTGATACATGGTAGCAGCCTGGAAGTGGAAGTACTGAGTCAACTGCTGGCTGGGAGCTCTGATGTTGACCAGAAAGACAGGATTTCTCCCTTTGATGCCAATCTGAAATGTTTAGACACCCCCTGAGACCCTACAGACAACTGATCAGATTCAGTGACAAATTTCCTTTTTGAATAATGAATAATTAACAGAATTCTTCATGAAAATGATCAGAGGAAAATGGATGAAGTTATGGGAGCGCAAGGAAAATAAAACGGGTGGATGCTGTTCTCTGTGCTCAGATTGTTGGAGTGGAGCCACAACTCATATGGAGGAGTATGCTTAGGCAGCAAGGATGGCAATGATATATGCATGTTCACGTAGAAATGAGACAATATCCATATGGCCAAAAACATGAACATTGATCCCTGGCATAAGCTGTGCAAAGGCCGACCTTGCCTTTGGTACCAATGGCAAAAGAAGGGAATATACCAGTGCACAAAAAACACTGAGAGGTGTTTGGTCCCAGAGAGGATTTTCAAATCTCTCAGTCAGAGAGGAATATTTAAAGCCAATTTTAGCTTGTATCTCTACTGGACACTGCTCTGTTTGCTTTTATGGTGTGTGCCATAATCTGTGAATTTGGTGTATGAGCTTGTGCATCCTGTCACACATCTTTGCCCACATGCTGTTTCTTCTCTCTTTCAGTATGGACCTACTAACTAGCTTCCAGGCCATACATGACAGTCCTACTGTGTGCTGCAATGGAAATTAATTAACAAATCGTATGTATAATTAGCTTCCTGTCATGTAAAATTTCTCTTCAAAAAATAAATGGATAGGAAGGATCCCAATTAAGAAAATTACTTCAAATCTGAAGATGAAAACTATCAATGAAATGTTATTTATCATATGTGAACATTTCTATATTAATAAGTTTCACTGATACTTCAAATTTGAATTTCATGCCCGTGTTCACAACCTTGGCCAGAACCAGGCTGATTTCTCAGTGGAGGAAAGAAACAATGAAGTTCAATTAAGACGAAAAAGTCTGTTTTTATTTCCATGTGTATTAACCATCTTTTCTTCTTCTATCTCTAACAGCAGCAGAAATACTGAAAATGATAAATAAACACTTGGGTGGCATATTCAGTAGCTGTTGACAGGTGGTGGGAAATATAGCACACCATAGTTCAACAGGTGCAGAAAAGTTGTAATGCTGAAAGACAGAAAAATAATCAGAATCTTGGTATTAACTCTGTATCTTACATGTCCTGTATGTAGCTTTTCTTTTCTGCTAGTATTAATCTTTATGTGCAGAATGAAATACCAGAAAGTGATTGTCTGATTTATATACTCTCCCTTATGCACAACTGTTATGTGTATGGGACTTCTTGGAAATGAGTATTTTGATCAATGGACCACTCAAATTCTCTTTGGTTTCTTGTCTAAACCTGTGGAATAAAACCACACCCAATAGCAAAACCACACATGGAAAAAATGTCTGCGTGCCACATACATTTACCCAACTACTCCAAAGCTACTAATAAAAATATCACAAAAATGTCTTGAGCAATGTTATATATATTCAAAAATTTATTACCTGCATTACTGTTACATACAGTTCCTGAAGCTATGGAGTTGGCTTCTATACTTTCAAAATTTGGTGACTAAATTAGTTATTCATCCTGAAAGAAGATGAAGGTTTGTAACATACAGCATAGTTGAAGAAAGTATTTTAAATGATAATAAATAAACAGATATGTAAATGTGTCAGTCAGCTTCTAAGACAAAATGGAGTGGCTTTACAACTGCATGATTTGAAAATGTGTGCATTATCTTTGTATTTGTTCTCCCAATAAAAATATTCACTTCCAATATGCATGAGAATCATATGTTTTATATTTGGAATTCTTAGAACCAATAAACCAAATATCTGCATTTACAAATCCTAAGCAGGAAGTGTTTATTCCAGACCGTGTCCAAATCAGCAGAGTTTCAGGCAAGAACAAACAGTTTCCTTTGTAAACAGAGACCCTGACTTGCTCAAACAATTTTGTACTTCATTGCTGGAGATCAGACAAGTGGGTAACCAGCAAGTCAGAACATAGACAGGGCTATCTACAAAACACTAGAATAGCCTCGAGAGAAAATAGTATCTTTTACCTTAACAGGACAATAAAATAACTGTTCCATTGAATATTGATGGCAATATGCTCCCAGGCACCACTCAGATGCTTTGAAAATCAAATCCTAAAACACTGAATGTGATCCTGCCTGTGCTTTAACAGAAAAGACATTCATGTGAAAAGGACTCAACCAGTTTTTAACATAACATTTAATCATGTCCATTCTTCAGGCCTGCACTGACTTTTAGCAACATAAGAGGACTGCTCCAAAAGTAATGCCTCCTATTTTATGATGTTGGGCCACATTGCCAGATGCAGATGTTAGTGGTATGGCAGTAGAACGTTCCCACTATTATCCCATTGCATTCTGATGCCATGTGACAGATGGCAGCAGAGGGGCAGTCTGACAACATGGTGTCTGAAATAGAAGTGCATATGATGCAAAGGTGTGTCACTGAATTCCTCTATGCAATAAAAATGGCACCCATTGACATTCCTTGATGCTTGCTGAACATTTATGGGTATCAAATAGTGGATGTGAGTGCAGTGAGGCAGCGGTGGTGAATTTCAGCAGTGGTGATAGTGACATGAAAGACACGCCGTGTTCCAGTCAGCTATGCACAGCTGTCACACCATGCAGTGTAGAGTGTCTCCATCAATTCATCCATGTGAACCAGTTAATGGTGGTGTCTGTGTTGAAAAATAATGTTTTGTAGCTGAGAATTTGCTCTATCAAATAGTATTATTGTGTATCTGTTGAAGTTTACACAGAAATAAATAGGAGGCATTACTAGGAGTGACCTGCATATTTTTCTTGGTACCTTTATATTATACTTTGTGATTCACGTCAGTCCACAGAAGCTCTTCCACAGTATATTTCATCATCTGTGAAATAAAGGAAATAATAACACATTTTCTATGTAATTGTTTCTGTCTCTAGGATGGAGGGTCAAGAAGCAGTTATTTCAAAGCATACTATTTGTTTAACTTTATGAAACCACAAGGGTGGCTGGACACCTGAAACTGGAGCAGATGCTTCCTTAAACATTTATTCTGCATACAACTTTTTGGTAGCAACTCAAGCATCACACAGTCATTCAGGCTTTCTAAATCCTTGTTACTAGTATAGAGAACCCAATCAAATTCAAATTAAAAAAAAAAAAATCAGTAAAGACATCTCCTATTTTTTTCTACTATTCATTGTGAGTTCTCCCATATATTATATCTTGTAAAAAAAAACAAAAACAAACAATGGAAACATGGCCCTGATCATAGAAAATTTCTGGTACCTGAAAGGAAACTTCAAAATGTCATGCAGAAGTGGCAAGAATAAATGCATTTACCCTTGTAAAACATGAATTCTGATGTCATATTTACACATTCCTGTTTTCTGGAGTACTGACAGTCTGTTTGGTTCCAGAAGCAATAAGGGTTTTTAAAAATTATTATTATTGTCTCAAATTTGTGACTGTTGTAGATTCTGAACATGCCCTACAATAATGGCTCATCCCTTTTCCTCTCCCCCTGCAAATATTTTGGAGTGGGAATTCACAGATTTGACCCTGCTGATTTATGTGCTACTTTGTTCTTTATCTGTTTGCACCTTGCCAGTAAAATAACATCATGCTATCATTTCCAGGGTTCACAGGACCCTGTCAGCACCTTGCGGTCAAAGGTCAACCAACTTCACAACTCACGGTTAAATAGGTTGAATAATCTCACCTAGTATTAACCTCTAATACATCAAATGAAGAAAAATGGCACTGGCATCACTAGCAAAATAACATTGCCATACAGCAGACTGTTCCCACTGTAGTAAACTGGTAATATATGAATGTCTTTGAGATATTCAGTTCTAGAAGTGGATAATGAAACTTGTGTTCCTGATTGCAATAGATTTATGTCTTTCTTTGTTCTTTATTTGTTTATAAGTGTCCAGGAGAGCCATCTACATGTCGTTATCTTTCTTTCATCTTCTGAGCTGTCTGAGACCAGTTCATCTTTCCCTGACATTATCTCTCTGTCCTGTAAGCTTTTCAGAGTACATTTCCTATGCTCATTTGCAAGTTCACAGGACCCTGGCAATACTTAACAGCCAAGTAGCAACAAGGTTGCCTTAAACAATATAAATAAATCCACCTGATGTCCTCTAGTGAACACTCTTATTTTTCTATAGTAGACTTAGAGAGAGCTGAATGCATTGAAGACAGTTACCTCACCAAGAATTTATTTCCTGTATCTCCCTACCATTGTTATTCCAAAACTTCATGACACCTCCAGTCAGATACTGTTAACCTGAAAAAATTACTTCAAATATAAAATAATTTATAGGGTAAACACTTCTGGAAATTTCTTTATTCTGCTGTCTGGAACATCTTTTCCTCCCATTCTTATCACTACAAATTTTTTGAAGTTTTTAATCCAGCTGGTACCTGTCTTTCAGATTTTAGCTTTTACAACTGTCTTTCCCATCTGTCTCTTAAACTGAAAAAAATTGGGAAGAGACAGACAAAAAGAAGAGTGGGAAACAAAGCAAAATAGCAAGTTCATCTATTTAAATATTTTACAATTTTCAATTTGTTTATAAAAAAAAAGTAATGGTATCAGAAAACAGATCACAGAGAGAAAAAAGATATACAAGACATTTTCAATGAAAGAACATTTTGATGCAAAGTTATTAAACAGTCAGGTCAGAACATTGAGGCCCTGTTCAGCTGTTTCAAGAAATGCTTTTAACATACACTATTGGTCAAATCTTGGCTGTTCCACATGTAGGCATTTTTCACAAGAAGCCCAAAGAACAGGTTTCTGGCTGTTTCTGAATAACACAGGGACAGAAAGTCCCAGTGGGCTGCCCAGAAGCCTGCCAGCCAATGCTTGGTTTAAAGGGTGCTCTGATATCATTAACATTCAGATGACTGACAGCGTGTGTCTCAGTAGAGTGCTCTGCCCAGTTGCAAGGCTGTTGGCTCAAGGCTCCTCGTGCACATATACTATGGTATTATTCCAGAGGACAGGTCATCATAACTAGAGAAGAGTATTTTTCATTAAAAAAAAAAAAGAGAGAAATATTTGAAAAATTGCTTACCAACACCAAAATCTCTCAGCAGCCCAATATTAAACATGGCAAAGAAAACAGCTTTAGATATTCTTTCTGGTAGGTCTCTCTACTTCTTAAAAATTACCAAATGAAAATCCCACACAATAACGTTGCAGCTATAAAATCATACTTGATCCTTTTAAATGTCTTACTTTCCAAAATAAAGCACTTGTTTCTGAATGTTTTATTTATTCTGTCATTCACAGTAATGTGCTAGACTACAATGACCTTTCTTTTAATTTCTGTATTGAACGTGCCTCCAGTCCTTCTTTTTTGTATGCCTACCAACCTGTGAACAGAAATATTTGACGCTTCAGAACATTAAGAATATGAAAAAATGTAGTGAATCTGTCTCTTTGGATACATACACGGATTGAGAAGGCCAATAAGCCAAATAAGTCATTTTTAAAAACTCCCACAGTGTGGTAAATTTATTGGTGACGAACGCCAGCATGATATTTGAGACACATTCAGACTCTGTTATGAAACTGCTGTTCCTCTAAGGACTGTTTGAGACTTCTTAGCATTGCTAATGATCCACAGCCTTTATTATCTGACCAGTCATCCCCTCTTTGAAAATCTTTCTATTCTGCTCTCTTTTCTTATACAAAATTAAAAACAAGTACTACAAAATAAAAGTTTCAGTACTTAGATTGGGACAGCAGAGTTTATCTGTAAGAGACAGCAATAGGTACTGTAATATTCTACTCTCTGTTGCTCTTTCACTGGATTTTCATTACATTTTCAATGAGCCAACAGGGTTATTCTGCCAATTTGATGGCTATATGCATATAAGTACTTCTGAACACCTAAATCAGCGCATCATTTAAAGAAAAAGCAATGGTTTGACACTGCTATTTTGGCCCTGATTTAAGCAGCAAATGGCTAGTAGTTGCTAAAGCAGAGTTATGAGAATTTCATGTAGAAACTGACAATATTTGTATTATCTGTGCTCAGTATCTCCTCCCCACCTAGGTTTACGTTTTGACTCTCATTATCTGTCCTAGACTTTTGGTTCTTTATGCTCACATTTCCTTTGACTAATAGGCAAAGTTTTGTATTGATACAATTATGAATCTGGTTGCTAACTTTTGCAATAAGTAACAATATGGAATATTAACTAGACCTAAACAACAACAACAACAATAACCAAACAAGAACAACAAGCAAACAAACAAAACAAAAAGCAAAACAAAAACAAAAACAAAAGAAAAAAACAATCAACCAAACAAAAAAAACCAAGGCCAAAAGCTAGTACTGGGAACTCTGAGAGCTGGCAAAATATGTCTGGTGGGGCAGGTTAGTAACTGGACTGACTGCAAATACATAGATAGAATCCTCATTAAAAGAAATCTAAAAACATTAATGTCTTAAAAAAGAGAATTTTATTTACATTTGGAGTAAACTCTTAAAGCAGTAAGTCTGCAATTTGTATGCATTTTAATGAATGTTTACAGCTTGTTGCGGTGATTTGCTTTTATAAAGGTTTCACTTTGTGATATCCTAGCAAAAGCTCTTTCTACATCCAAAATCAACCAACCAGGGAACAAAGCTATGCCACGTGCTTTCCACAGGAAGGCATGTAGGTTGAAGTTTCAGTACTTAAACTGATAGCTTGCAGACAATGTGTATAGCAGATTTGTTTGCATAACAGAATCATTAAGCAATTCTCAACTTTTAGTGAATTTACATGAATCAATCTATTCATAAACAAGATCATAATCTTTAGATATTTTCTTTTTCTCAAACTGACCTACTCCATCTGCCCTGTTTATGCAACTATGCCATTATACAACTATGCCATTAGTTGGTGGCCAAGGGCACATATAGTGTGCTTGTTTATGCGCTCAGTTCTCTGTAAAACTGAGGTCATTTTTTGCAGTGGGAGGAGACTACTGTCAGAAAATTAAAAAATAATAGGACAATTTTCCATAATGTGGGAGACAGAAACATTATACACAAGATTCTGCATCCAGACAGCGCTGTAATGATGGAACAAAGGGCCCTTTGTTGCCTTTTGAACTGGAACACTTAACCCTGCAGAGGTTCTGAATTTGAGAATAACTCAACATATGGAATAAGGTGACTTTCAGGATCTTGTGCATTGCAGCTTAGAGGCCAGTTACATGATTATGTTTGTGTGTGCATTTTCTGTTCACTATTTTTATCAAGGGAACGGTTTATAATTAACATCTCTGGGATGTATCTCTATGACTTTTTGGCTTGTCATGGCTTTATGACTTTTGGCATCCTAATGCTGTTCTGACCACACAATTATTTTCTATCAATTCACAATATTTAGCTGCAGATCATCTTTAGACAAGTGCACAGATGAAGTTTTCATGTATTTCTAGATCCAGAGAAAGGATCTGGAAAATTTCCAGAAAGGATTTATGCAAATCTGAGTGTTGCCAGACCTACGTATGTCTGTTAAGACTTTTTGAAAAGACTGTTGATGACTTCATAAATTTTCTGAGAACAGAAAGACCGTAATACAAATGTATACCTCAACCTGACAACTAGAATCCATTACTCTTATTATTCACTAAGAAAAGACAATGTCCTATGGGGAATTTTCTTGCAGTGTTATTTAGGTAGTTTCCTGAAAGGCAATGTGTATTGCCGATAGTTCAAAATTTCTGGAAAAGAGTTAGAGCAAGGTCCATTGCACAGGTAAGATGAAAATTATCATGACTTAGTAAATGATGAAGATTATATCTGAAGAAAATTTTGGCAAGTGTTAAGTAATTGTAGTAGATTTAACAGCAAAGTTACAAAACATTAGTGAATGCTGGGGCCCATGATATGGAGATTATGGTATGTGGCATTCTTCAAAGCATAACCTTAACAGAGAGAGAATTGCAGCTGTATTGGTGCATCAAAATTTGGTGGACAGTGAGGGCTGAGGACAAAACTCTGATGGAATCATTAACAACACGATTCTTTAGTCAGGTGGAAAAACATTAGATATGGAGGCTGGTGGCCCTGCCTCCAGCAGGGGCGTTGGAGCTTGATGATCCATGAAGTCCCTTCCAACCCAACCCATTCTATGATTCTATGATCCAATTCTATGAACATGGGGAGGTGTAAGGAACATTTGTTTCTCTTTCAGGTATGCTTAGAATTTGATCTTCCACACTGCAGTTAAAACAACCTTTTTGCATATTTCAAGATTTTAAACGGACAGTCCAGGCAGAAGAATATGCTTTGATTCCTAAGAAAACCCTTTCTGTTTTTACCACCTGAAGGAGTTCAAATAACAAAGTGAACTTTCCTTGAATGAATGCTTATTTAGTGGCCTAGCACAATAAAAATATTCTGCTGCCTCCAGGGAATTGAACTACACAGCAAAAATCAAAATATATAGCCTGATAGTTCAGTAAGGAAAGAAAATGAAAATGAAATTTTCAACAATTCACGTCTATTTACTTGATTATAGAAAGCTAAGAAAGTTCTTGGTGTAACACAAAATGTAATAAAAATATCTTAATTTCCAGGAAAAATCTCAAGTGGTACCAGTACACCATATGTATAGCAAATTCAACATTGATATTTTAAAAATTAATTAATTTAAAAATCAAGACCATTGATCTTGCAGTGCCCAGCTACAAATTATTATATGAGTAGAAAGGGCAGAAAATTATTCCCATAGAGAAAACTTCTGTTATACTCCCTAGCAGAAATTTTACATGCGGTTTGAGTGTACAGTATCCATTTCATCCATGATCAGCTGAATACACAGCTTCTACTGTTACAAACACGTTGTCAGCTCATTGACGTCAGATCAGGAATACTGTGGCTCATTTTTGCCAAAAGAAATGTCAGCTGTTTGCTGTAGCAAGGAAGTTGATAAAAATTATTTTGATGGCATTGAGTGAGGCTGTAAGTGAGCATAGCTTCAGCATCTTACATTTTTGCAAAACATGGCTTTCATCCACAATAGGACAATCAAGACTGAACTGGGGTATGATTTGACATATACACAAGGAGAAAACAGATGCCTAACAGCTCACATATGGTGCAGAATTCTTTTAAGAAAATCAGAGCGGAGGATGTTGTTTGCAACTTTTTGGATTTAGGAGGACAGTGTCTTAAATCAATTAGAAAAAAATAATGTTTTTGGAATATTTTCTGAGTGTGATTTATTTTTCCACTTTGAAAAAAAGACAAGTGCTCATTTGATGTTGTCACCACTCATGTTTTGTAAAGTAGGGAACTAAAATCCTGATAAATTCCCCATGTTTTATTCTTATGTTCTCTCCCCTACAGTAAAAGATACTTATGTAATACTAAAACTGCCTTGTATAAAAGTTGCACATTTCAGTAATGAATTTATTTTTATAAAATCTCATAATATTGGGAAGTTACATCTCTATTTTGCATCTGGAAAATACTGGCATAAAATAAGACTAACAGTAACATAGTGATGCCCACAAATGGAAGAGCAACTGAATTATATTTTTCTGAATCCCAGTTCTGCTCGCTCTTCGCAAGACCAAAGCTATTTGTGAGTCCCTGGTCTCTTTATATCTTTTTCTTCAAAATTTTATTGACGCACAAAAATATTTGCTGAGCTGCACTGTGTAATTTAGCAGTATGACTGAAGTATACATGCTGATTTCAGATTTGTTGTAGCAGTCTCTTCTCTTGTGTGGTAGCTGTGGTGATCCCCATGCCTGCAGACAGAGGAGCAACAAGACCATCTCTCCCACCTCTAGAGCCCACATATGTAGAACTTTGAAATGGTCAGAGACACATTTTTTTTCTAAGACCACAGATACTCATTTGAGTTCTGTACGGAATCATCCTTCCTGTAGCAAAATCCACTTCTATTTGTTCTTTTCCTTCCTTGAGGGGTAATAATTTCAACACTGTTTTACAACCTGGTTCTATTAAGTTGATTGGTCATGTTCAGTCCTGAAAATCACAGTTAAAAAGCAACTGATAGAACGGTCTATACAAATTTAAAATAAAAGAGAAACAAAGTCACACACTGAGATTCAGTACTCAAGAAGAGAAAATCAGGAATGATAACAGTGAATGAATAATGACTAACAGAAAACAGGCATGTTAGGACTGATTTCAATTTAGCGTTATCGAGCCACAGTTACTAGAGATAATCCTTTTTCCTAAACAATCTTTACAATATACCAACAAATCACTTATTTGTCAATATTGAAAGCACCGTTTCCTTAGATGTAGCATGATTTGTGTATGTACATTGCACACACTTTTGTTTGTTTAACTAAATCATATGTTGAGGATTCTCAGCATATGATTTACCTCTTCAGTGATCACTGGTTTATTATAATGCAGAGCTGGCTAAAGATAGATTTATGTGGAACAGCCCTGGTAGACCTCTTTTCTGCACATGGCAGGGTAGGCTGAGATGATTCCCATTACTACAGCCATGCGAGTGGCCTTTCTGAAGGCACACATCACACTGATGTACATCCCAGTCAATTACAGAGTGAAATTATTTCATTACATATTGAGAAGATAACTGCAGTTCTTGAGCATCAGATATGTTGGCTTACATGTGGGGCTTGGGCTTTATTTATAATAAGTTAGAAGGTTTTTCATAAACACAACTACGTAACCCTAATATGCCATGTTCCCAGAATGTATGGAAATAGGAATGAGACAGATGAGCTGGGTAGGCAAGAAAATTCTTCTAGGTTAGATGTATATTATGGTTAAAGTCACAATCACATTTAAGTCACAGCCATTGATACTGTGCATTATTTATCACTGATCCCTTTGAAACAGGCCCTTCAGAGTATTAGGCCATGTTAACTAATCTCCATTTTTCAGAGTCATCTAATAAGACATTAAAGATATCTGTCAGGAATCAAGAGCATAAAAAAGAGAATGGCACATATTTCATATGTGTTTTATGCAAAGATAAAGGATCATATCTCAGTACTTATTAGAAGCACAAAGCACACCTATTTACCCTAATGTTGCTCTTAAGGACAATTTACCTTATAAATTAATGTTTTCTATATTAAATGCATACGGGAACACTTCTTACTGTTCCCTACTGCACATATGTTTTCTGTCATTTACTTTACTAAGCTATTCCTCTAGGAAGATCTCATTTTGTACTATGCAATCCATGTAGGAATGAGGACGAGCCAACACAAATCCAGAGAAGGCAACAATAGCATTCCTTTTATTCTAAGTGAAGGAAAAAAATCAAATCATCTGGATTTGACTGGATCACCCGCAACAACTTATAGTTTACTGACATATTTACCTGTCGTCTTCCTAACTCATTTTTAGTGACATTTCCACAGTTTTCAGGCTTCACCACTGCTCTGTTCACTTGCATTTAATTTTTAAGAAATGTTCTTTCTTTTTTCAAACTTTTTAACTTGATGCCTGTTGTTTAAATTAATAGATCTTAAGATCAGTAATCACTGGAATCTTTACTAATTGGCTACTCCAGTCAGGTAGGAATGTTAACTTATTTCTTGTGAAATTTCCAGATCACTAATTATTCTGAGGTTATTTTTTTCTGGCTTGAATCTACAGTGTTTTGCTTTTATCTGTGTCCTGACAGATTTTATCAGATGCTGTTAGCTCTGCATAGTGTTATTGTCACTACTAGCTCTAGCTTCCATTTCCTTTTCTCTATCATACAAGACAGGTAACTGTTGAATAAAATGTGCAGCCACAAGAAGTATAGGTGTCAGTGTGTGATCTACAAACTGTAGAATTCTACATGTATGTATAAATTTGTACATGAGAATGCATACTCACATATGTAAGGAAAATTGTATGTATTTGCAGAAAAAGTATTGCTGAAGGAAGGAGGCAACCTTGTGGCAATGCAAGCAGGTCCAATGGTTGGAGAATAGAAATGAAACCCCTGCATGTGGATTCCAGAGTAAAAATATACTCGGTGGGGATGTTACATTCAGGTAATAATTGCTAAAGTATGATGACTACATAAATATTACATTTTTTCATGATATAGACATGGAATATGGTATATTCCTGGGAGTGTTTAATATGAACACTTACCTACATGCATTGATTACTTGTTGGTGGAGCTTTCAACATTATTTCTTTATTCTCAAGAGAACATAATGAAAGTTCAGTAATGTGGAAAATGCAGAATATATTGTCCTAAAATCCCCTTCATTATTAAAGCAACAGGGAGAAATATAGGAAATCAGTCTCAAAATGCAGCTGAAAGAACTGAGAGTTGAATTCAACCACCAGTGAATTGCACTCCCACACGCATACAGCTTCAGACAATAGGCTGATTCAAGACAATGAATGCACAAGAAAAGAGTCACTATTCTTCCTTTTCTCTCTGCAATGCTAATTCTTTTCCTCAACTTGAAAAATAGATCCAGTGTTGAAATCCTTTCTCTCTTAGTTGATAACATCAAATGTACTATGATATCACTTTGACTTCATCTTGACTCTGAACATAAAGTTTTTCCAAAGAAAGATGTATATTATCACAATTCATCTGCTCTGTGAATTGTTGTTCTGAATCTTTCCACATATCCAGACAAAACCTGCTAAGAGAAGAGAAATGGAACTTCATAATGATACCACTATTTTAAACTGATATCTGAAATCTGGTTTATAAAGAATGAATGCTATTAAGAGAAGCCAGTGCAGTCTGATCTTCACCTAGCATCCTTTATCGCATTGCATTCTGTGCAGTAGGGACAACTGAGCCACATGTATGCTCTCATTATTAATTATCTCATTATTGACTATTGGCCCCTCACTGCAAGAAAGACATCGAGGCCCTAGAGTGTGTTCAAAGAAGGGCAACAAAGCTGGTGAAGGGTCTGGAGGACAAGTCATATGAGGAGTGGCTGAAGGAGCTGGGATTGTTCAGTATGGAGAAGAGGAGGCTCAGGGGAGACCTTATTGCTCTCTATAATTACCTGAAGGGAGGTTGCAGTGAGCTGGGGGTCAGCCTCTTCTCTTGTGTAACTGGTGATAGGACTAGAGGGAATGGCTTCAGGCTGCTCCAGGGGAGATTCAGGCTGGATGTTAGGAAATACTGCTTCTCTGAAAGAGTGGTCAAGCACTGGAGTGGGCTGCCCAGGGAGGTGGTGGAGTCACCAACCCTGGAGGTGTCCAAGGAACGTTTGGATGTTGTGTAGAGGAACATGGTATAGTGAGAACTATTGGTGATTGGTGAATGGTTGGACTGGGTGATCTTGTGGGTCTTTTCCAACCTTGGTGATTCTATGATTCTATGATTATACCCACCAGTCCACCTTGTTTCTGAGCTGTTGCTCAGAGATGGACTTGGACTGATTCCTTCAACAAGCTAAGAGTATGTCCAAGCCAATCACTGGGGTTAATGGGTTAAGATAGTCACCTTTAGAGGACAGCTCATCTCAGGGCACTATTGCATTAGATATGTAAAATATGTGGAACAGTTTGCTTTTGGAGTTATCTCTTCTCATTGAGTAGAAAATGAGATTTGCTTTGATGAAGTAGCATTTTTACCTGACAGAAGTTAGATGAAAGGAATCCCAGACATATGGACCTAATTGGCCTCTATGTATTATAATGTGTAAGAATGGCCAGGATCTTGCAGATCTCAGTCAACGGCTCACTGTGTGAAGCTACCACAGAAGTAAGTCCCCGTCCTGTGAAGCCTGCAGTAGAAGATCCTGTTATGCATGTACAATCTTGATATACATAAACTAACATATATCTAACTAGAAAGAATCTTCCTAGGCTTAATTTTGGAGGCTTAATTATTAACTTGTTTTTCTTGTCTGTCTGACATGAAAGGGGGCTTTAGAAAGATGGCAACACCAATCAAGTAATTAAGCAGGAATTGGCTGCAATCTGCTGAACTGACAGGCTATTTTTCAATTCAGTTTCTCAGTTTAGGGATAAAACATGGGTACAATTTAACAGTTAGGATGAAAACTGCTGTAGATTAGAGAAGTGAAAGGTAAATATGCAAAAATGTAAGTATTTTTTACATGCTTACATGAATGTTTACTTACTAATTATTTCTTGTGATTTCCAATATGATTAAATTCAGTAGTTGCTTAAAATAATAACGCAGAAATATCATTTCAAACTTGGAAATGAACATTCCTGTAGTTTTAGTGGAAAGTTAATATTGGTTGAATGAAAAAAAGCAAAGGAAAATCAGCAAAAAACTGATGCATTGTTCGCCCCCACCAATTCAAAGAACAGATTCACCATATGGTCTTTTTATAAATATTTCGGAAGTAAAGTGACTTCTGGAAGGGATTGGAGTCTGAGATATGCACAGTTATCAGCATTAAGAAGATCCAATTTGAAACATCTGCTAACTCTTGAAAGAGTTATGTTGAAACAAAAAACAGTCGCTTTTTTAGGAGGATGTATGTTCAGAATTTTATATCCTCTTCTGTTTTCTGCAAAGATAGTGGGAAGAGAAGAGAGTTACACAAGCATTTTGCTTCTATCTTTTCCAGGTCCAAGATTTAAAGCTCTATAGTGAGGAAAATCAAGATGACAGATGCAAAGAGACAGTAAATTACTGACACACTCCTTTTCAATCATGCTTTGAAGTGTTAAAGAATTCAGACCAAATCTTAACCATGAAAGCTTTGTAAGAGTCAAGCTGCAATTTACCAGGCCTGCGGAATGTAATTCATGTATTTTTAAAGAATGTATTTTTTTCAAATCTTCAGGTTTGGGACGAGACAAAAAATTATGAAAACAGTACATGTTTTTGACCTCTGCAATGTTTATGTGTTTGGTTATACTGTTGTTATTTGTATGCAGTTACAATCCCCACAACTTGCACTTCTTCTAACCTTCCAGACAGACTATAAATATTTAACAATTTTTGCAAGTTGATTTACATAGTTCTTACTGGGTAAACAATACCTCACTTCTGAGAATAGTGCAATGTAAATAATTAATCAAATATAATAACTGCAAAATAATAACAAAGAAAACATCAGTTTATCAACAGTTAACAACAAACAGTTATATTTAGATTTCAAATTTTTCAAAACACTTGCTTTCTCTCTGTACTATTATCTGTTTCTTCCTTCCTTTAGTTCAGAGAGTTTATTATTGATACTATTTTGACATAAATCTCAATCAGAATAATTTCTTTTTCTGAATTATTTTTCATGCTATAAGTAGAAGATACATTGAGAATATTTGCTTAGCTTTAATGTATCACTCTGAATGACTAATTCTCTTTTGAACTTGGATCTTGCAATACAATCCCAGATGGAAGTAACTTTTACTCTTTTGGAGTGTCACTGAAGTCAACATACATCTATGCCAGATTATATATTTGAGCAATTTGATCCACATAGTGGAATCAACAGCAAATTCTCTAATCAAGCATAGATATGCAAAATTATTTGCAACACACTGCTAATGTGTACATAGATCTTTGGAAACGTTTGAGTCAGTTCGTGTTCCAGAAGTTGTCATATCCCTCTGTCTCCACATGTAGAAGTGGCTGAGATTATCATCTGATCTGAAGAAGAATAATCATACACATTTTAGTAGATAGGAGGAGGAAAGGCTAGCCATGAAATATTTCTCTGAATGCATAATCAGAGAAAGGAGAGTCAGTAGATGTCTGATTTGGCTAAGACAGTAATCATCCATGTTACTGGATAAGAGAAGGCTCATTTTAAATATGTGATACAGTTGTTGCTGAAGAAAAAGAAACAGAAGTCTAAGTCAAATATAGATCCAAAGAGGAATTGTGCATGGTTTTTGCTATAATTCATCTTGCCTGTTACATGGATGAAGAAAAATGTTTTAAAAAATAATAAAGTAACCTACACGACTTAAAAGCTATTAAAGAATTCTGTATCTATTCTTTAAAGAATATCTTCTAATACTTCACAACAGGATATGTGGGAATGGCATAAAGCTGTATCAAAGGAGGTTCAGACCGAATATTAGGAAAAAACTGTGGATGGTCGAACACTGAGAGGCTTCCTAGAGAAGTGGTTGATGCCCCATGCCTGTCAGCGTTCAGATGTCATTTGGATAATACTCTCATTAACACACTTTAACATTCAGTTAGCCTCAAAGAGGTCAGCTGGACTAGATAAATAATTTTTTGTAGGTTCCTTCCAACTGAGCTATTCTATTCGGTTCCATTCCATTCTATTCTATTTATTCCACTCTGTCCTACACTACTTTACACTACCCTATTCTATTCATGTTTATAAAAATGTGGAAATGTGCTGGATCTGCAATAGGCAAAGAAAATTTGTGGAAACAGAAAATTTTCTGTGGAGTGATGTTGGACAGCAGAGATCTTAGAAACTAGTGCTCTACTAGTAAAATAAATAGTGGCAGGTAACATTCCCAGGCACTCATATTCAGTAATCTCAATGAGGAGATTGTTAGAACAATCACTATTTACATCTGGGCCAGTTAGCAATCTCTTCAAAATTTCCTGGGCATGCGTAAGGGCTAAGCATGAAGACATTTGCAGAAGAGTCTAGTAGTTTGGGCAAGTACCATTGTTTGGCAATTGGCTTCAGGGTTAGAGGATAAACCCACTGTATTTAATATACAGATACAAGCAGTAAGGACACCCCAGGAATGCATGAAGCTATTTCCAAGATTTCCTGGAGATTACAGAAATGTCTACATCAATGCACTTTCAAGAGTGTTTGAAAATCTAAAATATTTTTTTTTTTAAAGTCTGACATAATTGCATGCTTCCTGATAAAGTGGGAATACATTTATGCTTTAACCTCATTTTTACTATCCAGTCAAGAACAAACAAACGAAAAACAGGCAGCCACAACCACATTTTGTGTTTTTCTTTATGATGCATCTTGCCATTTGGGTTTGAATTAACTACAAAGGCCATGTTTATTATTTATAATATAAGTAAAGTAAAAGGGAAGAAGATATGTTTATAGCTAAGAATTAAAATGTTTCAGATGTCATTGCATTATAAGGTCTTAGAGCAATAGAAACATTTTACTAGAACATGCTAGAAACCAAGCCTGAACAATGCTATTATTTGGATAACAAATGAATCAGTTTTCCTGCAATAAAGAAGGAAACCATAGGGGTGCATATATAGCCTGAAGTCACCCAGTTCATATCTATTTTTTAAAATCAGAAATAATTTCTTTATTTTTCTTATTATTTTTCTCTACATTGTTGCTACATAAAAGATCTAAACAAAGCAATGCTTGTAACTATCTATGTACATAATACTGTAGTGTGAACAATGTGATGACAGCTGAAAAAATGTTTTCCCATTGTATTCATTTTCATTTCTAGTAACATGGCGCTTTTACCCCTTAAAAAGAAGCATAGAAATCTGACACAATAATTTTGGGAGGCACATCTCTCCTAACCATTAATTTAAAATATGCATATTACTTTATTTATGTTTTGTTGAAAGATTTTCCAAAACGTTACCTCTTCTGCTACGCTTTATGGTTTTGTCAAACATTTAATTGCATATGATTACAGACACGGTGAAGCAGTCCCACAGTGCTAAAAGCATAGATGCACCAAGTCCTTGAAGATTCAAGATTCAAAAATCCCACATCAACCTTTCAAAGAGAAATGGTTCGAGTCCATGGCCACACTGACTTTGAGTTGGCTTTACACATGTAATGTCATTATCAAAAATGTTCGTCTCATATGTATCCTGAATTTAACTCTTCAGAGAAACATAAGCTTCATCCTTATGATTCCTGTGTGAAATCCTAACATTTTGCCTTTAGATAAGAATTTTGTCCTTGTTTTCAGCAGATTTTGGACTTGATTCACCCTTTTTATCCTTCTGTAAAAAAATAAAATAAAAAGGTAAAAAAGGAGGAAAAAACAGGTTTCTTAACAATGTATGAGAACTTCTTCCCACACTGGAGAAAACTAATCCACAACAGTGAACTAAGCCAGAGTAAAAGGTTCAAGCACAGTTTTGTAAGTGACCGCATAAGAATGATAATGCAGCCCTGAAATGATTTTCATAAAATTTCAGATGAGTGGTGCTGCAGCTTCCAATGGGAGAAACCTCAGCAAAAGGTCATGCTGCAATGCTGAGCCACCAAAACCAGTGCCAAACAACTTTGCTCTCTGCCGATGTTTTGAAATCAGAAAGGAAGCAAAATTGTATTTGTTTGATGCTCTAAAGATCATAATCTGGTACAGTACAGAAAAAGTTAACACTTTAAAATGTTCTAATTGAGTTGCTTCAGTTCAGTGGGTAAATTCCATTTGAGTACTGGAGTTTTACAAAAATATGATTTACAATCAGGAGAACAAAGACAGCTGAAGAGACATACAAATTTAACCCTGGTACATAAACAAACTACTGCGCTTTAAGTCACTAACCAGTTTAACTGCACTTTTCTACTTCATTTGGCTGGTTTAGCTCTGGGGAATTATCAAACAAAGACAAGAAAATGTTATTTCACAGAGTACTTCTAATAAATCTTATTCTGGAGCTTGATTGTTCACTGATGAGGACAGACCATGCCATCAATGTCATGACCCCTGGCAGGCTAAGGGGCATGACTCTTAAAGGGTTAATCTTTTCCACCTGGTCTTGACCACAGAGCAAGCTTCCTTGGCAAATCTCCTGCCAGGAGAACGTAGCCCCCTGACCTTCCGGGCAGTGGGATGCTACAGGAAAGTTTCTCCCTGCTAACAAACACTGTAGACCAGAACTCTTGTGCCAACCGTCTAATAGTTGAATTCAGTAATAAAGCAGTGGATAACCAGCAAATAATGGGTCTGAAAGGCAAAGGGAAGGATGGGGTACATACTTAAGAGAGCTCAGTTGACTGTAAAGGTTACCATGGCCTACAGTTGGCCTATGTTGCTGGCTTTGACTTTTCTTTATGAAAATATAGTAGTAGAATCAGTGCAAGCTGAAACAACAACAAAAAAATTGCTGGAAAACTCAAGAGTGTTGAAATTGAGACACAATTTCAGTCAAAACCAAGCTGTTTAAAGCCCAAACTGTTGTTTTTCTGAGTCAATACAGTTGTTGTGGTCTGTCCGATACAAGAACTTGTCTCATGCAATGGCATGAGACAATTCTTCATAAGGAGAACATCTAAAGATTCACAAAATCTTCATGAAACCAAAGCTCTTTTTATTCTGTGCTATCTTAGTCACATCCACCTGGGAAAGGCGTTCCTAAGACATCAAAGTGTTTTATCTGTAGATTACCCAATGCAGGAGTGTCTCTGATATCAAAATTTTCTGCTGATGCCCTGTGCTATCTAAGATTTGTCTGCTTGAGCTTTTCTCATGGAGAAACCTTTGGTAAATTTTACCGTTGATCATAAGGAAGATCAAAAGAAATGGAAACATATATATACATATATATCTATAGAGATGCTTTTGTCACACTGCCAAGCAGAGAAAGGTTGAACAAATACTTAAGCACAAGCCTTGAATTTCATAGGTCCCTGGACCACTGTTCTACGTAACCTGTGAGTGTCTTTGATCAAAACCTTGTAACTGGAGCTTTAAAACGTTTAGGTGTTCTAATACCTCCTTTATGCTCTGTCATGTGGTAGAAGTCTCAGCCCTGAGACAGAAAATTATGTATAGGTATTCTTGTATTAAAGGCAAGAGAACTGGGGAGTTCAGGGAGATGTTAGGAATAATGAAGGTATGAAACGTGTATGAAAGTATGTGGGCTCTGGTGTCCAAAGAAACCCTGTCTGATCAGATAAGGCCATCATCTCTAAGGTGAGAGGGCTCCAGCTGTTAGAATGCAGCCCATGTATTTGCCTTCAAAGACAGCTATTTGATTTCCACCTGAAGAAAACAACAGTAGTATCACACGACAGTACGTATTCCAGTCAATCTGGCTCTGAGCTCACAATATTTTAATGAAATGGTGCTATATCACTATTAAGAAATGCATATTTGAAAATGAATACTTTCAATGCAAATGTTCAAATGTTCAAACATCACAAGAGTTTCAAATGCTCATCTGCTGCTTCTCAACATACTGATTAATCCTTGCACAGAGGCACAGAAGCTCTCTTCCTTTGCAGGTTAACTATCAGAAGACACTTAAATTTGCTGAATGCCATAGCCCAATCTTTGCTCTGTGCTGACAGGGTCAAAAAAGAGGCAGAGATGAACACAATTCTTATCCCACAACTTCCTTCATCTCCCTCCGTCTTCTCCCTCAGTAATTGTTTCTATGCCTAAAAAGGAAATCCTCAAACTGCTATAGGAAATCTGAAATCACTGAGGAGAATTAGATGGAAAGATGCAGGTACAAGGCTGTGAACCACTGGAGTTTTGCCATTCACTGTCAAGTTGTTCTCCTTATGCCATAGCCTGTTTTCCCACACGCACAGAATCGCTTGACTCTGGCAGCCTGGCTGCTTCTGCAGGCAGCCCAGGTGTCCCCCAGTGGAGTTTTACCAGGGAACACAATGGAAGCAAGATATGGATCAGGAATAGGAAAGCACGGACACTGAGATTCAAGTGAGGGATTTAATCAGTAACATTCAGTTAACATGTTAATATGGTAACAATTATCTGTGAAAGTGTGCTTTGTTCATAATAGCACTTCGTGTCACACAGCCTCTCAAAGAGAGAATTAGATCTACTTCCTTTTTCATGCTCCGGATTTTTTTAATATCTGTATCTGACTCAAATTCCAAAGCTGATCAGTCAGAAGTGACACACTAGAAATAAGTCTTTCTTGGAGAATATTAGTTACTATTTATTTTATGAAAGAAAGAGGAATTTACTATGCATTCCTTTGGAAACCATCAAAATGTTTCCAAATGCAGACAGCATGTTACATCAGTTCAATATCCTATAAATCCTGCTTCCATACACTTACTTGTAGAAATCACAGCCATATTTTCCATATGTCTGGGCCTCCAAGATACAAGTGAAAGCTTTCATTCTGATGAGCAGTGTCAGGTTGGGCTTTTCTTCATTATGTTGTTGATCCAATATGTCAGCCTCTGTAAGCAAAGCTCTTGTTAAATAGGAGACGGGTCACCTATAATTATCTGGAGCCCTAGGGGACTTCCTGAAAGGCACATGAAGAAGCAATTGGGTCTTATGTTGTCCTGTGTGACTTCTTGGTGTTCAGCACCAATGGACCATGCAAGTGAGTTGAGGCTGTAGTTTACTTAAAAACACATCAGAACAAACACTGGAGGGTGAATGAGAGAACCTGAGAGAGGAAAAGGCAGAAAAATGCAGAGGAGATTTATTTCAATTCTATTAAAGCCTGAATACTCTGAAGGCTATCTATTCTGCAGAGAAAGATAAGGAGTGGAATTGCTCAGTAGTGGATGTAGGGATAAGAAACTCAAGTTTTCAAATGAAAAACATTGTGATCTTTGCTATGGTGATTATAGTATAACAGAAAGCATTAGCGTGATGGAGCAGAAAAGAAATTTGCTTCCTCTGAAGAGGAGAAATTGTATTTGTACTTGCACTTTAAAAGCTAACATTTTCAACTCTTCACATTCATATTTATTTATTAATGTATTTAAACTTGCAAATTTACAATTCCGTCATTAATGCTATAACCACTTCAAGAAGACATTGGGCATTGAATGTGATTGCTTATTTCCAAGGCAACATAAATACAAGTTAGGAAGGCACATATCAGGTATATGTACCTGCTCAGTTTTAAAAGCATTATTGCCATATACCTGCAACAGTTCCTAACTTTGTCTAAGTATCATTTAATATGAATTTATATTCATAGCACAGATATATGCTTTCTAGGTATTAGATGCTTCATAGAAGGAAGGATGATTCACCTATAAATCACAATTATGACCTAAAAAGCATAATTTGAGGGCTGTCTGCTTAGACTCTTTTAATAATCTCTGAATGCACAGTCTACTTCTGTCAACAAAATATCTCAAAAGTAGCTGCCAACAATGATTTTTAACATTGTTCCGACTAGAACCATTCTAAACCAAGTTTCTATGACAAGGTTTAAACCCCACTATAGCATATGGTGACCAGTGATGGCCAATCCATAATACACCGAGATGTTTCTAGATCTCACTAAGATGAGGCATTTAGTTCATGAAAATAAGGCTTTTCTGCACTATTTGCAGAATGTCATTTTCTTGAATGGCTCTGAAATATAAAAAATTATTTTACATACAAAAAGAAAATAATAGAAAAATTCTTTATCTCCCTCCAGCATGTTACCAAATTTCACATTCTAAGGAGAAAAAAAAGAAAAAAAGTACTTTGAATGAACTTCTCAAATGAAACATTTATTCTGAAGTATGTTTAGAATATTTACTATAAATTATGCTCTTGGATGAATTCTCAGCATGTAATTTGATGAAATGCATGTTAGCTTGGGACAGAGAAGTGTGAAATCAGGACACGCATAATAGCAAATAGAAGACGTGGATCAGTTATTAGCTTCAGATTCAAGTTCATGGGTAATTAGCAGTTTGGTATGAAAGGGTGAAACCTCCCTCTGGCCTATTCTATATCAGTTAGATTTATGACATATGGATGCCCTTTCAGTCCAATGGTTTTGAAACGTTCTGTGTGAAGAAAGTATGCGTGATGTGAAAAAGTGCTATATAAAATGACTGTGGTTTCATCCTAGAAATCTGATGTAAAGACAAATGTGCATTTTATTATAATTTAATTTCATCCACTTTCCATATTGCATTCCAATCTTCAAAATTTATCTACATTCTAATTGCTTCCTTTAAAAAAGAAAAAGACAACTTATTGTAATTGAGACTAATTTGAATTTGTGTCATTTCATACACTGCAGAGAATAAACAGAGTCCACCACAAATTTCCTCAGTGATAGTTTCTCTATTCTGATAGTAAGATTTTATGTGGCACATTTTATATATTCTTGTGGCTGATATGAAGCATATTGTTGTTACTGCTATTGTTGCTGTATTTTTCAGATAATGTTGCCTAAGATATATTAAAGAAGGCTGTAATGACAAATACCTAGTTCCCTGTGCTATGATTGCACCATTTTAATGATCTTCTAATTCTGAGCCCAGACAGAGCTCATTTTGTTCCCTAACAACCAGCTCAGAGATACTCAAATACTAGTGAATTCACATATGTCTATAGGTATGTTGTATCTTGTAGGCTACTGTATTTGCTTTCTTTTTTTCTTATTCTTTCTGCAACCAGCAGCCAAAATCCATACAGGGAGACAAGGACACAAGATTTTTTTATTTTATCTTTTTAATCTTGTGTTCTGTTTTCTTGTCTTTTTGCTTCGGATAACAACATCATATCAACAACTGCTCATATAATTTTTCTGCTCTGAATTGTCAGTTAATCTCATAAAAGCAGAATGTACCTAGATGCTGTCACCTTTTCTCCACATAGTCACTGATCTTTGTCAGCACAGAGTGTACTTTGAAGAGAAAGACACATCAAAAGCTGACATAAAAAGAATGCTTCAAAACACTATGGATAATAGAGAACTGTAAGACATTTGGCTGTGTAGAGTACAGCAACTTGGGCTGTATCGCATGTCTAAGAGCTATGCACTCTGAATGGCCTCATGGTATACCTAATGATATCCACTGTCTATCAAAATTATAGGTAAACTGGTTGACTTTTTCAATACCTAATATAATGGTACTCTTATCTTCCTTGTCTCAACATCTATTGCAATAATAAGCAATGATAAAAGTAGAGCAAGAAAAAGGCAATATTAAATACTAAGACAAGGCAACCAAAAACTTGAAAACTCTATTAGGTAAGTTTCCTCACTGAAAAGCTGTGCTTGATTTTCTTAGTTTAATGTCACAGGATAGCACTTTTTCTATTACCTGCTTAAATCCTTTCAACCCCGGAGCCACATCCATATAATTATGGTAGCGTCAGGCTGAACAGTTTCTCTGTTCCACTGCTATTATCAACGCTCTGTTATCAGTAATTTTACTCAGGGAGCCGTTAAAGTTGCACCCAGGTCCTCAGTCTGGGGACTTTGCAACATGGTCTTGTTTCATATTTGTGAAGTCCATTCTTGGCTATTAGTGCCTTTGCTAAATGATCCATCTTCAAGTGGAAGCTCACTCCAGCAATCCTGCTCCACTTGGTGACTGAATGTGGGAAATGCCCTTCTGCACACTAATTAATTAGCTATCTTGTCCATGAAAAAATAAAAGCTACACAGTGTACAGCTCAGATTAATATTACTTCTAGAATATATACTCCATATCATTCTTACTTCTTGGTTTTTCTCTAAAGCCTCTTTTCTTACTCGAGTTCTAATCAGTGGAGGTCTAGAAACCATTTGGTTTGGCTCTTTGTGTGTGCATATCTACTACATTAATTATTGAAAGAGAGAGAGATTTCCATGAAAACTTTGCGGTGTAAAGATATGAAAATAATTTGTATGTATGTAGGCATAGTCTTGAAAAAAACACTCCAGTATTCTCCAGTATTTGATGATAGCTGTAATGTGAACACGATTCCCTTAATCTCCAAAATAGTGGCCAGATTCAAAGCATGCTATTTGCCTTCTCCAGTGCAACTATGTTTTGTGAGACACCTTTTGTATTTATTATTACATTAGAAAGTTTTCATTGCATAAAAGCTTTATTTCAGAGTATATTTTATTTTCACATTCAGTGTAATAACCAAAGAAGTGTTTTCACTCTCTACAACATTAGTTTCAAAGTACATCTGATATACACCACTGTCATTGATTGACTGAAAGATCTATAAAGAATATCCACAATACTGAGATCTTCAATAAATTTTCTCTCTGTGAAAGACAAGATCACAGGCTTCACCATCTTTGTGGAATATCTTAATGTTCCCTTTGTTTTCCTTATCAATTTTTGCAGGAAAGCCTTCTGAAGAATGAAGCCAAGTTTGCAAGAGAATAAGAGAGATGAAAAGTAAAGTCTATTCAAAGTTTGGTGACATAGAAAAACAAACACTCCTCACTTTGGGCCATGAAATAGTGTCAGAGTAGTAGTAAGGCTGGTGAAGAGAATGCAAATATTGACCATACTCTCAAGTTTTAAAAACCAAACAAGTGACTGAAAAAACTAAATATAACCCAAAAGCCTTAGAAATCAATAAACCGATTAAAGGAAGATTAAGATAGTCATGGTAAAATTATTTCTTTTTAGTAATTTAAAGCACTTATCATCTACAGAATGACCAATGTAATAGGATCTACTTAAAAAAAAACAAAACAAACAAACAAACAAACAAAAAAAACCCTAACATATACCTGGGAATTTCTACAACAAAGCTGCAGGTAGTTCAAAGAAATATAGTCATTCTTTGTAAATAGAGTATTCACTTGTGCTTCTTAGGTATGAAATACCACAGTTACCTGTGGCAGTTGAAAGGTTTCTAGTAGAAAGATACAAGTCCTGCTGACATCTATCAGTTTCACAGATTATGTTAGATTTGGTCAATAACATTTGTAAAATCTGATTCCACATCTAGCAATTCAATATTTGTTAAAGCTGTAGGCTATGTCTGATCCTATCCTCCCAGTTGAGGTGGACAATCCTAATTCCTCTAAGAACTTTTATCAATATTTTGCAAATAGTATTTGTACGATAAAGCCTAGAGCTTGGTAAAAATGTTGATAATATGATTGCTTAGGAAAGAAGAATTAAAAACATTATCAACAGTAAGCCTTGTTTGCTTCACAATGTGAGGAACACTGTTTACAGAACCCACTTGGAAAATCAGCAAGACACAGACTTAAAAGAGCAGATAACAGAACCAAACTATGTGGGTCACTCTGAAAATAATGCCTCCTATTTATCTCCATGGAAACTACAACAAAGACCATAATAACATTATTTGATAGAGAACATTCTCAGCTACAAAACACTGCTTTTCAACATCATCACCAATATTAGCTATGCATTTCACCAGAGATGAACAAGAGCATCCATGCTGCTCTCATAAAAATCTGCACCAGCGGAGGTGACCCACTGTTTCTCAGCTTCTGTGATAGCATTGTTGCTAGAAAAATGTTGCCCACATAGTCCATCTTTCATGGGCTTAAACAGGTATAGAAGTAAAAAAGCACCAAATCCAGACTATACAGTGGATGTGATGGGACAGTCCAGCCAAGATTGGCAATATGGTCCATGGTCTTCAAGCTGATAGAGGGCCTGGTGTTACTGTGTTGCAAGAGAAGGGTTGTTTTCTTCTCTGGCTTGACTCTGGGAGTTCAAGCGTTCAGCTTAGTCAGCACTATGATGTAGGGGTCATAGCTGATAGTTTGTCTAGCTTGCAGGAAATCCAGAAGGATCATAGAATCTTAGAATCATCGAATCACCAAGGTTAGAAAAGACCTCTAAAATCATCCAGTCCAACCATCAACTTATCACCAATATTTCCCGCTAAATCATCTCCCTCAGTACAACATCTACATGTTTCTTGAACACCTCTAGGATCAGTGACTTCACACTGAGTGATCACTCTTTCAGAGATGAAATTTTTCCTAATGTCCAAACTGAATCTCCCCCACTGCAATGAGGCCATTCCCTCTAGTCCTATCACTAGTTACATGGGAGAAGAGGCTGACCCCCACCTCACCACAACCTCCCTTCTGGTAGTTCCAGTCTTTTCTACTAATGGATAATTTTATTTAAAATAAATACAGATTTCTTTTATTGAAATATGATACGGGAATTTTTAACAATTCCAAATAGCAAGAAAAAAATAATTAAATTTTGTTTCTTAAGTAACTTCCATATATACTCCATATTTAATGGATGAAATACCTATAACATACTAACAGATCAGTTTTCAAAAAAGTGGTAGACATACCCTATTCTAAAGATACCCACCATGTTGAATTTAGATGCCAAAGGTGTCTGTTTGTGATGCACTGGAATTTAAGAGAGTTTAGAATGTCAGTTGCTTAAAATTAGAAGTAATTATTTCCAATCATCCTCCTGAATCTACTTCTTAGTATCTCCCCTCTTTCTTTCACCTTTAAAAAAAAAACAAACCACTAATACTATCCCTATATTCACATACAAATCTTCAAAAGAGGAATATCTTTTGCATCTTCCAGTTCATGTAGACATCTTGGTGTGATTTAAACATTAATATTTTGGGGCAAGTTTTAAACAACATCTTTTTATCCTTACAAAATCAATCCTATTTTCTTATTGCTCTTTCAGCACTAAAATATATAAATTGATATTTTATTTTAATGATATTATATTAAAATTATACTAAAACTATATTTTAATTGATAAAGAGACATTAGTCAGCTAAACAACTCAATACTACTCTGGGATATAGAGCATTTTAAAAAAGTATTAAAAAAGAGAAAACATACCTATCACTTGTTCTTAATGTTGATTTTCTTTTAAAGGGAAGAAAAAATGAAAACAACCACTTTGCATGCTTTCCCATCTACAAAAAATCTGTGTAAAAGTATTACTATCTTCTGTAAACAAGGTGAATGAAATATATCAACACTATAATTGAGACAAAATAAGAGCATACAACAGCTTTCTAATTTCAGGAAACATGAAACTCTAGAGCATTAGCAGCTGATCCAGTTACAAAATATTAGCTGCTCTGAAAGGGAATCAAGAACAGCAAGGTCATGGCACAAACCTCCTTGCAGATGTTGGATTGGTTGACACCTGCAATTCATTTGGAAGCAAGTATTTATTTAACTATCTTATTGTGCTACCAGGTTTTCTCTGTTTTCATGCTAATGCTTTGCTCCCAGGGAACCAAAAGAACTAGAGGAAAGTCAGTGTGAGTCTGCTATGTACAATTCTTTTTAGCATAATCATGGTATATTTTATTTTCATTTTATTTTTCGTGCCTCAGCAGACAGGTCTGTAAACCGCTCCCAGAATGTTAGCAGTGGATTTTTTCCATGCCTGATTTTCATTTCCTCAGCAAAAGAGCTATCAGAGACTATCAAATTTCAATTCTATATGAGATGTAAAAATATTGGTAAGCACTTGAAAATTTGATTATTGTTTGACCACGTTTGTGCCAACCTCATGTCCACGTATTTGTGTTGATGCAATTTTATGGAGATTTTCCTTCTCAGAGGCAGAAGCATTGAAACACACATGACAAGGTGTTTGCAGAAAAATGGTATCACAGAAAACCTCAGTTTAATGATTTCTTGGTAGGATTTGATCACCCTTTGCAACACACATTCACAACATTCACAACACATGCTGAGGAGTGTGCCTGTAGGACTCATTAATATATCAGCAGAACAGCTGATGACTGACAGTCAGAAGGTGTTCCCAAGAAACAAAACATTAGTAATTCTTTGTACACTTAGAGATTGCCTAGAATTCTGGTTTTGCAAGAAGGAGATACATCATTTAAGATACCTGGAAACAGAGGCAATGAAAAACCCAAAACAAATTGGTTTTAAAATTCATCGCAGTTATAATATGCCAAATTAACCTTCTGTATATAAATTACACAGATGAAAAGAACATCCAACAATCTTACAAATTCATAATAAATATGAATTCTTGCTACCATAAAGGAGAAGCTTCAGAACCAATATTTGCACAGGTATGCAGATTTTCATAATCTCACTTTAAACTACTGTATCTAGAAGCAGACATAATAAAAACTAAAGAACAATGATAGCATATAGGCAGTAAGGTCAGGCAGATTCCCTCCACAGTACCAGGACCTGGCAGATTACCGTTCTACTTGATTTGAATGGAGATTCTAATCACCTGACTGAGGAAACTCAGGACATAGTCTACACTGTATGGGGATTTCTGAATCAGTGCCTGTAACTCAGCCGTCCCTGTGGCCAAGGTTTAGAGGGACAGAGGTTGCCCATCCAGCTGCACAACCATGTCAAGGCAATGATATGTGTAGGATAAAACCCCTTCATCTCTGAAGTGTTTGTAGCCTGGGTCTGGCACTGCTCTGACACCATTCTGGCACCAGTCCTGGGTCTCTTGCAGTCATTTCCAGCTCCTTTCTGAGCCATGCTGTGCTATGCTTTCTTGTGTGAAATTGTGATGCTCAAGTGCTCAGCTTGCTTTCGTCAGGCTCTTCCATTTGGTCACTTATGACAACATCCAGGCTGCATGTGGCTCTGGAAAGCCTGGTCTAGTAGTTGGCAACCCTGCGCACAGCAGGAGGGTTGAAACTAGCTGATCTTTGAGGTTCTTTTCAACCCAGGGCATTCTATGGCAGGCTTTGGTACACAGGTGAACTTCAGTTTTCCTACCTTCCTTTTATTGTCATAATCATTAAACCAAAATCAAGTCTTTTTTTTTTTTTTTTTTTTTCCTACCCCCAGTATGTACCAGTCAATGTCCCTTCTCTGTGGCTGTAAAGTTAAGATTCTCTGTCCACTGCCTGAAGATAAACTAAGCATGACCTGCAGTACTTCCTGCCATCAGCCCAGTTTCCTCTAACTGTGACAGCTGGACTACTCCGAACTGTCACTATATACATACAGGAGGCAAAAGCAATGTAGTCAGTTGATGTAGCTAACCAAGAGAGGCCTTAAGCTCCAAAGGAGAATCTATAGCTCACTGTAGTAGCCTGCTAAGGCATTAATTGAAAATATTGTTCTACCTAAGCTGATCAGTGATGGTGGCTGCTGCATGTGGTTTTTTTTTATCCTGCAAAGATAAGTAAATAACAGTAAGTGGAAATCAAAATCCCTCAAGTTCATCAAGAAAGACTATTCTATCATGTTTGGGAATACTAACACTGATAGTAATCATGACTGTGTTGGATACAATTTTACTTTTCCAGGATTTACAGGGAAATTGAAAACTTGTTCAGAGCCAGACAATACCCAAATGAAAAAGGCTTAATTTTCAATGTGTGCTCAGCTTATCTGATATGACATCTTCTTTTCCTAGTTAAAATATTGTGTGCTAACATTTGCAAATTTTGAAATGTGTGTTACCATGACTGCAGCAAACATTCTATTTTTGGATTCTGTTAATCTCATCTTAAAATACAGAACAGCATCTAATAGCAGCAGTTAGCATTCTTCTTTCTTGCAACAATTCCACTATATTATTAAAGAATTAGAGTCCACTCAGATGCACAAAAGTGGTTTCAGACACTTCTTGATTAAATTTTATGTGAACAAAAGCTTTTTAACACGAAACTAATTTTCTGCGCAATTTACTAACAAGGCATAGATCTTCAAGCTAAAATTAATAGGTGCTATTAGCATTCCATTTGTAAATATCTAATTATGCAATGATAGATATTCTAATCTGTTACCTAGGCAATAAGATAGGATTTTAGTAATCATTCTAAAAAGTGTACATTTAACAAAGAATAAAGATTTTAATATTCCTCTTCACATTAAACATACAGACATGAATGCCTGGATGCACATAAACACTCTGTAACAGACATTACAGAGAACAGCCATCATCATTCTCTTCATCAAGATGAATAGAAATGTTCAGAAAGAGATAGCTTTGATATCCATTGAAATATTCTACTGTAATCCTTCGTAATCTCCTCAAAGCACAATGATATACAAAACACAAAAACAGCCACAGAATTTAAATACTGAATGCAACTGGGATTTCCCATTGTCTTCTGATGAAAAGTCAGTTCGCAGAGCATGAGTATTTCCCCATCACTGCTTTTGTGATGGTGAAGAATGACCCTTCAAAAGCATCATTTTCTATACTGTAATATTTCTTGTGCTGACTCAGGAAATGACAGTTACAGAATTGCTCTGTACAGATCTTTTTTTTTTCTTTTTTTTTTTCAGTTTAGTTTTAAACTAAGCATATAAGCAAAAGTCTACTTCCAGATGGAACTGTAGTACCTTTTTAGGTTGTGTAAAGAGTACACATTATATAAATCCTTTATTTTATACTCATGTGATTACTTCTGTTCACTTCATGGAACTGTTACAGAGCACATGAACAGGAACTGTTTCAGAAAATGCACTGCAGAAATGCAATTCCACTTAGTAAGGAAATAATGTTAGGTCCACAGGACCAGACTAGAGCAAGTCCAAGATACTCTTCTTTGTAACACATACACTGGGTCCTTAACATCAACTTTATGGCTATAATATATTTCTCCTATTGATCTAAAATATTTGAGAAGGTAGATGTACAGAACCATGTACATGTGAATTCACACAAAATAAGGTAGAAAATTATGTGAAGTCTCACTATTCAGGTGGAAAATAAACTACACAAATTGGAATTATGTGCTTAAGACATCTCAGTTCCTTTACTTTGTGATGATTATGATGTTATCTTGAATTATATGTTTAGATTCTTTTCCACAGAACCCCTACCTCATTAAACATGATAGATAATGATTGCTTGAGAGAAGGCATACTCAATATTTCATTTCATTCTCTGTCTTCGGTATATGTATGCACATTTATTTCCTGCACACTATTCAAATCCTTCTGTGATGACAGATATATTCATTATTTATTAAGCTTTCTTTAAGCACCCATCACAATGGACTATATCTTGTGGACTATATCTATATCTTGTGGATGTCCCATCCCAGGATGCATTCAAGGCCAGGCTGGATCTGTCTCTGGGCAGCTGGTCTGGTGGTCGGTGACCCTGCACATAGCAAGAGGGAAACTAGATGATCATTGTGATCCTTTTCAACCCAGGACATTCTATGATTCTATGATACCTAGTCTAGATAAATGGGTGAGGACCTCTTTCTTTTGACTCTGGAAGCAAGCAAAGTGGGACAATTTGCATCCAAGGAACAAAACTTCTTCATAAGGATCACCTCATCCATGCTGCCTCTTGGAAAACGTCCCTTGCCTGCACTAAGTTACAATCACATGCAGCTTTTGATATCCTGTAAGCATCTCCTGGGGGAGGAGAACTGTGCATCTCAGCCAAAAGTTTGAAAAGGACCAACTAACAATAAAATGAGAGGGATGCTGATGTGCTACTGTGTAAATCTGTGTCTTGGTCTTCCTTAATTTGCTTGTATAAATGGAAGCACAGTTAGACTCTGGCTTATGTTCCCAGTTCCTGATGAGCTGAAGGAAGGTTCATGCTGATTTTACTGATGTGAGCAGTAGACACAAAAATGTGGATGTCCTCATTTTCCAGTAATTTTAAATTCCCAGTCTGATATATAAAATATCAGAGTTTTCAGAGATTTGTTATAAAAGCTTAAGAAATGTGTGTATTGTGTCAGACCAAAAGTCCTACTGGAGTAATATCTAGTTCAGCATAGTAATTCGTAAAAAGGTCAGTGGATATTGGGAGAATGAGTAAAAAAAAAAGGGGGGTAAATATTGAGCAAATTCTCTACTGAGAAAAACAATATTCAAAATATAGGTGCCCTCTCAAACACAGTCTATGATATAACAGGTTTTTAAAATTTATTATTTTTATCCCATTTCTTATTACATCTTTTAATGATTACAGGCAATTAAACTGATGCTACCTTCCAGATTTGTTTCCTAAACAGTCAGGATTAATTTAGAATCCTTTATCTTACATGCGTAATTAGAATAGCTGTTTGATTGTGGCATTTTATTTTCTGGTTTTGGTGTTTTTTTTCTTTTTTTCTATTTGCATCACTTCACATACATTAACAGGGTAATTTCACCTGCAGTTTTATTGTCTTGTCATTCTGTGTCATCTCTGTAAATTTTGCCAGTAGCTTCAGTTTAGGCTGTTTTGTATTATTTTGCATTAACACTCATTTTGTATGCCCAGAACACAATGGATTGAGTAACAGCTGTGAGCACTCAGCAGTTATGCAAACAAGGCATAAAAGTCTAAAAATGTGCATTCTAAACATGAGAACTGTATAATAAATGAACAAAAATGAAAAGTTCAGTTTAGGTAACTTGCTAGTCAAACTCTGTGGCAGGGATAAAAATTGGTAGGCGTTCTTTAAGTAAAGCAGCTGTATTGAAAACTACAATTTCTTTCAGATATCTTTTGCTCAATGGACATCATCAAGCCTAGAGCAGAGTTCTGAGAAAATCTTACTTATATGCCTGACATTTGTGAAAGATGAAGGATTTGTTTTAAACCTAGACAACCTCATCAGCCATAAATAAAACATTTCAATTTTTTTCAAGCTCTAATTTCCATAAGTTCTCCTTCACTTCCACATGAAGTTCTTTTAGATATCTGTTATTGTACCGACCACACTTACATTCTAGCATCCCACCCTTGAATCCCAGCACAAGCCTAATGAGGTTCAACAAAGCCAAGTGCAAGGCTGGGTCGGGGCAATCCTGCATATGCATACAGACTTGGAGAAGAACTCACTGAGGGCAGCCCTGCGGAAAAGGACACCATATATCCTCTATTCAGTCATGCATAATATTAAAGATAGTAAAGTCTGTCTCCTGGTAACAGCATCTTACAAACTGTTCAGAAACAAAAAGAAAGAAAGAGAGAAAGTAAGGAGAAAAGAAAGAGAAAGAAGTAAGTAAGAAAGGAGGAAAAAAATAAAAGCATGTAACATAAAGGAAAAGATTTATAATGTGTCTTTCTGCTTTACGCTTTAATTTAATCTTACTGGTTAGTTCACCTGCTCATGCCAAGAACTCTCAGTTTCTTGCTTCCCATTTACCTTTTCTGGAACATCAGGATTTCTGTTCCACAAGCATCAGTAACCTAAGAGTTTTCATTTATTTTTCCAAATACATTTAAGATGATAGAAATATGCAGGAATATTTTGGTGTGTGGCATTGCATGGAATCTTCAGCAGCTGCCACAGGAAAGAAGGCATGAATCCTTTCCATAATTTATCAGAGAACTCCAATAAACTATTATAGACACAGATCAGGAGACATTTCTAATGAATTTTCCAAGAACTGAAGAAAGCAATACTTATCACAAAGGAGCCAGAGTTATAAACACCTATTAATTTGTCTAAGTACCAGTGGGGCCTGAATAGAGGGGAGGAAATAAAGTACTATCAAACATCAGAGCTTTACAAAAGCTTTCATTGAAAATTCCTGATGGGATACTGGCAAAGAGGGAAATTGGTTTAATAAAACTGTCATATAGTATTGGAGGCTTAAGTGGTGATATTTTTTTACTTTAACTGAAGAGATCAAATACTTGAGGAATCCAGAAATAATGGTATATCTCTAAACTTTGTGTGTAAGGTTTTCGTCCTGTACATTTCCAAATTATGCAAAGAATAAATGCTATTATTCTCAATTAAATAAAGCACTAGGCTTTCATGTGGATAGAATGCTAAGCAAAGCAGTCAGGCTTTCTCCAGGAAATATTACATGGGAAAGGAAGAAGATTTCTCTTAATCACAGTATTTCTAGGAAAAGTTTATGTCCTTAGGACTGTGTTTTAGGTGAGATTGTCCCATGCATATATTGGGACACAAAACTGAACTACAGACACTTTGACTGTTTCTTTATTGCAGCTTTTAGTCATGTTAAAGCAATTCTATGAGTTGCTTCATGACAGCATTCTGGATCAGAGCACTCAGTTTGTTTCACATAAAGGGCAGCATGGCCTCATTCTACTCACTTAGCACATCTATATTTGGCTCAGTTCTTCTGACACTCAAAGCTAACTCACCTATACTGTATCAACATCAAGGTCTTCCTAACATCAATATCAGCAAGCTCTACTTGCTGTAATTCAATCCGATCATGCAGGCCGGTCATGGCCCAAAACACTAGTCCATCCTGATGGGGAGAAACTGTAGAAATAGATATAAATGAGACTATCAGCAAGGGAAATACTTAGACTCTATATTCAGGGCTGGAGTGCTACTACAGCACCCATGGTGGCTAAGTCCTTGGGAATTATTCGTATTGACTCATCAGCTACCATGACATAACAGCTGCCTACAGAACCTTGAGGAATGGCTCATTCCATAATAACTGAGAAAGGAAATTCTGTCATCTAATGCTGGTTATGTTCCTTAGGATGTGTTTCAGTCAACAGTGGCTGGCTCTTTTCATGCAAAGAGTGAAGTTTGTGTAATGACCTGAACCTATCCTTAAGATATTTAATGTTCTCCTTTATGGTCAGTGTCATAGATCTTCAGGAGATGTGAAGATCCAGTGGGATGTCTTCCAGCTTTGGCTTATTCTTGACCCTCCAAGTAAGTGGCACTAGAAAGACTCTATAATCAACCTTCAGGCAGATCTTTCTTCAGGAAAAGTGACTGCCATTAATAGTCATTAACTGCCACTCTGGATGCAGGTCGATCTCCTAATATGCAGCCAAACCTGAAGTACACACATCTGAAGTCAGGAGATCACATCTCAGTTCACAGAGAGATCCCATCTGGCAGTTCAGTCTGTATTTGATGAGTTGCCTTTTCAAGGACTGAGAGGAATACAGCAGAAGACAGGCTGGACTATGATAAACCTGAGCTAACTGGACTAAATTCAGGGTGCAAGTGTCCTGTCCTGAGAGTCATAAATCCAGTAAATCCAGTATACTGTATGCCAAGGTGTTATATATGTGAATATTGACATATATTTTATACTACCCATATGCTAATAAATAAAGGTGTTCTTCAGTACAAGCACTGATTCTTGCTCATTTGAGCCATTAAAACATTGGAGTGGTGCCTTTAAGTGTTTTGGCCCAAGACAGGCAGGTCTCACACATGGTGTATGCAAGTCAGTGCATAGTCATTAGCGTAGGTGAGGAATGACTCCCAACAGGAAGTGTGGATATAGCCACCTGGTTTCAAAGGCCAGCAGAGCTAAGTTATATGGACATTGCCATACTGTAGTTGTTGGCCACAGGTCCAGAGAATAGCCCAATAATTATAATTTATTAGCATGAATGTAGTCCAACTGTCTCTGGGGTCATGCAGCACTGTAAAGAGCATTGAAAACCATATGTTTTCACTTCCTAGAGAATTCTGTCAGTCAAAGTCACGGCTGAAAAGGACAAGGAAGGAGGGAAATGAAATAAAGACAATAAGAGGAATAGAGAATGATAGTGCTGTAATGTAGTGCAGAGAACAGTTTACAGTCACAGTGCCTAAGGAAAGCTTTGTACTTAAACCTTGCTACCAGACTTTCTTCTGCTTGCATACCCCTCTTTTTTTACATATTATTTCCAGCAACAGAGTGTGCTGCAGGCAAGGGCACCAAGCCAAATTGCTCACTGAGCTCTGCTCCCATGTCAGCTGTGGCTGTGGGGGGCCTTCACAGGGGCGGTTAGGTAAAAGTATATGCCTACATAACTGCAATGTTAGTGCAGTGAGGTAGTCTACAACAACATTTATGTGGACATGAGAAGGCCTCCTGAAAGCAAAAATAAATAAATAAATAAAGCATTTCTCTCATACCTACACGCCTGATCTCTTTCAAGACCCTGAAGCTGCAGTCATGGTGAGAAAGAGTTGAATTTGTGAAGAGGTAGGTATGGCAGCATTCCCAGTGCTGGAGTTTGACAAGAAGGTTGGAGTATGCAGGATGGACTTGTTTGCATGTACAAACTCAAATGACATACTCAAGTTCTTTCACCTAGTTACTCACTGAACCTTAATTTTACACCTGAGAATATTATCAGCAGCAGTGGAAGATGATGAATCTAGCCTTACCGTTAGTTGCCCCTACATGTCATACTGTCTCAATTTCTTTGCACCTTTTCAGGATCACATTACTTTGATCAGGTTGCAAAGGGATCATCAGGAGACAGATCCTTCAGTAAGAAATTCCTTGCCAAAATAGCCACCAGTGAAAAATAGCCACTAGTGAAAATAGCCACTAGTGAATTTTCCAGAAGTAGGTAAGGCAACTCCTATATGATATGAAGGAGCCAGCTGAGAGCTCAGTATGTCACTCCTGACTTCTAGACAACACCACCACTTTTTAATGAAGTGTTCTGATAATGAACATTAGAGAGCATTATATCATGGTATAAGAAGGTACAGTCTCTTGTACCCTTTCTTGCCATAATTTTTTTATATCATGCACGTTCTGCAGCCAAGGAAAGGATTCAATCTGGCAGTAAAGTGGTAGCCATAGATGGAATCCAAGAGACTGATTTTGTAGTACATTTCCTTTTCTGTTATACAATATAACAGTTACAAACCAGCAAGACAAAGAATTGATGTGATTACCAGTGTAACAATACATTTCAGAGTGTCTGCATTTCCCTCACCTTGTCTCTCTGGGATTATCTTGACTGGTAAGCTCTGCTATTTATTATAAATCACCTAGGGATATTTCAGTCCCTGCTGTCTTTCTCAGTATAACTACCTATGAATAACTTCTTTTCTTCCAGACAGTGGTTCACTTTATAGGAACCGATTTTGGATTTAAAAAGCTGTACAGATTTTCCAAACATACTTTTTCGTAGTAGTCTTTACAACTGAATGCTTACTCTGAGTATTCCGAGTGTGAAATGTTGCTTTTCTGTCTGACATCCTGTAACATATTTTGGTCTAGGAGTAATTAATAATTACTCTGTAGAACCAAATGGTGTAGTAGCTAGGGGATTTCATTCAGCTGTCTTATTTTAGACATCTAATTTATGTGCCTTGGGGTGTAATTTCAGGAGATGTTAGCTTTGGAGACAGACAGTCTATGAAGCTGTGCTGCACTTCATTGCCTCCTGAGCTGTGGTGACCCAACACTTTGTGAAACCATAGTGTAAAACCCATCAGAGAGTGATCTGCTAAAAAAGAGGAAGTTGTTATATGTAATCCCCATCATGTCAGCTGTTCAATTGCTCTCCAACCTTGTAAACTGGAGAAGTAAATGTTGGTACAGCTGGTGCAGGAATATGGTATGAAGAAGTTAGGGACGTTTCAGTCCAGGCTTTCCCCAAAACATGTGCCTTATAAAGTATCCCAGAAGGGTGAACCTTCATCCTTTTGGGTTCAAACATCTTTCACTGGACAATGTTCAATTACCAGATGATTTGAGACATGGGTCAAATTTGGCTCCTTTCAGAGAAAGCTATTTCTGTTCATTGATCATTTAGGAAGTGTGGGAAGAAAGGGATAATATCAAGTTGCCTAGATGGTGCATCTTTATTATACCTGAATTTTAGGTCAATAGTGAATTTTTTTAAGGGAGATACATGTCTTCCTAAAACAGTCAATAGAGAAAGGCAAGCAATAAGTGCTGTCTATATTTATGGAGACACAATTTCATTGCGAGGGCTGCAGAGACACCTGCCTTTCTCCATTAATTATTCAGAGAAATAATGTTTTCTTAAAGGTACTCCTGAGGCACCTAAAATTCTCATGTGAATTACAAACTGGATGTCACTGTTATGATCTTACTTCATCATGTAAATCAGGTGCTGGTGGTATGAATATGTCTCCTGAAATCTGCTGAGGACTTGAATGGGGAGATAAAAGGCAGCATCTTGAAATCCCTTATGCTTCCTATTCTTTGTCACCTAAGTAACATCAGGGAATGCTGAGCTGTTCCTTTTGCTGCAACTCTCAGTTTTCTTTTCCCCAAAGGGATGGTGTAAAGGGATTTTGTGTGGCAAAGTGCCTGGGCACAGAGAGCTTTACTTTGCACAACAGATGTGACAGCCATGCTGTTTAAGGGAACGGCCTGATCATTTTCCCTCTGGTCATGTGAAACATTCACTGAAAATATAAAGAAAAGATTGCAGAATTAAACCCTAATGTGTTCGCACAATGGAACTAATCAGAATATTAGTACAACATACTTTTAAGCAGTCTCAATAATGTTTTTTCTCTCAAGTGGAACATGCTATTGAACTTTTCTGCAAAACCCCGCAAAGGACTCCATCAGCTCTGCTCACAGTCCTTCACAGAAATCTATGAAACGCAATAAAGCTCTTTTTGGGCAATTTCACTGTCAGGGAAGAATGCAGGAAGGGTGGAACACCAGCTCTCTGATGGAGTAATTTTAGATTTTATTGTAATGCCTGCCAGTGTATATTCCACATGCAGAGATTACTAAAGCAAACTGTGAAAGGCCACAGCCTGCCCTGTAACCCTAAAAGGATGTTGGGCTTGGCTGTCTTCCAGGGCAGCAGGATGTGTGGCCTGGATTAGAACAGGAATATTCCTAACATTCATTGCTTTTTGATGATGTCATGCTTACTAGCTGTTGCAAGTCCTTTATGCTTTCCTCTGTAAAAGCCCTTCTAATACTATCAAAACTTCCTTAGTAAGAAAACATTTTAAAACAAGCCTGTATGCATCTTATCCATGCAGTGATAAAATTACAGAACTACTAAAATGCATGATTTATGGAAAATGTAACTCAGCCCTGACGACTGTAGTTATTACATGTATGTGTCAAATATTTTGCAAATATTGTAAAATGAAGTCACCAATACCTACTAAGTGAGTATCTTAATGTTCTTGGGTTTCTCATTAGAAAAATCTATATTCAAAGGGTTTCATTTGCCTTATTTTATCTGCACATGTAACTCAGTGTTAAAAATGCAAATACGTCTTCATAATATGGATTCCAAATTTGAGTTGTTTTATTTTAATTAATTAATATATAATCCATTTATTTTGTTACTTATTTTATAAGTTAACCTGGAATACTGCCGACTCTACAGTAGTTACACAACTTTTTCCTTTCAGTATCTAAAGGGGAGCTACAAGAAAGAAGAGGATAGACACTTTAGCAGGGTCTGTGGTGACAGCGCAAGGGGAAATGGTTTGCAATTTAAAGAGAGTAGATTTAGTTGGATATAAGGAAAAAGTCCTTTAAAATGAGTGTGGTGAGGCACAAGCAAAGGTTGTCCAGCACAGTGGTGGATGCCCAGTCCCTAGAGACATTTGAGGCCAGGCTTGATCGGGCTCTGAGCAATCTGATCTAGATGTGGATGTCTCTGTTCATTGCAGTGGAGCTGGACGAGATGTCTTTTAAAGGTCCCTTCCAACTTAAGGATTCTGTGCTTCTATAAGTACGTACTAGCAGTTTGGCTTTGTTGTTTCATTACATACTACAGAACAAACTGAGCTCTGGCAATATGCATGTGTGCATGTATCTGTCGTTATGCTTAAGATGTAACAAAGTAAATGAAATCTAGCCAACTTAAGAAATGCTAGATTTAAATTTTGTCAAGCTCAGTTCCAAATGAGCAAAATCAAGTGTCACTTTTTGAAAGGATAGGAGATTTTTATTAAATCAGTCAATCATTCAATAGACTAATCTTTCTTTCTCTGAAGACTTACATAGATCCTAAATATATATATAAGCCTAGTGTGATTGAAACATCACATTCTGCAGGCCACATTTATTCTCCTTAGGACAAATTTTCCTGATTTTCCAATATGAGAAGATTTTTTTAAATGCAAAAAATAATCCTACAAAAAAAAATGCATGTTTTTTAAGATGATTGAAGGGAATTAATTACATAAATCTTATTCATACCATAGGAATCAGTCATGAAATTGGCAAAGAGAAGTACAGAAATCTGTAACTTGGGCAGAACAACAATCTATATCAGTAAGGAGAAGAGTATTGAATGAAAATGATCCAGGGGTTATGGCAAGTGGCAGCTGGATATAGCCAACAGTGTGCTCTTATCATAAATCAGGTAAATTACAATTTTGGCTGAGCGTGGTCAGATGGGCAAGGAAAGCCAATATCCTCCTCTGCCTGGCAGTGGCAAGGATGCACGTGGAACACTGCTGGGTTTCTTGGGTTGCTGGGCACTTGGCTCAAGAAGCTTGGTGGTGGTCCAGCAGATAGCTACCACAATGATCCAGGGCCTGTGAGCAAAACTTGAAGAAGCTGGGCCCCTCAAGTCTGCCAAAAGTGTGAGCCCGGAAGTGATCCAAGCCTGCCAGCTACAAAGATAATGGAGACAAAATTTCCTTGGTAGCAGCATATGGTAAAACAAGGTACGAGAGCTACATGCTGCTTTAGGAAAAACTTTGCTTGAATGGTATGGCAGCATAGGAACAGATTACCTAAGAGGTAGTTTACTTGTCTTTAGAAGTTTCCAAATCCTGGTGGGCAAGCCCAGGGCTAACCTGGCCCAGGCAGGTGATTCATTCTGCTGGAGCAAGCTCCCAGCTGCCCCTCCTAACCAGCTGGTCGGCAATCCTGTGAATTCGCATACTGGGTCAGACCTTCAGTCCTTAATGCCAACTCCTTGGCCAGCATCCAGTAACAGATGCTTTAGAGGACAACACAGAAAACCCTGATACAGGCTATTATGGAACAATTTGCTTCGAGCTAGAAGTTTATAGTAAGCGTAATGAATTTCAAAGAATTTATTGTAAATGTAGTTTGTAACAGGAATGTTAAGATGTTGAAAACAGTTTTAGCAGCCTCCTTTCAGTTTAAATACACGAGCATTCCCAAGCAAGTGTTTCCAGGAAAAACCTGAAATCCTGGTCTTAAACTCACCACCAGGAATAAAAGTTCTTATTCAGCTGATTCACGTTAAAGAAAAAACAAAGGCTTCCATTACAATTCAGCCCTTAAGGAGCAGTTAGTAGCAATTAGAAAATTATTGCCACATCACAATCCTAGAAGTATGCCCCGAGGGAAAAGCTTTTGACAGAAGACCACCATTCCTCTGATCTTGATGCCAAAAGAGGGATAGTACTACTCTCTAATTCACATGGGAGAAAATTCTTCTGGCCCCTGAAAGGTAAGCTTTTGTACTTAGTGTCTAATACTTGCCTGTCTGTCTAGCCAGGTATTTTAAAATGTGTTCATGTAATACCACTCTGGAAGACAATAGCTTCAGGAAAGGTATTGTAACTAATAAAGCTTTCTTCAGTTTGTATTTCTCATTGCTCCATCCTGGAGTTTTAAGGAAACGGCTTTGTAAATATCACAGCCAAATTCCATCACTGGTTCAGTGTATGTACGGTTCCAGGAAGTGTAGATGAAAGTAGACTTGGCCATAGACAAGGGTAACATAGTCACATGTTTCTAATTGTTGCTCAGAGAAACCCAGACAGAAAACGGTTTATTCACACTTTATATTCTACGTTTTCCCAAAGACAGATATCTCAATTTTGTTTATGATTCTCTAATTTTTCTCATTTTATAATCATGTTGAAAACTGATACTGTTAAAAAAAAGTACGTGTGATCACCCTCTGGCAACTACTGGTGTATTAAATGTTCTTAAAGAACAGGCACCTGGAGACCACAATTAATGATTCACAATAACCCTCTGAAAATGTTATCTCGTTTAAATATATATAAATAGGAAACAAAGTGTATGTGACCTCCTAGAATCAAACAGGAAATTCGTAATCACTTATGGAACGGGGCACAAAAATGTCTCCTCACACAAAATCCCAAACTCCTCCATCCGCCTACTTGTATATCTGGAAGGATGTCTGCATTAAAAAGGCTGCTTGGAAAGTAGATAGGGCTGCACTATTATCAGTTTGGTCTACTTTGCATTTTACTCTATTTGCAAGTCGCTCAAGGTCTCACAGCTCAGATTTATAGGGGAACTTGTGACAAGAACATTGACACTAATGTTGCAAACAGTAAAGCTGAACGTCAGAGTTTCTTTCCAAAATAATGTCTTCGTGTATTTTCAGCTGTTGGCAGCCTAACAGAAAGAAATAGCTGTATTTCTCTTGAGCTGAACAATCATTTCAGAGAAAGGGCATGAGCAGTGCTGACTTTATATAATTAATGTACATATGCTCATGCCAGGTAACTCCTGCTTTATGAGTTCATTTTACAGAAAAGTTGCCAAGTAAATCACCATTGCTGAAGTGGAATGATTTCTTTGGCCAAAGCCAAGCATCCTTCTACAGAATATTCCCAGTAAAACATGAAGTAAGCGCATCACAGGCAGTTGCTTAGCAGGACAGAAGATATTATGGAAGCAAACTTTAACCTTTAGCACAAAATCTGTCTGTTTTTAGCAACAGTTACTGTACTTTGAATAGAAGAAGCAGGGCGGAGAAGCTGATACAGGAAAAATATATTTTGCAGCAGAAAAAATTCAAGGAAGCTGTTCTGCACTTCAGCTCATAAATACATTTTAAAATCTCAATTAGAAAATTGTGTTGATAAAAGGAAAACTTGCACACATGATGAGGAAAAGTGGCATTCACACATGTACCTCTAATCCCTGGCTATTTACAAGGTCAGTAGGATGTACTGTCACACACTCTCTTCTATCTGGCATCCATTCAAATGAGAAAAGCAAATATTTCAAATGGCAATGGAGTCTATTCCTGCAATCTTCTGCCATTGACATGTTCTTAAAAGTATTCTCTCCTCTTGTTCTCACTACAAAACTGCTAAAAGTTCAACATTGTTGACTGTTTCCAGAGCCCGAATGGCTCAAGATTGGAGTAGAAGGGGTGGAAGATATCATTTTTAAATACTAGCAGACCTGCATGGTTGGGGCAGTGCCTGTCTGTATTATGTCTGGCACTAATACATGCTATTAATCATTCACCTTCATAATCACTGAATTCACGCCCTTAGTTTCCTCTCTGCACTTCTAATGGACTCTTTTTCAATTATGGTTCTTCTGTTTATACAGAGAGCACTGCAGCAGCCATCAATAGGACCAAATAGACTTTGAATTTAAATGCATGAGCTTCTTAAGGGAAATAGACTTTAATTCCGATGCATGTCTATTTATCAAAAAGCAGACTTCATTACAACTGGGATTAGTGGAGGCCAAATAGAGCTGGTTTTATGCATACCTAACAGCGTGAGAACAGCAAAATCAGCTCCAGACTCAGCAGGATATTAAAGTTTTCTGCATCTCTTACACCAGATTCCAGGAGCATGGCTGTGTGGAAGAGTCTGTTTTAGGCACTTGTGAGCAGGCTGTACCATTAATGCTCCCATAGACTAATGCAGAACAACCTCTATTTCTTCATTTGCTCCCTCTCAGACACTCTGCTTTCCCTTCATCCCAGCCTGGTCCACAACTGGTGATATGCTGCTCTGTACCCACTTCCTGTAGTTTGTGGCATTTGTGAAATCTTACACACTCCTGGGAATGTACTGAAGTATTTTGCACATTTGTGTATGTCATCTGTATGCTTTTGTATGTGAAGATGGGAAGTACAAACCTTGCATTTGGAAAGGAGAAGTTTGTTATGCTACTCCAGAAACAGGAATGTAGCCACCTTTTCTACAGTCACACTCATACTGGATCCCTACAGCTGTCTCTTCTCATTTGCAGCTGCCACGATGGAATCAAATGATTCAGTCAGCCCCAGTATGCAAAGTCCTGGGGGAACAGCAAAACAGTATTGAAGGAAAAGACCAGTGTAATCTCCTACAGACATCCCCTTCCAGAAATCACTTTCTGTGTATGTCTACAGAGTACTATAGACACTGCCATGAGAGGAAAACTGCTGAGCCAGAGTGGGTCCTTGTGGAAGAAAAAAACAGTTTTGCCAAAGCTACTAAGAAGCATGACCTTGCTGTGAGACCCCTAAACCATTATTCATCATGGTTCAGGGTCTGGCTGTGGCATTAATATCTGCATTCATATCATGAATCCACTTTTGTTTTGCAATTAAGTAGTGTTTAAAAAAAAAGAAAAAGAAAAAGAGTAACCTTTAAACATAGCCTGGCAATGAACCCATGACCCACGAGTATCTGTAGTCCATTAGCAATCAGTGACCCATCAAGTTCTCTGCTTTACAATCTTCATTATCTCACAGTTGATTGAACTGATGCAACATGACAATTATTAATTTACTTGGAAAAAATAAGACTTTAGGACAATTTAAATATAGGACTCAGTTATTTTAGGAAGTTCAATTTTCAAAGTCTGTCATTTAGAACTGAATGAAATCATTCTTTCTAATCTTCTTTGTAATTCTGTGTTCTCTAATGTAAATCTTATTGATTGCCTTATTCATGGCTTAAAATATTTTTCACTTGTTCTGACATTCTGACATTAGAAGACTTTCTTTGGACCCAGTACCTACCCAAGAAGATTCACTTACAAGAAAAAAATGGGTGGTACAGGGATCCATTCCATATCCCCTCTGTTCTCCAGCCCCATCTTCTTCCTGAACATAAACACTGACCTTAAAGCAGCAGTGTAGCTCTTTGCCCTCTTACCTTCCTGAAAAGGAAACTGTCACTTCCAACTATTTCAGAATGTTAATTCTGTAAAACAGTCGTGCTACAACCCTGCAACAATGCACAGTTTATTCTGGGTGGCTTTGGAATTGCCTCTGACTCCTGCTCATTTCCCAATAATTACTGATAATTACACCACTCAAAACAAAATGAAACACAACAGGCTCTTTTAAAGCTGTGGAAACAAAGTTTTCCAGAAGCTGACCTTCCCGTTTGGAGGTGAGAGGAAGTGTGCATGGAATTATATAGGCCTGATGAGTTGCTTTCTAACTCATTTTGATAGAAATCAACAAGCATAGGCAGGAAGAAAACCAAGGCAGTAGCTTTAAGGAGCCCCAGGCAGCAAGCTACGTGCAGGCTTAGGTTTATACAGTGGCTTTAGGAGCTGTCAATGCTCTGCCTCGCCTGTTATCTTAATATACTGCAACAATGGCAATGATAAACAACGTTCATTTAATATAAACCCTTCTTTGCTTGTTTATAGAAAGAGTTTCTTTGGTCAGCATATAAACGCCTTTGAGGTCTTTTTAAGGCTCACTGCCAGAGGAAAAAAGGAGAAAAAAAGTCTGCTGGGGGAGCTGGGGAAGACCTGCCAAGTGTCACTTATACAGGAAAAAAGTTTTTATGGCATTTCTCTTTTCTCTGCAGACGCATTTTACAGCATGTTTCAGCAAGACACTTAAAATCACACTCATCCTAAGTTTCAGTCATCTGCGTTTAAATTGTCCTGGCAGAAGCAAGGGCCTTGTAACTGCTTTTGAACAGCAGTGCAAGAGTTTTGGCAGAAAGACCTTGGACGTATGATGCTGCTTTTGCATCCATATAAGAGCTGATGCACAAAACAGCCTTGGAGCAATGCTGCTGCTTGTGTTGCAGGGCACATGTACAGACACCAGTGGGCCTTGGAGCGGTGACATTTGGGCAGGCACTCTGATGCTATATTTGCTATATTTCCTTCAGCACAAAGAGTGACGGACAGAGGGGCCTTGGATAGCAGACAGTACACACATAGCAGTGTTTATGCGCATCATTCACACGCACAAATGTTCCATGAGCCACTGGGGTCCTGCAGTTCCCTCAAACATTTAAAAAGCAAATAACAATCCATTTTCGTATGAAGGCTGTATTAATAACTTTGAGATATCACTATACCACCTTTAAAGGCAATAGAAAGCAACCAGCTGAATTCCTCAGCTTTTCAAAAATAGCTTCACAGCTGGTTATATTCATTTGTTTTCCTTTTGGCATTCCTTTGCTGGATTCAGCAAGCATGATCAGCTGCTATCCACTGGAAGCACTATAGAAACAGATCTATTATTATTATTATTATTTATCATTTGTAAATACTGACAATGTGCTGCATCGCACTTTGTCATACAGAGAGCAGATGGTTTATTATAAGGTTAACGTTCTGGAGCTCCAGCAATACTGCATCTGATTTGCCAGCCCCATTACTCCTGCAGACTCTGTGGAATAACTGATGAAGACAGGATTCAGCACTGTCAGTGCTTACAGTTTTATTGTGTCCAACAATGGCAGAACAATATAGCCTCTGTAGAAACTATGCTGTTTGTTAAATGGAAGACATGGGCTTGACTCAGCAGTGATTAAATGGAGACCTTCAAGGGGAAGGATATGGGAATGCTGACCAATGAAAGACTCAACATGAGCCAGCAAAGTATGCTTGCAGCCCAGAAGGCCAACCATATCCTGGGCTGCATCAGGAAAAGTGTGACCAGCAGGTCAAGGGAGGTGATTCTGCCCCTCAACTCTGCTCTTGTGAGAGCCCACCTGGAGTACTGTGTCCAGTTCTGGAGCCCCCAGTACAAGAAAGACAGAGAGCTGTTGGAAAGGGTTCAGAGGAGAGCCACAAAGATGATCAGGGGACTGGAGCACCTCCTCTACAAGGACAGACTGAGAGATCTGAGGATCCTCAGCCAGGAGAAGAGATGGCTCCAAGAAGACCTTATAGTGGCCTTCCAGTACCTGAAGGGTACAGGAAAACTGGGAAGGGACTTTTTAGAAGGGCATGTAGTAACAGGGTGAGGGGAAATGGTTTTAAAATGTAAGAAGGTAGATTTAGACTAGATATTAGGAAGAAATTCTTTACTGTGAGGGTGATGAGACACTGGAACAGGTTGCCCAGTGAGGCTGTGGATGCCCCCTCCTTGGAAGCATTCAAGGCCAGGCTGGATGGGGTTGTGAGCAACCTGGTGTAGAGAGAGGTGTCCCTGCCTGTAGCAGGGGGCTGGAACCAGGTGATCATAAAGGTCCCTTCCAACCCAAACCATTGTATGATTCTATGATTTGCCTTATGCAGAAACTCAGAGAAGCCGATCAGAAAGTGACCATATTTCTGTTTCTAAATGCACTTTATTGTTTTTCTGACTAATATTTCTAAAAATCTGAGAATGTTGAATGTTTATTACAGAAAAATCTGGTTCTTTTAGTTGTAGGTCAAATGTGGAAAATAAAAGCCCCAGGGCCACCAAAGGATGCTAACAAACCTGTGAATCCCACACAGCACACACAAAGTTAATTTTAATTACTGAAAAACTAAAAATTGGGGTGGAAGAATCAGAATCAGAACCATAAGGTTGGAAACGACCTGTAAGATCATTTAGTCCAACCATCTTCTCATTACCATTGCTACCACAAGCACTAAACCATATCCTGTAGCTCCTCATCCAGGCGCCTCTTGAACACTGCCAGGGACGGCGACTCCACCACCTCCCTGGGCAGCCATTCCAGTACCTGACCACTCTCTGAGAGAAAAAGTTTTTCCTCATGTCCAACCTAAACCTCCTCTGGTACAACTTGTGGCCATTTCCTTGGGTCCTGAGAGAAGAGGCCAAACCCTTCCTCACCACAGCCTCTCTTCAGGAAGTTGTAGAGTGCAATGAGGTCTCCCCTAAGCCTCCTTTTCTCCAGACTAAACAATCCCAGCTCCCTCAGCCGCTCCTCATAGGACTTGTGCTCCGGACTCTTCACCAGTTTCAATGCCCTTCTCTGGACACACTCCAGGGCCTCAATGTCTTTCCTGTAGTGAGACATTTCAAGGTACAGCCTCACCAGTGCTGAGTACAGGGGGATTATTACCTCCCTGCTCCTGCTGGCCACACTATTTCTAATGCAGGCCAGGATGCTTTTGGCCCTCTTGGCCACCTGGGCACACTCTTGGCTCATGTTCAGCTGAGCATCAACCAACACTTCCAGGTCCCTTTCCTCTTCACAATCATCCAGCCACAAAAAAAATCTCACACACAGAAATCTCACACATGGTTGTGTATCATCATATAACTGTGTCTTGGGTATTCTCATTTTTCTTAAAACAAAATACTTAAATGTCCTTAAAGAAAGGACAGCTCAGTCTCAATAGTCGTACTCAAGAGAGTCAAATGTGATCTGCCAACCCAGTAGATTTTAGATCAAATTTCATATTTAATCAGTGGCAGAAAACAAGAGTAGCCTATAAATGGGTGCTAAGGTGTAAAAATTAACCATTCACTAGAGACACTGGAGTAGAGAGAAAACACCAACAGGAACTACATTTCATCTGGCAGTACTGTCCACCATAAAGAACAATGAAACCACTGGAAATAAATCATAATGAACAGAAACAAAAATGAGATGTCTTCTCCAGAAGGCTCAAAGGAATACTCACTGAGTATTAAAAGTATAATATGGATTTCCAAAACATCGGCCACGATCCAGGACCTGGCAATCTCTCACCTAACTTGAATAGGTTAATGCTCCTTTCTTAGTCACCAGCAAGTAATAATCATGTCAAGCCATCAGATGTGTTGATTGAATTTTGCAGTTTTATGCTTTTGCCTGGTAGACTGTAGTCTATAGCTAGCATAGTTCAAAATCCAAAACTAACTGACAAATCCTCCAGTACCCAGTCCTGATTTTAGGGCTTCATCTAATGCTTTCAAAGATTTGGAGGGAAATATCAGGGTTCATGCACTGCAAGAACATTGGAGAATAAATGCAGGACTGGCTCTCTCTATGAAAAGTTTATGGAAACTTGAGCTGCTTGGAGGCAGATGTGACCAGAGATATCTGGGAACAAGAATAAAAGGATGAAATGAAGCAGGGTTAGACTGTAGCCTGTTTGAGGTGACTTTGTTGCTGTGTCATTTTCTTGCTTTTCATTTTTACTATCACCACTTGGCATTAAGTTAAGACAATTTCCTTAGGGAAGGATGATTTGGGTAGCTACCATCAAGCCGTTCTAAAGACAAGGAAAAATAGATGAGCAGAATCTAAAGAAAAATACACTGTTACGTGTAAAATATTAGCCATAATTAATGTTAATGAGAATTAATGATTTTGACATCTATGTGAAAAAACTTTGTGTTTATGCTATGATTTTAAATAATGACAATAATAAAAAAGAATAAAAATAACATCAGTAATAAAAAAAAACAAACAAGCAAACAAACAAACCCAAACCTTGATTGTTTTAACTAGAAAAAGAGATTTTCAGTCTTAAAATCTCCCATTTTCCTAAAGGTCGAGATATAGGATATGGAGACAGCAAATACACCAAAACATCCCACAGATTCAGAAGGGAAATGTCTAAACTCATTGTGTGTCTGTGATGAGGCAGACAGGTAGGACATTTCTAGAGGATGGAATGGGGGAGGTGTTCTTAGCATTGGGAATCGTGTAATAAGGAAATGCATGTATGCATGAAAGTAGGAGGAGACAGGATATTTTGAGGGAAACAGAGGAAGGAAACAGAAAAGCAGAGAAACAAGGGAAGGACAAGAAGAGGAAAAAGCAGATGGGTGAAGAGATGAAATTGGGAAACAGCCCTATTAGCTATTATGATATCTGCTTTACTGGCTGTTTAATAAGTGAGGTTTTTTTGTTGTTATTTTTGTTTGTTTTGTTTGTTTTTTAATTACAGTTCCATTTAAATCACTGCTAAATTTAAATTGGGAGTTTCCCAAGACAGTTTCCCAATTAATTATTATTTGAATTTAAGAATTTAAGAAACTATTATGAAACTCTTGTATTCAGTATTCTGAGGGCTGCTCAAGTAACTTGAGATAAATAAGGAAGGCCTATACTTGTGCTTTATACCAGTGCATATTTCTCCCTGAAATTATAGTTAATGCACATGTAGAGACCCACAGCTTTCTGAGATTGTCAGATTTTCTGGATGAAATAATAGGTTGAAAGCTTAGGTTTGCAGTATTTGTCATCAAAGTCTTTACAAAATTGGACTATGACTAAAGTAACTGGCAACAATTTTAAATGTCAGAAACAGAACCAATAAGGTAAGATATCTTTCCTAAGGTAAGATATTATGTCTGTGGCATATGCACACAAAGCAGCAATGTTAGATGTGCCCTTTTGTTAAAAATTGAAAAAGTAACAGTTCTGACATCTCCCACCCGTCCTGGGCACAGTGCCCATCCCATCAGCTCTGAGCAGAGTGACTCACAGGGCATGAGGTCCTCCAGCTGAAATGCAATGGCTCAGATGTTGAGTCTATTTCACAGTCCTTTTGCTTCCTCCAGGGCATGTGTACATGTGTATACGAAAAACATACTAGGACAAAATATCACGTGGTCATACTGAATTACTCCTGCTCTTTTCTTACACAGTTGAAAGTCCTGACACCTTGTAAACTCAGCTGAATGTGTGCCAGGCCACAGCAATCTGCTTCTCCTATATCAACATTTTGCTGTGAACCATCCAAAGGCTTACCAAGCTGTTTCCTGAGGTTTTTTTTTTTTCCAATCACTTAAGATAACTTAACTTGATATTTCTATTAGCTATGAATTTCCAGAACAGAGTCATAGTGATGTAAGGGAGTACTGACTTATTTTACCCTAGGCTTATAGTATAGTATACTTGTTTACCCAGTGATGGCAAAACAGAAGATGGGATAAATTTGCTCTCAAATTTGTAATGGTATCACCCTATTGTTGCGAAGATATTGCTAACAACAAAATTTTCACCCATGGTCTGAAATAGTTTTAATAGCCCCGGAACCCATGCAAAGGATGAAAATTTTATGCAGTGTAAGTACTCATCGCCTTTTTTTTGGTTTTTTTTTTGGTGGCAATAATGCATCATAAAAATAGTTCTGACTTGGAAATATCTGATTCCCTTTGGTTATATTAACTTTTTTTCTTTAACCACTTAAGGTTAATGCAACTTCAAAGGTGGAACTTAGAGCAACTGAGAGCAGCTCTATGCAAAAAAAGCACTATTTTCCTGTTAGCAGTGGCCTGCCTCAAAAGTTAAGCTTTCTGTTTAAGATGCACAATTAGAAGAAACTTTGCAGTGTACAGGCAAACATCACCTACAGACTACTCCATAAGCACTTCAGTCTTCATTTCAAACACTTCAAGTTTAGAAATTTTGTCCTGCGATTCCACTCTTGAAAGGTACCCCAGAATCTCATTCCCCTGTACACTCTTCAGTTGTCTGCTGTTATCCTTCCTTAACATACTTTGTGACCAACCTTGCTTACTTCTTGTGGAAACAGCCCTTGGCTTACTACTTCTTTCTTCATACAGCTTGTCCAGCAAAACTGTAAAAAAATGTGGGAATGTTCATATTGGTCCAAAGAAAATAAATGCATTGTTGACAAGATGAAAAAAAGGGTTTGTAGAGAAGGATTATGAGAGACAGGTGTAGCTTGATCCTGCTTCTCAAATATTTCTCAGCTTCTGGGTAACCAAGCACTTTAAGTTGGAACTGGGGGCAGCATACAGACCACTGTGATTAATAACTCCCCTATGAATCCACTTAGTCCTTTGTGAATCTGGTGATAATTTTAGCTTTCACAGCATCCTGTGGCAATGAATTCCACAGATTAATTATACACTATAAAGAAAATTACTTCTTTTGTTTCTTTTAAAATTCTGGGTTATTCTGTTTCTCTTAAAAATAACAGTGGACAATGATTCCCTAGAAAACTTTGACCGATAACAATTGAATAGATAGACCCCAGTTTATAGACAGCAGGATAGATCCCACTTTCAAGCATTTACTTTCAAAGCTGATCGGCTCTTGTTTTTCCTGAAAAGTTCAACGCATTTAGTCTTCTTATAGGTGGAATGTAAACATTCATTGGAATTAAAGCAAATAATCTATAGTTTCTGTTCTGTTCTTAGCCTTTTCTTAATAATCCTAATATTTTTTCAGTGTCAAAATTTACTGAGCAGAAATTTTCAAGGAGATATCTACATACAATTATTAAGATCTCTTTCCTGCTTCCTTAGATTCCAATATTCTAACCAACGGTATGTGTAACTAACTGTAGAAGGAGAGGGCTTTGAGCCTTACTTTGTCCTTACTGACACTTAATTTAATCTTCCATTTTATAGTTCAGTAACTCAGTGCTGTGAGATCCGAATGCAACTCTTCCCAGACAGGCTTGAATACCTTTAGAAATTCTGCTTCTTAAAGAAACTTTATACTTTATCACTTAATCATTTTTAGATTCCTTATGAATACACTGAATAGTCCATATGCTAGCAGAGCCTGGGAGAGCAGAAACCACTTCATAGTCTTCCTCCATTTATTTCTATCATTTGTTTCCTAATTGTAAATTAGTTAGTAATTTCCAAAACTTTTCCTCTGATTCTATGGCAGCTTAATTTTCTTTAATTTAGTCTGTCATGATGGTCTATATCAAAAACTTTTACAAATATCAAGTATAATCTATCAGCTTCCTCATATGTTCATTGACTCTTCTCTAAAAAAAACAACCAAGCTTCTTAATTTGGAGTGAGATACTGCATTTAAAACATTGCAAACAGCAATTCAGTTTTCTACTTCTGATCTAATGCTAAACAGTTACCATGAACTACCAGGAAACTTCTTTGGGTTCTTAACTATAGTCGCATTTGCATAACCAGAAGGTCATTTCCCATTGGTTATATTCATTGCCATAGACAGAAACAACCCTGCTGCAATTTAACTTTGATGGTACAATTCACATAAATTATTTGATAAATATCTCACCCAGGGTGCTGGCAAAACTAAGTATGGGGACATAAGGACAGAGTTAAGCTCATGCATCAGCCATCGGATGATGCCATATCCTGGGCAGAAACATATTAGAGCTCTCATCCCCTCTTAAAACTTTCTTTACGTGGGCATGTGTGCAAGAATCTTCTATTGAGGAGAGCGAAGATGAAGAAAAATAAAGTAGTTACTAGTGCTAAGTAAAGGTAAAAGACCTGAAGATCCTAGTTTACCTGCAATGGTCTCAGACTTCCCTTATTTTTTGAAAACAAATTCAAGATGTTTCCTGTCTTGCTTAAAATATGTTTATATGTTTTCTGCCTCTCCCGTTGTCATCTTCTGTTTCTTGTCAAACACAAGAGATTACTGTGTTCTGGATGAGATCTTCCTAGTGACTTATGCAAAGATATTATAACTTCCTTATCTATGATGAGAATATCCATTCTGTTACAAGTGAGGAAAGTGTTTGCTTTTGTTCATTGCTTTTTTTTTTTTTTTTCATGACAATCATGTAACACTTGATCAGTCAGTATGTAATTGAAGAATTCATCCAAGCAATTCTCCTCTTGTTATTTTCAGCTTACTTATTACAGCAATTTGTGTAACTGACCTTGCTTTTCCTCACAGTATACTTCAAGTAATTTCATTTATTACAGCTTTCATACTCAATTAATGTTTCCTCGTTTATTTGTACTGATGTCTCTTAACTTTTTGTAATAACACAATTACTTTACATAATCCTTCTTTTAGCACTCAGGTCATTAATGACCTTACATAAAAGATAACCTCAGGGTCAATCACTGAGAAACTCTCCCAGGAATCTTATTCCATACTGATAGCTCTGCAGTGTTTACTGCCTCTCTCCCTGCCATCTTACAACCTTTGCGTTGATATTGATTTCTACTTTTCACAATCTCCTCAACTTCAAGATACTTGTGAAATCCATATATTCGGATTATCTGTATTTCCATACATTTGTACCAATCAATCACACAGAAAAAAAATACATATGTATCTGTTTTTTCATTTAAACTTCATTTCTGCTCCCGTTCCATAGAATGTTTACTTTTTTTTTTTTTCATTCATATGGCTGAGAAGCCTTCTGTTATTTGTTTTAACTTCCTTTGCAGTGACAAACTGAATTAGATATCTGGCGAGTGTTCTGGACTTTATTCTTGAATTTAATGCTCTCCAAGATGTAGCTTTCATAATTTTTCCACTCCTTATAGAGTCTTATTATTTCTACATCCTTCTTATGTGATTATTCATTCAATTATAAATGGAGCCTTCCCAGTTTTTTTGAAACGTATTTAAAATTCCCCCATACTTAAAAATTCCTGACTGTTTATACAAATTTGATTGAAAGAAACTTCAGTCAGCCTTACATATAAGTTCTTAATTTCTGCAGGTCTTTGACTTCAGTATTCTGGTCTCATATTTGTTGTATTTGTTCTACCAGCTAAAAAATTTGATCAGGTTTTTTTTTTTTTTTTTTTTCCTCAATGTAATTTTACTGAAGTTATCTTATTTAATTCATGTCATTTTCTATGGTTAGGACTTGTATAATATCCT